>NC_066840.1:21182111-21536079 GCF_001640805.2 Lates calcarifer | reverse complement strand
AAAAGCTGTAAGCCTAGCCCTAACTGTGGCTAAAAGCTGTAACCCTAACCCTAACCTCTGGGTAAAAGCTGTAACCCTAACCCTAACCTCTGGGTAAAAGCTGTAACCCTAACCCTAACTGTGGGTAAAAGCTGTAACCCTAACCCTAACTCTGGGTAAAAGCTGTAACCCTAACCCTAACCTCTGGTAAAAGCTGTAACCCTAACCCTAACTGTGGCTAAAAGCTGTAACCCTAACCCTAACCTCTGGGTAAAAGCTGTAACCCTAACCCTAACCTCTGGGTAAAAGCTGTAACCCTAACCCTAACTGTGGCTAAAAGCTGTAACCCTAACCTCTGGTAAAAGCTGTAACCCTACCCTAACTGTGGCTAAAAGCTGTAACCCTAACCCTAACCTCTGGGTAAAAGCTGTAACCTACCTAACTGTGGCTAAAAGCTGTAACCCTAACCCTAACCTCTGGGTAAAAGCTGTAACCCTAACCCTAACCTCTGGGTAAAAGCTGTAACCCTAACCCTAACTGTGGGTAAAAGCTGTAACCCTAACCCTAATCTCTGGGTAAAAGCTGTAACCCTAACCCTAACCTCTGGGTAAAAGCTGTAACCCTAACCCTAACCTCTGGGTAAAAGCTGTAACCCTAACCCTAACTGTGGCTAAAAGCTGTAACTCTAACCCTAACCTCTGCCTAAAAGCCATAACCCCAACCCTATTCATGTCTTACTATACTATGCCATTTTTTGACCATTTTTCATGCCTTACAATACATGACATGCTATACATGGATGTCGTTAAAGATGTTTAAAGATGGATATTTTTAATCACATTTTTGATGCTTCCTATAGATTTAATTGTGCATTACTAGATCAAATAGGTAAAAATTAGCTCCACCTTGAATAGCTAAAAATGGTGCTCACATATCAATATATAATATTCTATGTAATAAATTAACCCACATTATGAGAACTTTTACTTTAGATACTTAAACTATATTTTGCCAGTAATACATGTGCAGAATTTTAACAGGTTGCTATTACAGCTTAAATGTTAAGTCAATTAATGGATTAGTGCATAGAGAGAAATGTAACTGGCCTCAGTACTATTATCCAGTAACTGTTTTATGTCAATTATCAATCAAAAATCTCAAGTTTCAGCCCTTGTTATGTGGATACTTGCTGCTTTTCTCTGTGTTAACATGATTGTAAAGTGAAAATCTGTTCGTTTTTGAACAAGCAGTTTGAAGGTGTCACGTGGAAACCTGGGATGTCTAAATTTTCACTGTTTCCTGACCTTTTAGACTTAACAATTAATCAGTTATACAAAAAATAATCAGCAGAGTATTCAACAATAAAATAGTTGTTAGCTACAACCCTAATTGTTGACATGAAGTTATAAAGGAGAAAAAAATTGGGGCAAATGTTTTTATGAAAATTGAACAGTCATGGTGATTAATCTATCTACAGGACTACAGCTATTCACACGTTTTGTAGTGAATGATACATTTCAGAGCCACATCTGAAACAAACTCTCTCACCTCTCAGGTGCTCTCTGTCTCCCCGACCTTTGACCTCCTCTCCACCCAGAGGGTAGACAGAAGATACCTGAGATGCAGCCCAGAGGTACATCGCGATTGGTGGAGCAGCAGTGAGGTGGGCTCTGCCTCTGTCCTTTCTGCATAATAACATCCTTGTCCTCTCCCTGGAGCACATGGGGCCCCAGGCTCTTGTGAGACAAGGGGGACTCCTGTTTGGAAACCTTTGATCACCAATTCAGGGCACCTATCTTCACTGATCACACACTCATTAGACCTGCAGAGGGACAGATGGGACTTTTAGCCATACAGACACTGAGGGAAGAAATACTATGACAGGTTAAGGACTTATTTTGTTGGTTGAGCCAAAAGAAAAAAAAATTCAAAGGATAAGTTGAGCTAAAAAGAATTTTAAACAGATTTCAAAACTTTTTACCTTCAGACTCGAAACAATCTGTGACTCAGTTCTGGTAGTGTTTGAACAAATACATTAAGAGTTATGAGGGCTAACTGATTATGTGAATTTTGAAGAAAGTAGTGATGGACCTCATAATTGACCATCGGTTGCAGTTTTAAAAACTTGCTTATAAAAGCCACAGACTTAGATTAATCAAAACCAAGCTGTTGTCTGAGGCTTGAACATTAGATCATGTCCTATTAAGTGTAGAAAGAAATGCACAGTAATTTGAGATACAAACTTTTTAAAGTTTTGTCGTCCCCCCAGAGGCTGAATGTCCAAAAAGTGCATAGTGAAGCTCTGAGCTAGGTTCTGAACAAGTACATAAATTATTGATTATAATAGCTTGAAAAAAAAGTAATAACTTCTGTGTGAGTCAGACTTTTCATGTGTGAAATTTGGCCAATTTGAAAGCTGTGAAAACTTTTGGACATAATTCAAAATGGTGGAAAATCACACAGAGGGTGAATTCCTGTTAGTGGATGGTCTGAAATCATCCTGAGAATTGAAGAAGAAAAGGATTTTGTTTCCACCATGAGTGCAGTTACTTTACTTTAAATGACTTTAGAAACTTCTCTGTATCAGCACTTTTTCACTCTCTTCCTTGTAATTTATGTAATCTTTTTTTTAAAAAAAAATTACGCTCACATAAGAAGTACCATCAAACCATTTTAAAAGTCTGACATACTGGACTCTATCCAAGTACTACTACTGTCGTCCTGTCTTGAGATGACTTCCTGGTAGCTTTGACACCGCTGAGGCTTGTCTCAGCCCTCAGCAGTCTAAGAAGATTAGCCCTCTAAGAATGTCTGCTGCAGATTTACTTTACGTAACTTCACCTCCTCAACAGATACCATGCAGGTCTGCCTCAGGACAGGTGAGGTCATCTGTGGTGTAAACCTCGGCTTACTGGCAGTGACCAGACCTTCACTGCTTTCCTGATATCACTGAAAAGAGCTGTAATCCTGCAACAACAGAAAATAGTTTGACAAAACAATCCAAACTCAAGATACAGTGACTTGCTTTTTCCAGAGCTTTTAGCCAGACCACACGGTTTTCATTAGCAGATAGAGTTTAACCTGTTGACCTGCAAGCTCAGAAGCTGTTCTGATTTCATTCATGGTGCTTTTGGCTTAAAAGATCAGCATGAAAGCTCACTGTTGACCTGAAAGGACAATCCCAAATCCATGTGATACATTAAAAAAAGAACTTTACTTCTTTAGTGCTTTCACTGTAAAGAGCTGTGAGTCTGGAAGTTTGATATGAGAGGAAGAAAATGCAAGGAGTGCAAAAAAGACAAAGAAATATCATCAAGAATCATTATTCTCTGCCTTAAGTGACATATTTGACAAATGAGCTTTTAAGATGCTTCAAACGTGAAAACCACATTTGATTTCTCACCTGTGAAAATTAAAACTAATACAACAGTCCTGCAGTACGGCTTCCTTTCTTGACAGTTCAGTTTTTGTTATACTGACAGGTGTTTTTATTATTTTTTCCACCCTATTTATATCAACGACAGTACAGAAAATAACAGAAACATCTCTCTGTGCAGCACCACAAACTACAGCTGCCAAAATCACCATAAAGTTGAATCTTTACCTCTCTAAAACTATTTAATCACAAACTGAATATTGTAACTTTAATAAAGGGAAGATTTATCACAGGACTGTTATAGTAAACTGAATTGTTTTAGCTAGGTGTTCCTAATAAACTGGAAACTGACTGTGTTTCACGTGAAGGATTAGGAAGGGACTGACTGTCTGGGCAGACAGACTAGACTGTGACCATTAAACTAATAAATAGGCACGTGGACAAAACATTTTTTTTTAAATGGCTGTTTTCTAATTCTACAGTTTCATTAGATGTAGAGTTTTAGCAGGTGTTTCTTTCCAGGCTTTCAGAGACAAATGACTGAGTTACTCACTCTGACTGATCCCTGAAATCGTGTTAGGGGAAGTCAATTAAACTTGCTGACACTGTGGCTGAGTGAAACTTAAGTCGAGCATCACATCTATGGGGAAGTTTGTCTCATCGTGACTCCAAATCTGGACTGACTGCAGCGCGACATCTGAGGCTCAACATTTCCAGAGTTTCCAAATAATTCAGCTTCTACAAAAAGAAGAGTGATATGTGAGATATCCTCAAATAGACAACAAAGAAATTTAGTTCTGCATTATTATCCTACTCAATATTGTTAGATTAAAACAACAGACTTAAGAAACCAACTTTTTATTAATCCAAAAGGGAGCATTTTCATACATTATCAAAGTTGGAATTAAATAAGGAACCAAACTGATGAAACAAAGCAGGCAGTGTATTGGACCATGGCAGCTTGCATCAGAACACTTCTGCCTCATCTCCATTAGCTCAGTTGAGTTCAGCTGGGTCCAGTTGTGGTTCAGTCAGGTCCAGACTGGGACCAGTATGAGACTGTGAACCTGACCGACCACAACAAGGCTGAGCTCAGGCCAGTGGAGACGAGACATTTGACAAAACCACATGAAGGACTGAGGACTGAGAGTCAGATTCATGCACAAAAATATCATACCACAACTGGTAGCTCCAAAAATAGAACTATCTTCCTTATTACAATGGTAATGAATATTATAAAGAGCTTTTTTTTCTCCATTGCTGATATGTGTAAAGACTATATACAACTTCCTTCTGCTTGAAGTCTATATGAGACTCCATTTTACATTGTGACAACTTCAAATATATTACATATTACATATGTTTGACTTATCAAGAGGGCAGAAAAGTACCTTTTAAATTCCCAAATAAATTGAGAGTGATAGGAATAGTGCACCAGAAATAGGAAATTGAGCTCAAAGAGAATTGATTTCTGGATAGTTTACCAGCATTTAGTTTGAGACAAATCATTTTATCTTGTGCCAGTTGAGTATATGAGTTGTCTTAATAATTCTGTGAAAAATACTCAGCTTGATGGACAAAACTATGGAAAACCTCCAGTGAAATGCAAAGTATGACCTGGCAGGAACCATGAAGTGCTACATAATCTACCATTATTAAAGTACTTTTACAAGTTTAAATGAGATTCTCTGACACAACTGAAATATTTGGCATGGCTGCAGTAATGTTATAGCCTGACTCTGATTAAAGCACTCGATATAATATTAGGAATAATATATTTTGTTTACACTCAATTACAAACATGGGTCACAAGTAAACATTTGATGATATGTAACTGGTCTGTTATATATTGTTTTTGTAGATTTTTTTTCTCATTGCGATAAAAGAAAAGTTTAAATCATTGCAATAAACTTCACAAGGTCAATCAACAAAATGTAAAACACACATGCAGAAAAGGCATTTCGTTGTGGAAATATTGCTTCTATTTTTCTAAGATGTAAACATTAGAACATTACTTTAGAGTTGAATGAGAAAAACGTGACCTGACGTATTTAAGACAATACGGTCCATCAGTGCAAACATTCTCCAGAAAAGTAAAAGTAATGAAAAATTAAATACAATTTCTCTAACAAAGTCACACTTGTTATATTTTAAATGACATATAATGTGATATTAGTCCCTGGGGGACAAAGTGATAACCCTTTTCTGACGATTATCTACATTGTAGAGATATTTAATGATGAATTTCATACAATGATTTATCACCAAATACATAAATTGAAGATTTGAGAAATGCATCCTAAGCAAGAAGGAAATTAGGATTATCTTCAGCATCTATCAGTGTTTTTTTCTTTTTTTTTTTTACTTTAAAATAAATCTGTCTGTAAGCAGCTGGTAGAAGCAGCAGAATTAGTGGCAGCAGTCAGAATTTACCAACATTTGACTGGCGGCTTTTGTTAATGTTGCACGCTGACTGGTCCTTAAATGAAAGGTCTTTTAGCTGCTGAAGGCGCTGTGTGGGCTGCAAATGACTTTTATCTGTTGGCTGTGTAAATGAAAAGCTCCACTTAAGGCTGTACTTTAAAAGTCACTGTTCTTAGTCACATTTGTAACACCATCAGATGAAAATTAGTAAAAAGATGCTTCATTTTAAAATGCAAACTAGTCCCACTGAGGTATAAACTTTAATCTTCATTTGAACTGAGGGATGAATGGAACAAGCAGCAATGCATAGACTCTAATATTAACAGTGTGTGACTACAGTGTTTCCCAACCTTTTTTTTTTTGGCTTGTGACCCCAAACCAATGTCTGTTGGCAACCCCTCATCACCAGTTGAATGTCTGTGTGCTGGTTGTGACCAATTCCATCCAAAAAGTGAGTTGTTTTTTTTAGCTAGAGAGGCAAAAATAGGTGAAACTATCCAGTGAGTCAGAGGAAATAGGGCTGGACCTGGTTGAATTTTGTCAGTCAAATTGGATTTGGCTGTTCAATACAAAGATTTTAACCATTTGTTCTTGTTTTTCCATACAGACATACAGCTGGCGTCTTGATCATGGCTCAGTTATGAAATCCTGCCACACTGCGGAGTATCTCTCCTGCTGGGCAGCTGACAGTGTTGTCAGCCAGTTTTAAGACGTAATAACACCAGTAGTTTCTGCTTTAGCTGTGTGCATTCCCACAACCGGCATGTAGCTCTTGCAGAACTTAACTGACACCAGAGCTGAGGGTATCAGAGTGGCCAACAGAAATGAGTCGCATTGTCCTGCGCTCTGCATTGCACTACCTTTTGTTTCCATCACATCTCTACTTCCATCATAGTTAGTTTTGTGGTTTTCTGCTTTCATGCCTGACCAAATTTATCTTTTTGGGGACCTGAACCTCAGGCTGGGAACCACTGACTTGAAGCTCCTTGTTGAAAGAACCTCTTAGAAACCTTTCCACATTTTAACTATTTCCAGATCTAAATGTCTTGGTTGAATTGGTTGAATAACCTCTGTAAGTCTGATTTAGAACATTGCTGCTCTGGAAAAAAAGATGAAAAAGGAAACACTTGATGCAGTTAAAAATGACTCAGGTGTTACCTTTAATGTAAGAGTTTGGAAGTTTTTTCTGTTTTCTGGCTGCTGAGCGAACTGAGAAACTTCTCTCCTTCTGGTCCCAGTGCAGCTCATACAGGAAGTGCTTGTGTGCTCACACATACTCTGTATCACACGCTCTCACTCTGAATACGGAACTATCCTAACACCTCCACACACACTGACACACACACACACACACACACACACACACACACACACCTCCACATGTCAGTTCATCCTGACAACTGGGCTGCCACACTCACACTGTCTGTCTCCTGCTGTAAACTCCTGCTGAAGTTTTCTTTGTCAAACTTCTCGGCTTCAGGCTTCAGCAACAGCAGGATCGTCTCACACTGTGTCCCTGTTCACAATAACTTACTATGTTGCCACTGACTTTAATAAATACTCAGCTTTCTGCTGCTGTTGGCCAGGAGAGCCGGGCTGAGAGGTCTTTGCTCTCCATCTTTCCTGAGTGGTTAATCGCTACATCAGCAGCTGCTGCTGGTCAGTCAATGCGGTTACCACAGATTGTGAAACGATCAATCTCCAGCAGGTCTTTTTTGGGAGTCCTGTGCTTCAATTCAGAGGCTGCTTGCGCCTCTTCCTCCTCTTCTTTGGGGAGTGAGGCTGCAGGTTGTTCAGGTTCAGGTGGTGGAGTTGGAGGACGGCTTGCTGGTGCAACAGGAGAGACATCGGTGGGCGGGGGAGGAAACAAATCAGTTCTGGGAGTCGGCTGGGTGGTCACGGAAGAGAAAGAGGAGGAGGATAGTGGGCTGCAGGGTGCGGCAGGGATCTGCTCCACTTTGGCTTCACCTGTAAAGAGTAGTGGGAAAAAGTTAACTAAAGTGAATTTTTGTTTGTATGGCTTTTTCAATTGACAGTGTGACAAATGGGCTCCTAACACAATGAGTTTGTTTACATGGACATGAGTATCCCTGATTTGATTATAGTCAGGATGTGACACAGAGAAACCTGGTTCTTTTAGTTCTTAAGAGTAAACTGGCAGGGGGAAACAGCTAGCCTGGTTCTGTCCAAAATCCCACAGTAAGTTAACAGCACTTAAATCTACCTAACTAAGTTAGTTTAACTTGATATTAGTGAGCTTTAGAGGTGGTGAAGCTAGGTGAAGTTTTGAACTCTGAAGTGAGCTAGGCTAGCTGTTGCCTTGTTTCCACTCTTTATGCTAAGCTATGCTAATCAATTCTTAGTGTGAGCTCTGTACTCAACACAGATAGGTTGTCTCAATCTTAGGAAGACAGCAAATCAGCATATTCCAAAATGTCAAACCATAGTTTAACACACACAACAGATGAAACTCTAGTATTAAATTGGATTAGGGCTTTAACCAGAGATACCAGTCATTACTGATTAATCAGCTTTTAGTTTTTTGATTCATTGTTTTATCTATTCAGAGTCAAGCAACTACAACAACAAAAAATTTGCTCAGAACTTGTTATGTTCCAATCCTGTTCTCTACATTTAATAGAAGAGGTTTCTATCAGATAATTTAGAGCAAGAGGAGACAGAAGATAGAGTATGGAAGAGGGTAATGTGCTGTCTTCAAGCAGCAATTTTCAGCCTGTAACAGAAGGACCAGAGTTCTTCTGGGTTGAGTGACAGGGAGTTATTCAACCTGCTGGGTCCACAAGCCAGACATCCTACACCCACCTGACTGCTCACTTTCAAAGCAGCACAGAAGGAAAACAATGAAATGTAGCCAGAAAAGGAAGCCGACACTAAACGTAGAGTAGCACAGCTGGTTTCTATCACAATCCACTGCATTATGTTAAGAGAAAACACCGCAAAGCCTTTTAACTTTGAGCACATAGAGTACATTACATTAGGAAAATCAACCAAACAGAATAATTCATCATATCAGAGAGAATTGAGCGAAGCAGAGTTGGATATTAACAAGTCTGTCCACAGAGACTAGCGCCAGGCCCCAGGCTATCTGGCTACAACAAACCTCAGTTCTTACTGTAGACACAGCTGAACAGACACTTTACAGAACGAATGCAACACACCCAGCATATAGAGTGTGTGTGTGTGTATATATATATATGTATGTGTGTGTGTGTGAGTAAGGCATTAAAAAAGATTTCAGATATGATAGCAGCCATGAAGACAGACATTACAGGCCAAGAGAATATTAGAAAATGTGAGGTTTTGGTACGATACTGTAACTTCAATCAACCAAGAATTTATAATATGGTATATGTATTAATGGAGCACACACCTGTCTGACTTTCTCTATGATTTATGTATTTATTTTGTTCCATCAGGTTTATTTTATCATCTTGTCCTGGAATCAGACTACATGATACTTTTGCCTTTTGAGTGGGTCACTATCACAGTAAAATTGATTCCTGGGTCAAATCCTAAATCAGAGGCAGAGATAAAAGGAGAGTAAAATTAGTCATCAGTAATTAGTTGAAGTTAAGATTTTTATTTACAATATTCTTTTATTTCTTTGTTATTTCTCTATTTATAACTGGCCTTTCTGTACCGGGATTTACTATTTACATGTGTAAATAGTATAGAGTCCTCAAGTGTTTACATTACAAAACTACACACATTCGCCCGAACACGCATTCACACACAAATGAGTTTCCCACTTCTTCTCTGGAAGATATGTGAGCTTTAATAAAAGTTAACCACCATATGGTTTGAAATGGCTGATGCAAAACTGCTCATTACCCCTCTCTGCCCTACAGAGAAAAACATGCAGTATAGACAGATGGTGTATCTTAGTGTTATGTGAATCCAGATCATTGTAAAGACAAAGACATGCAGATGAACATAATTGTGCAGTGAATCCACTGGAGCAGCAGGTGAAGCCCGAGGCACAGACCAGAGTAGTTTAAAATTTGAAAAGTGAGTATGGCATCTGAAATCACTGGTTCAAATCCCAGCAGTTAAACGTGTGGGAGGCAGAAGACTCACATAAATTTCCCTCCACCTCAAAGTAGTTATTATTACACTCTATATGTTGGAGAATGACGCCTTAAGCCTTCTGAGAAACCAGATTCATTTGAAACACAAGCGGCTGGCAGGAGCTTTGATGTTTGATATGACATGATGCACCATCAGGATCTTTGTCATATGAAAGCTCCTGGCTCAGCGCAGCAGGCAGGTCTGTGGTATACAGGGGAGAAAAAGATCTGCAGGGATTTTGGCTGTGGATGACAGAGAGATACTGCCACCTCCAAACGTGTGTCTGATTGTGTGTGTCTGTCACTTAAAGTACAAGGCCTGTTTGACAGTTTGTCAAGATATTTACATGAATCATAATGGAAATATTTAATTGTAGGAAAGAGGGTTTGTCTTTTTGTTTTATCACCAAAAGCTCCAACTTCAACTAACAACTATTTTCATTATCAATTAACCTGCAGATCATTTCTAAGATTAATTTATTAATGGGTGCTGTGGTACTGGTTAAGGTGAATACCACTCAACCACGACGTCCACCATTTAATTCTGGCCATTGACCTTTGCTCAATGCCATAGTCCTCTATCTGTCTCTCACTGTGTTGTGTGCACTTTCAACAATTACAGCCGCTATTTGTGTTGTTTTTTCTGCAGCCAAAGGTTGGTTTCTTGCCAGGAGTGGGTAGTGGTGATGGTCACTTGCCAAGAGCTTAAGCAGTCGATGCGTTTACAATACAAGAGGCTATAATACGCCCTCTGAGCAGTGCCTGGATGCTACAGTGAGTCACTATTGGAAAGTGACGAGAGGGGCAAGCTGGTTTGCATGCTAACTTCAGTTCATGAAAGTGATAGAACTAGAAACAAAACACTAGCATTGCTTTCCATCACTGGAGACAGCTCTTGGCGTAGTCAAGGAATGAAGTTTGATGGATCAACTCACCACCTTCAAGACTGGTACGTAAGCAGCAGTTAATGCTAATGTTGGTTATGTAGCAACGGCAAAAACTTACATATAGCTTATTTAAATATAGGAAAAAAATGTTGAAAGGATGCTATCATTAAATGTCTTGTTTAGTCTAACTAAAAATTATACACCTGAAATATTCAAAATACTACATAAGACAGCAAATCCTCAGACCCAGGTCCTTTTTACATTTGTGCTTGAAAAATGGTTTAAATAATTAATTGCTTATCAAAATAGGTTCCAGTTAATTTTCTTTCCATTGACTAATTGATTGACTAATGAATAATTTAGCTTTATCACCAACAACACAAAGCTGAATCACCACAACTTTATGGACTCCATTTCTGTCACTGAAAAGGCTCAAATCATCCACGAGGGCCGTGTACACAGAGCTAATATATCCTTAGAAAAGAGTAACTGATTAATTGTATTAAGATAACAATCACAAGTGCTGCTGGTACAATTTTGGAGGGATGATACATTTTGAAACATTGCCTGATATAAGTGCTACACTCAAAGGTCAAAACTTCAAAATGCCAAATATGCCACATCACCATAATTTAAAGTCATCATAAAATGTACACAAGTAAAGCAGAAGCAAT
Source organism: Lates calcarifer (assembly GCF_001640805.2). Classification (NCBI taxonomy): domain Eukaryota; kingdom Metazoa; phylum Chordata; class Actinopteri; family Centropomidae; genus Lates; species Lates calcarifer. The sequence continues at coordinate 21,524,651 of NC_066840.1, read as the reverse complement.
TAGCAGATTAATCGATTAGTCGACTGACAGAAAGTTATTGCCAACTATGACAACTACAAAATGATTACTCAAGGAAATACTTGGCGGATTATTGATAACGGTGCAGCCTTACCCGCAAGACTACGTGACATTACCCAGAGTTGCAAGCATTATGCAAATGATGAGCATTAGGTTGACTATTTTAAAAGAGCCTTAAAATTTCCTTTGGTGAGGAGTTACTTAGTGCATACTAAAGTTGTTTTGGCTGAATCAAACTCAACATCTGATGAGATTGAACCTGATATTTAGAGAGACCTCTCTACAACCAAAAGGTCACAGGTTTGATTTCTGCTCCACCAGACACAGGATGTTTCCACCAGCTGCCTGAAGCTGGACACTGAGCCTCCACCTGCTGACAAATCTGTCTGGATACAAGTGTCAGCTAAATGCCTAAAATGTAAATCAAAGTGTCAGCTAAATGCCTAAAAATGTTACTACAAACATACGTGAGTCTTCTCTGAGGCGGGGCAAGTTGGTAAACATAGCGTTGCTTTAGAAATTACAGTGAATACAATGGACAAACAGGATTTGGAAAGCAGCATTCAAATAGTATGTAAATTATTACTATCAGCGTTTTTGTTAGATATAAACAACAACTGTGCTTTGTTTCCTTTGTGCACTTGTTTTTGAAGATCACTGGGAGACAAAGTGCAGAGAGACAAGAAAAATCAGCAAGTGAGTAGGAGGCAGAATAACATGCAACATTATTTATGAGGAATTAAATCCCAGGACGTCTCATTTACTAGATATCTATTCCTGAGAAGCAGAAGCAGGCTGTTTTTGGACTCATACACATTTCATTTCTCCCAAATAAGATAAAATTGTACAAATGTTACAAATGTAAAATATTTTAAGCCAATGTTTTGTAATTAAAAACTTTGATTCAAAATAGATACCTTTGATACAGTATACTATCACTGGTTGCACAATAAATAGCTGCAAACATATAAATAAAACTGGAATATATCTATGCAGCATTTTCTTTTTTTTTTTTTTTTAGATCCAAAATAACTGTTGTGTTCTCACTGTATGGGGGCTCCTACAAACTTCCTGACTTTTTCATGATGAACATAAGAAATGACAATGAAATTCTGTCAAATGTGCCAACACTTACTGTTGGATTTTTGGAGGATAAGATTAGTATTTATTCAAAATAGCTCTCTTCACAGTGTATTATATCAAAAAAGTAACTAGACGCAAAAAGCTATGGTTATCATTAGAGTTCTAACTAGAACAAAGAAGAGGGTAATAAATCCAATCCAAATACAGTAACTATAAAGACCTGAAATGTTAATATTAAAAGGACTTGTTCTGGTTTTGCTTGATTGTGAGAGCCCTGGTTGGTCCACACAGTATAATCAGTGGGAGGGACAGAGTGTTATCAAGCTGAGATGTTAGAATAATTATGTAAAGAGACTGGGAACACTCCCCCTCTATAACTGGGTCAACCTGGGTGCTCCTCTTCTCCAAAAATCAACTGACCAACTGATATTTTGCTCTCAGTATAGCGATGAACAGATCTTAAATATGGTGACATATGGTAACTTAAACGTGCAATAACAGAAGTTATGGAGCAAGACTGGCATTCATTGACATTCATTGTCATTCATTCCATATGACAAATGTTTTTAGCTCTGTTTTTGGTCATCACCACCTCCTGAGGAAAATCTTCAGCTGCTGAATGCACCACTATGTTCAACAGCAATGATTATGATTACGCCTTATAATTTCAATTCTATTAGAGTTTTTTTTTTTTTTTTTTTAAAAACACTTTTATTTCAGCATTGAAACCAGTCAAAGTATAGTGTGACCAAAACATGAAAAATATATAGGTGAATTATAGTTTAACACTAGTTTAAAATTAATTAATTTCTGAATTTCTGTTACTGGTTCTAATATTGGTAAACTGTGTAGAGGGAGAGTTGTCTGTGCTTCACCTGAAGGTGTGGGACAGCCAGCCTGGTCAGCTTTGCTGGGGCTCTTTGCAGAGGAGGATGGAGCGGTAGACGGCCTCTCGAACAGTTTGTCCTCCATGTTGGCTCTCTTGACGTAAACACATGACTTCCCCAGGAGCACAATGCTGTTCAACACTTTAAGTGTAACCAGCCTACAGAGGGAGAAGGCTGCAGTTAGAGGGTCACATTTCTAACTTATATATACTTATAACTTAAACAAACAAATAAATAAATAAAACTTTGACAAAGCATTATCAGATCTTATCTAGGGCAACAAAATTTAATTGAACAATCAATAAGTAATGTTCAACATGCTTACAACATGCTTTGATTAAATATAATAATAAAAAATACACTTTATTTATATAGCACTCAAAGACGCTTAATATTGTTAAGATGTCTTCAGCAATTATTGGAGTGAAATAAAATTCTCAATTTTCATCCTGCGTTTTTTACTTTTTCACTAATTTGATTGATGGATTCAGCACCAAGCTATAAAGTTTGGTAGATTTGGATCAAAACACAGGATTATCTTTTAGTCATAACTGAAGAGCTGTTATTCAGGGCTGAGATGTAACAGAGTTATCACAGAGCTGTCTCAAGCTGGGCCTCAGCTATAATGAATCTCCTCTACCATCTGGTTTCAGTCGTGACTGTTCACATCCCACCACTGACACCAAGATGTTGATGTGCATCGTCCTTCTGCGTTTCTGGGCTTTGCTATAAGGCCCAGACTCTGACACTGTGATGAGAGAGAGACGGACACATTTGGGTCTGTGGACCACTGCTTGCTGTGACAGGGTGTTTTCGGACTGAGAGCGTGTCAGCGTGGCTGAATCTTTGCCAAGGCAGAGCGTTCTGGTGAAGCCAGAGCTATTTTTAAATCAGGGGGTGGGGAAGGCCAGAGATGGCACTAGAGATGACAACATTGTATTCTTCACCCTGAGGGAAACTCTTCAATGGTACGGGCCCGATGGGATCCAGCAAATGAGAATGAGCAAGGCTATCAGCAGCTCAGCGCAGGGAGAATGTGAGGCCACAGTGTTAATGCTTATGTAACTGTGTACGTCTCTGAATCTGAATGTGTGTTTATGACAGCGCCTGCATGTGTTAGTGTGCATTCAAGAGACTCTGGAAGCATGTCTGAATAGTGAACATGAGTCTCTGTGCATATGTGATCCACTCTAATTAAACAAAAAATTCAAACATTTGAATATTTGTTTATCTATAAATTAATACAATGTTGGGATTAAAAAATATGGAGATATAGACTTTAACCTGCATTTCAGTGGTTAAAGGATGGGAATAAGTGCATATCTTATCACTATATTAATGTGCATGAACAACTTAGACAACCTAAATCAGTTTTAGCTTTTAAATCTTCTCTTGAACTTCAGTCTGATTAAAATATCTGCAGCACATATAAAATGAAAATGTCATGTTCAGTGTAACAAGCACAGTAATATGAGGCTTAAAAGTTCTCTCAATTCTGAATGCTGGGCAGGGGAATCTACAACAAAATCCTGTTGTAAAATTAGTAATACAAAACTAAAGACTTACCCGAGATAAAAGAGGAACACACAAGTGTATGATAGTGCTCCCTGTACCTTCACCGAACTCATCACCACTCGGATAAGCTGTTAAAAAATTAAAAAGAAGAATACATTGAAATTATGACTTTGATAATATGATGAAAAATCTAATTTGAACAAAAGTGAGAACCAGCAAGCAGCTTTTCTCAGCAGGTGGCATTTAAGTTTGTAGGAAGTTCTGGCTAATGTTCATGTGCCAGTGACTAAATCTTCTGGTATTTATTTCCCGAATAGCAACAGACTGCAGCCTCTCTTACCAGAACAGCCAAAGGCAGAGGGATGAAGCCCATCCTCCGGGCCACTGAGTCACTGTAGTCAGTACAAGCCTACACAGGGACAGACAAGCACAGATAACAGCACTCAACAAAACCGCATTGATTAGCTGCGTAGGCTCAGAGCTGTTTATGTGAGTATAATCATGGTGATATGAAAAAGAGGGAGTTGCTTACATTTTTCTGTCGACTGCTGACGAGATCAAAGGCCAAACTGGCTCTGTATTCACTGTACACCTGGAGGAGGCAAAGAAGGAGTATGAGGAAAAAACAACAGACAACATACAGCATTATACATGTACTGCAGCGTATGTGACAAGTTCTTAATGGATGTGACTATTTTAGAAATAATGAGCATCAGGTTTGCTCCTTACGTCTGCAGTGATGTCGTTGAACTTTGTGATGAAAGCATGTTTAATAATGTCAACAGCAACTTCAGAGGTGACGACCATAAAGACATCAGGGAACAACACCCACAGGTGGTCTGAAGAGAGAGAGCACACAAAAAACTTTATGCTACAAAAAGACTGTAATCTATGCAATAAATCTTTCCCTGAGAGAGTGCACATACTCAGCAACTCACTGCTCGCTTGTTTTTGGCCGCAGCAGGCAGCTGTTTGCTGTAAAAAACCTCACTGTACACTACCTGCTCAGCATCAAACAGCACACAGATACGGTAGAACATTTAGAGGTAGATATTTCCCTCAGGAGTTGGTAAAGAACAGAGTTAAAAGGAGAGAGGATATTAGATTTGGATTTGCCAGGTGGTTGTGAACACAGCTCCAGTGAATGATAATGTTAGTCCTTGATTGCTGGATGTGTAAATAAGCAAGTGTTTGCCAACAAGTTTGCAATATCAACTTTAAAGTTTACAAAGATAGGTTGCTGAGTATAGAGTCATGGGTAATTTGATCCATTTAAAATTACATCTATGCCAAATTAAGTGTGCAAAAAAGTGAGGGGGTTGTTTCTAATATTGCCAGCACAGTGTCTATACAAAATGACGGAAATCTAATATTTTACTACAGGTTGCCATACTTGTATACATTTCTTATATGCTTAATGAGCAAAACAGCTTTGGCTCTCATTTCATCTATTTTAACTATCATGAAGTGTTTAGTAGGTAATTAGCCGAGAGCAGGTGCTTTGTTTCTGCTGCATAATGTAAACAAAGAAGTGAAGGCACCACGAATGCAGCAAGAAAGATAAGTAAATTACTGGAGACTTGTGATTTGTATAACTCTTTAGCAACAGAAGGCTGTAGCTCTGCTAGTATTAGTTCATCAGTGTTATGATTTCAGCTGACAGGCCACATCTGTCATCTACTGTGTTTCTGGCTTTGAGACTGTCAGGAGGAGCTGACTGTTATTCAGAGAGCTGTCACACAGAGAGGCCCAGCTCTCGTCCCTCACTTTGCTCTGTCTCATTCACTGAGGTTCTGCAGGAGGTAAAACTCCCCAAGGTGTTGCATTGGGTCATTCAAAACAGCAGGAAAGGAGCCTGTCTGAATTGTTACTCCATGACAAGCACCGACTCTTGTGTTATGATTTGAAACTAAACCTGGGGTAGCCTGACATTTGTTTATTGTAATATTTTAAAAAAATCTATGCAATAGCAGTTTGATAGAAAACAGATAATTACCTGGGTTCCATGAAAACTGCTCCATATTCCTGAGGCAGACGATGAGCAGGAGAACGTAGCTGGTGAACCGCTCTTTGATATCTGCAGGGGAAAATAATCAAATTTTGCAATTACAGTCTCTCGACTCTGAAACAACCTGACTGAGAAAATGTGATTAGTATAGACTACATCTTAATTCGGGACACAACTGCATTTACCTGTATTCCTATTCTAATTAGAGTTTCTGTATGGTCCGCCAAGCTTTTAGAAATCTTTGTAATGCCACAAAGACTGCAGTACTTTCCAACACTGTATAAAAATAATTCCTAATGATATAATTAATTAAATTGATGCAACCAGGACCTGGATAAGGAACAGAAAATTGATGGATAGATTAATCAATTAAATATGTCAATTTAAGCTCATTATTTTTTTTTTAGCTAAGCAGACGAGAAAATATTTAAAAGTTTGTAAAGTAAATTTAAGACCACTTAATATTTTCTAAGGCCTAAGGCCTTTTTTTTAAGACTTACTTTTCAAGACCTGCTGATACTGTTAAATACTCATCATGGATGTGAGACTTTGAGATATGAGACTTTTAACAGAGTTAAAACAGGTGGTGAAGGTGTGAATTAATTTTTAAATTTGTCAGATCTGTCAGTTTCATTGTGCAGTACTTTGCTAGAAAATATGCAGTAAAATAACTGAACGGTTACAGTTGCTTTAATTTTAGACAGTGCTGCATACTATAAACATCAATTTAGTGTGATATAAAGACACAGCTGCAGATGTTTAGCATACCATTATCTGCACTGATATTACCATGCTAGTTATGACTAAGCTCAGCTCCACAAACAGGCAATGATCCAAGATGTGGGTGAATAGTGAGAGGGAAATGGCAGCTGATTAAGGCTTATTGTCTTCTGCTGTCATTAGAATACAATTAGAGTGACTGAAATAAAAACACTCTGCCTCTGGGGATGTAAGAGGAAATGCACAATATATTTAATCCTATAGAAATGACTGTACTCTTCTTACAAAGCTAAATAGCTAGATTCATAAAAGGTTTCTGTGTAAAGATGATGAATTAGGCCTTAAATAGTTCCCCATTTTTAAGGTTTTCTATTACACTTTGATGCTAATTATCTTATCCAGAGTCAAGTACAGTCACACATCTGTCCAACACAATAGAAGTTACTTTCTAACTTTTGAACTTGACCCTTACACGCTAAATGCTCAAGGTATATAATGTATTTTTTTCATCCTCTGCAGAGACGTTCAACTGAAGATCATTCTTCCATGCAGATAGATAAGGGACTTTTTCCAATCAAATCACTTTAGTGTATTAGTACTGAAATCAGAATAGTGGTATTGTAACACTAAAACATTGGCAATAGATGGACATGGACGGAGACATGTCTTCTACCCCAAATCCAACCTAATAATACCAGATATAAACTGTTACAGGATGTACATTACACCTGTCAAATTACACCCTTTTAATCGCAATTTTCCTGACAGTTTAAATGTGATTAAGAGACTGTCACCCTTGTGAGACAGCTGCTGACAGAGCTGAAGAAGACGAGGATCCAGAATGTACTGCACAAAAACATATTCTTTAAACGAACTGCTCCTTTTTGTATCCTGGAGCCGGTGAGACACTGTCTGTGTATTCAATTTAGCAAGTGTAAATTCTAAGCAGAAAATCTCATAAGAAAAAAAAAGTAAAAGAAGCAAAAGAATGTGACATTGATTATCTTACCACTGTTGGACATTTGGAATAAGTTGTTCTTCTCAAATTTCTTGAACACACTTCCTTTGATCTCCACAAACTGTGTTTGAAAGACCACAGAAACACAAAAGAGGAAATTAAGTTAGATAGATTTATGATACAGAAAATACATCTATACATACAACTACTATAATGTCGCAGCTACATTTCATGACCAAAGCAGCGAGTTGAATCTTTCTGGGACACATCTGCATGAACATAATTTAAGTAAAATTTGTGAGCACATGTGCACATATTTAGTTTGTGCAAGAATAAAGCTGCCTAAGCAATCACATCTAGCAGCTTGTTGTGTACTATAATATCTTAGGTTGTATATATATATGTGTGTGTGTGTGTGTGTGTGTGTGTATGTGATGTGTGTGTATGTGTACTGACGTTGTTGGACATCATAATGGTGAGCAGGGACTTGTTGTGGGAGTTGAAGGCGACATTGAGGGTAGAGGCTTGGACCATGATGAGGATGGCATGGAGGACTGAGAGACAGCCACTCAGGGAAATAACTCATTTAAAAAATCAAGTTGATGAAGAATACCACTCCAATAAAACATATTACAAGCAATGCAACTTTAACTGTTAGACAGGCAACCTCCTAACCAAACAGCTCCTGTGACCATTGGGAGGAGTGTGGTAATGTAAACCTAATAATCTCAACAGTATATTCACAAAGTATTCGTTATAATTGCAGGAACAAGAGAAACAAGTTCAGGGAAACTCAACATAAGTTACATTGCACTGAACTTGACTAAGGCTCTGTTTACACCTGTAGGTCATTATCCTTGCTCTAGACAAGAACAAATCTATCAATTTTTGCCTTTTAGTCAGAGTGTTTCTGTCTAGCCAGAAGAAAATCAAAACAAAGTTAATTCTGGTGTCTATCAGCCAAGTTATGCCGCACTTAAAAATCTGTACTTATCTTATCCAGTGACCATAAAGTGCTCACAAAGCTAACAAAAAATAGTTAAATATGAGCACTACATGAGGCTTTCTAAAATAAAATGTGGAAGTTAGAGAAGAAAGAGATTCACAAAAACCTCCAAACCCTGCCATTTAGGACTCACTCTCCCTGATATGTTGCTACAGATTTGAAGGATACAAACATAAAAGACAGCCATGAAGAAGTGAGGAATGACTCCTATACTATCTCTTTTCCTTTCTTTGGGTTCTGTGGCCGTCCAGTAGAGAGCATCCAGGATGTCTTGACCAAAGGAGGAGAAGAGGCGGTCTGCCACCTGGGAGGAAGCACAGATAAGATCATTTCCACTTCTAGGGCTGGTCTTGCTGTTGTGGTCCAGCCAAAAATGGTCATTACATTTACCAGACCCCGAGATGACATCTTTCATTTACTTGTCTTATCTGTGCAACAGTCAAAAACCCACAGATATTCAATTTAATTTACTAAAAAAAACTTGCAGATATTCCCATTTGACAAGGAAAAACATAATTTTTTACACTTAAAATGACAACTCGACCATAGCTACAGCCCAGTACATAGGCTGCTTTCCATTTTGCAGCATTAACCATGATACAGCCCTATAGGTGAGTATTATGTAACTGAACTAGACTGGAAACATACATATAGAGAATCCTTAAACCCCTTATTACTGTAAATCCGTAAACATCCTGTCAAAGTGCAAGGGCAGCCGCTGCATTATTACATGTAGTTATTAAGCACAATTATACGGTTACATTTGGTACATATAGAATACTTGAAAATGCATCAATAGATAGCTTTTATATTGTGTAAATGCCTGAAGCGATGCTGTATACATTTTGAGGTACCTCCAACATGTTGTAGATGATGTAGAGTTTGATGACAGACTGTCCCCTGATCAGGTGGTACATCATGGAGTAATCAACGTAATGCATCATGGAAAAGGACAGCACCAGGATCAGGCCCTTCAGCATATCACACACCTGCGCTGGCTGCAGCAGCCGTGACCCGCTGACCACACACACACACAGACACACACAAAAATGTCAACTTGTGATATCAATACTGATGCTTAGAGACATAGTACATTTTTGCATATTTGGATGCAGACTTGCATGCTGACAAACACAGTGCAATGTATCCTCAGTGACATGCAAACAAATAGCCTGTCATTATATTGAGTGAACAATTAAATGTGTTTACACCAAGATATAACACAAGCATATGTATACTGACAAACACCCACATTTTTACCAAAGTAAAATTATGCCCATGATTGCATGAACACATAAATACAACATTAACACAGATATTTTATCTCAAACTTGGCATCATTAATACAAAGAAGCCAAGAGAATAGGGAATGGACTCCTGATTTAATAAACTACCAGACCAGTACCACTGTTAACTGCTTGTTATAAAAGCCTTGAATGGTCTCTGCTGTTCATTTCATGCAAGGAATCAGTAGGGCAACAGATACAGGGGTACATAATTCATTTCTGTTCAAAATTAGATAACCTGCATGAAGGAAAAGGCAACAGGCAGTGATAACAAAAAACCCACCGTATGAAATTTTCAAGCTATCTCATTTATTCTAAAAGTTATCTTGTTCATAAGCTTTATCTCCTTTTAATATGTTTCTGTTTTTGTTCAATGCTTCTGCTCTTGTAAGATTAAATCTTTGTTGCTCTTATCTCACAAACAGACTGCATAACAAAATTTCATATCTGTTTGAGAGGCTACATGAAAATATATCTAAAAAAAAAAAAAAACTAAATCAGTACAGCATTTTGGACAGAAATGTTTCAAATGGTGTTGGCCGATCAAAGAAATGGAAGAAAACACACAGGCTGAAGCCGTCATATCCTGCAGGAACAGCAAAACATTTTAATGGGTAATAACGTGTTTCAAACGTGCAGCTTTCATAATTAAAGGCAGTGGCAGCTTGGGAGCATGTTAAGAGAAGGGCTGACAAATCCATAGGACCGGTATTTACTATGACAGGGATAACTGGGAAGAGCCAGAGAGAGCTTAATTCCAACACATCCTGCATATTTTCCAGTTACTGGTCTATATGTCTACAACCACCACAACCATGCACAGCAGTAAAAATATGTTTCATCTTCTCACCACATGGGCCGATAAAATAATAATATTGCCAAGGTGGAACTAAGTACTACTTAATAGACTCCCACTACATAACCATAAACCACACTGACTAGTTCTTGACCAACTTACTAGTGCACGAGACATGGCAGGATAACACTTATCTAATTTAACAGCAATCATTACCTTCATTCATTTTAGCTGCTGTTGTTTGATTGTGCAGCGGGGGTACTCCTCACCCTTACACTTAAAACATGAGAGGGGTAAAGAGGTCTTGTTTCACATGGAGGGGATGGAGGGTGAGGTGGGTGTAAATATCTGAACTATTTTAGACACCGACTCCAAACTGAGAGAAAAAAAGGTGGAATGAGTTTGAGATGTGGAATGTGTAAATGAGCTTAATCAAATGTCTCACTGTCTTCTGAGTCGTTGTGTAGCTACGCACAGAGCTGTGAAGAAAACAGGATGAGATGAACATCTGTGCCTTTTTGTCCAAGGGATAAAGACAATGATTGCCTTCAGAAGCATAGTAATGTTACTGTGAATACACAGGTACACACTGAATATACACTGCAATTCATTAAGTACCTATTCAGGTAAAGCCTTGATAAAAAACATTTACCCTCATTGTGTTCTCTCGCATCTATACATATGACAAAGGAAATGATGCAGATAAAAATACAAAAACCGGCTGCAATCCAAACAAAAGGAAGGCACTCCTATGAGAGTTAAGATTTCTTGTGTTGTATTTCAACTAAGGTTATGGCTCCATCGAGTGGTCAGGTCTGAAATAATTTGTTTAAAGGAGGAGTTGATCCAAAGTAACAACATAAGCTTCAGTCCTACACATCATATTCTTCTAGACTTTAATTTCTGTAATTAACAATAAATAAATAAAATATATAAATAAACCTGTGCTATCTGAGGTCAAACAAAGTAACATAGTAATATAGAGAAATGAGATGGGAGAAGGAGTGTAAGACAGATTTTTAAGAAAATTTAGGGAAAAATGGGACTACTGAAATAACACATGAAAATTTGTTTTAAACTGTTAAATCAGACATTTAAAAAAATTAACAACACTAAGGCAACAATTTACAATTATTTCCATTATCAATTAATACATTATTTTTTCAATTAAACTATTAACTATTTAATTTACAAAATGATATAAAGTTGTAATTAAAAATGAGTGCTCATTAAGGCACTAACATACCTCCTCACACATCTTATTCTGATGGCTCTTTGGATCCAAAGCTGCTGCAGCTGGCTGTTATAGCAGCCTGCACAAAGCAGTCCTCACTATCTCTATTCTATAAGCGTTATCTCCATTACACACGTGAACACTATGTTTGAGTGCAGTCACCTATATGCTGCATCCCAAGTAGCCATCACTACATGCCTTTCATACCATATTAGCCTGATAGACTGGACTAAAACAAAAAACAAAATCCAGCGAGGCCCAGTCAAAGAAGAGAAAGCCTAATTTCTGACAAGAAACCTTGTTAGAGAAGCTGACTGGTGAGTAGAAAACAGCCAATTTACTTCTGTAGAGCAGCTGGGCATTTAAGTTCTCCTCTCCTTTAAAATTACTGCAGAGAGATGCCCTTAAACAAGGGAAATGAGCTCCAAACTGCTACAGAAAAGCTGCTCAGTGACCAGCAGTGGAACATCTGATTTAGTAGGCAGTCCTGCAGATTGAGCATGTGCAGCTGTATCACTGACAAGCAACACAGTGATGAGAATGAGCATGCACTCTCAGCAAACCTTCCCTGGATGAGTTCCAAAAACAAAAAAAAAACACCCCAAAACAAAACAAAAACAAAACCGGGTCTTATGAGGAACCAACATGGCTGCTTTGCCTTGGAGAATGGGGCACGATGTACAGTGTGAAGCTGTATATTAACACAATGGAGATGAAGAGAGACTGGTGAATAAATGTGGAGGTCGGGTCACAGGACAGTGATAACATTTACGAAGCCCTGGCAGGCTGGTGGGAGCGTACCTGCTTCTTCTGCAGTAGGGGCATGTGCGTGCCCTGCAGGGGGGAGGAAGGCAAGGGGTGAGAATCAGACAGACTCAGAGAGGGTGAGGCGGGCGGGAGGAGAGGCAGTGCTCATCAGAGGGGGTCAAGTGCAAAAGCATTGTAGCTGTACTGCACTGCTATTTAAGTACAATATTACATACTTAATTAAACTTATAATTCCTTGACATTTTGGTTAATGTGTGTTCAAAGTGAAAACTACTGTAGCAGGATGAAAATGGACCTCAGTGATCTCCATTTTGACAGCAATGATGACGTCATTGCTGCTGTGAACCACTTTCTCAGACCAAGCTGACTTGCAATTTTCAATTACCCGAAATAGAAATACCACAAGAGTTATTAAATTCAAACTTTCTGCATAATCATGCAAAGAGTTGAACTGTACATGCAAGTAACCAGAGCTGTTTAAATCATCTGCTTCTACCTTTGTCCACAAATTAATAACCTACGTGTTTGTTTAATACATATATGCTGATTTATGTTAAGTATATATATATCCAGGTGTGGATGTTTATTTGTGTATGGGTAGGAGTGTGTGTGTGTGTGTGTGTTTAAGCTCTGACCTGAAGCCACAGCACGGCAGGGTGAGGAGGCGGAGCAGGGCCAGCAGCACCCTGAGGGGCAGCAGGGTGAAGACGTAGAGGAAGGCATCCACACACAGGAAGAAGCCAAAGATCATCAGCTGGAAAAGTCAAACAGCAACACCTCCAAGTCAAACGACGACTGTCAGTGTGATTGATATACAGTAAGCAAAATCTCCAACTTAAACAATGATCACCAGTGGGAAAGATACAGCCTGCAGACACATTTCCTCATCATCTTGAGAGACAAACAAGTATTTCTGTGTCAAACAAGGACAAGACCTATAAATAAAATAAGTAATGTAAAAAATGCAAGAGCAACAGCTGGAGAGATCACAACAGTTTCTTCACATCCAAACACAATTTCTGGCTGAAAAAGTGACTTCTCTAATTTTCTAAACACATCCTCTGTCCTTTCCATCGAAAGGAAAAAATGGGTGAAAGCTACTAACCACCATGTGACACTAAAAGACTAAACCTAAACTCAACTGTGATAGCAGACATACCTTCACAGTCTCCCATATACACGATACAAGAGCCATTTCCTCAGCATTTTAAAAAGGAAAATCTTACAAGAAGTACATTTAAGCTGTCTGATGTCTTCCTACTCTTACTTCTAACTGGAAAAACATGAAGGCGCTGAGGTGAGCATTGGTGGAAGCTAGTGGGAGGGTTCATCTCTCATTGGTGGATTCTGTGTGTGACTTTTCTTGGGGCCTTGTCAGGTACCCAGAAGCTGTTTAGTCTGCTTAACATAGTAAAGTCACTGAGGTCTTTCGTGTTTACACACATTCCTCTCCTGCCCCTGAGGAAAAAACCAAACCACTAGGAGCTGTGCTGGTATGGGCTCGCTTGTTAAGACATATTTTTTCTGAGAGAGACACTACTTGGTGCAGTAGGATTTCAACTTTATGTCTAGAATGTTTCCTCTATATACATTTTGTGGATAATTAATGCCGCAACTGCACTGTCGCAATTAGACGACTCTACTTTTACTTTGAAACAGCGATCACAGGAAGTGGAGACAGTGGTAACGCCAGGTTGAGGCGACATGGAGAGAGGGAGAGAAGAGAAAAAAAAGTTGAAGAAAGGCAGATTTAACTTGCTAATAGAGATGCACCGATACCTGCATCGGGTATCGGTCCGATACCCTGTTCCTGTACTCTTACTCGTATTCGTAAAAGTGTCCCGATACCACTTTACGGCAGCTTGACGTTCAGTTGGGCGGTCAGGTGCTAATTGAGAGCAAGGAGGAGCAATGTCGGCGGTGTGGAGGTATTTCAAAGTGGATGATGGTGACAGAAGTAAAGCGGACTGCAAATTATGCTCTGCGAAAGTTGTCAAGAGGAGGAACGAAAGCGAGTACTTTCAACACAAGCAATCTGATAAAACATCTAAAAAACCAACACAACGTCGAGTTCAAAGTTTGCTAATAGTGGCAAACAGCAACAATTAATTTGCAACAAACTCTGGAGAAGAGGGAGAAGATGTCAAGAGACAACCTGCGTGCAGTGAAAATACTCTTACCCAGTACATTGCTCTTGATGACCAGCCAGTGTCGGTTGTTGATAATATGGGATTTAGACGTCTTCTCAGCGTATTGGAGCCGCTGAGAAGTACTGAGATTCCCAACCGACACCACATCACTGACACAGTGTTGCCAAAGCTACACGACTTTGTGAAGAAGCACATCCGCAGCCTGTTGCAAGACATTTCGGCCCTCAGCTTCACCACTGATATTTGGACGAGCAGCGTTAGCCCGGTGTCCCTCATCAGTTTAACTGCACAGTGGATTGACGAGGATTTTACTCCGCGAAGAATGCATGCAAAACAATTTAGGGGTTCGCACACCAGACCAGCCAAGTCATCGCAGGTGTGTTTGATGACATGCTTCAGACATGGGAGGTCCCTAAAAGTTCTGTTCATGTTGTGCCACGTGATAATGCGAAAAACATGATCAAAGACATGAGTGATGCTGGACTCCCGCGCCTGCCGCGTGTCGCACACACCCTCCAGCACACACCCTCCAGCTGGCTGTTAATGAGGGGCTTTTAGCTTATGTTCAAATGTCAGTCACAGCAATTTCTTACAGCCAGAGAATGAAACAATATCTGATGAAAATAAATCACGTTTTCAAGTAAATGTACGAAATGTAATGGCATTAATAAGTACTCGTATCGGTACTCGGTATCGGCAAGTACTCAAATGTAACTACTTGTACTTGAAAAAATGTGGTATCGGTGCATCCCTACTTGCTAACATTACGGTTTTTTTTTTAAATTAATTATTGATATTCACACCACCAGAACAGATCCTGATAGGTGACCAAGAAAATCCATAAAATTTATTTTCTGCCGTGCACTCATTTGGGTACACGTCCCATGTTTTTAGGACAGTGACACACTCAGTTGTCAGTTTATTAGATACACCCAGCTATTTGTGGTGCTATTGAATTGTACTGCATTACAGGTGAAGAGCTGCAACAATTAGCATTCGATTGATTGACAGAAAGGTATCACTGTGTGATAAATTCCTAGAAAGAGCACACAGCTCAGATGAATCCAAGCCGAGTCAACACTGCCACCTGTTGGTTCATGAGCGGAACAACAAAAATATAGTGGTGTCAGTGAGTCATGACTGAATTAAATGTTGTTTTTTAAATAATATTGTTTTACATAATTCAATTATTAGTAAATTTATGTTATATGCAAATATATCCTGCATACACTGATCAGCCACAACATTAAAACCACCTGCCTAATATTATGTAGACCCCCCATTGTAGTTGTAGGCTGTAGCCGTGGGGGTGGGGGGTGAACTTGGTTTGCAACAATGTTTGGGGGGGTGGTATGTGTCAAAGTAACATCTAGATGAATACCTGGACCTGAGGTTTCGCAGCAAAACACTGTAGTATAACAAGGTCATCAATGTTGTTCACTTCACCTGTCAGTGGTTTTAATGTTGTGGCTGATAAGTGTATATACCTGCTGCATTGCTTTTCTGTATTTAACAATGTTTATCTGTATGGTCCCTATTTATCAAATTAATAAATACAAATATTAATAAATTGTTAAATGAATGAACAAATCAAACAACTCCTCACTTGAAATCTTTAACCTGGAGAATCTTCGGTATTTTTAATTACAAACATAAGAGTTAATAAATTTACTTATCAGGTCATCAGTGCAGCAGTGCTGCACAATATGCAGGGAGACTAAATCTTTCAACTGACTCAGTCTGAAACAGCGATGTGCTGATTTTTGTGGTCTGTAAACATGCCCTGTGTGCTGCTGAGAATGACAGCAGACAGATGGAGATAGCTGAAGAGCAGAGAGGTCAGCTGAGGTCAGGACTTGTATTATACACCAACCTTCTCCAGTTCCTTGGGGATACGCATACATGTGTACACTCTCTCCCTGCGCTCGGTGTACTTTGCCTCATTGTGTTCCAGGAAGTATCCTCTAGTGAGCTCTGCGCAAATGAAACGCGTCAACGACGGATCTGGAACAACATGAGAGCAACAATGTTATCACAAGGCCATTGTCTGCAACAATTACAACCACAGCTATCAACACAATGAGAGCGCCAACCTCACACTGCAGTCACACTGCAAAATGAAAGAGGAGGAAACTTCTCTGAATGATAAAAAAAAATGTGGGTTGAACTGTATTTTTTAGCTCACTGTTTAATTCAGTGCAACATGAATATATCTTGTAAAAGCTGAACCTGCTAAATTAAGCTCTTTGTGAAAATACAGTGGGGCCAACTAGACCCTTTGTAATGAGTAAAGTTAAGGGATAAGACAGTGTTTTAACTTAGGCATGTACTTAAAATATTGTTGACTCTGTTATGTAACTATGGCTAAGTTAATAACTGCTGTAATACTGATGTCATATTACAGTACTGTTGGCTGCCCTGTAACACACTGTAACTTTGAATTCAATTCAGAGGAAATAATGAATTAATGAGGATGAGAGAATAATCCATAGTGAAAGTTGCTGGAACTGTGAATTTCCCAGTGGGGATTAATAAAGTGTCTATCTATCTATCTACCTGAAAATATAACAGTGGTTATTTACAGTCCTAAACAAAACAAATAAATAGAGGGAAGCATGTTTTTTTTGTAGCCAAGTTGCTGGCTTTGTTGGGTTGTTTCAGTCTGAATTTACCCTTCATGCCCCCATACTGTCTTTAAATTCTTTCCACTTGACTTCAACCTGTGGGAAGCTTTCAAACATGTCATGCTTCATAAACTGCGGACAAAGATGAGTTCACTGTACATTAAACATCCCTTGACCTAACACTATAATGTTGGCTCAACTTGCCACAGTTTTGCTGTTAAAGTCTAAGTCACACAGAGAGCTGAAACATGCCAAGGTTAATGGGGTTGAAGCAAAGAATATCCCATAGGACCAAGTAAATTTAGCACGCACAAACATGTCAGGATTACAAAACAGTCAGCTCATATAGAGTAATGTATTTTAAGCTTAATTGTACACTTTCCCTCTTGTGCAAAATGCATCTTATCTCAGCAACAGTGTGTTTACTATTTGTACTTTACACTGTCCAATATTTATATAGTAGTGTTTGCCCAATATGGCATGCACCCTCTCCTTGTTCTTGATTAGATAAATTCTCAATGCAGAGTTTCACTGCAAATATTTTTTATCATATTTAATCACATACTATTCAGTCTTCAGACATTGTCATAAATTTTAAGTGTGCTGTTATCTGTGACCAATCAGAGTCTGTTACGTTAGACAATAAACAACACAAAAAAGGCCAAAGGGTTGACCACAGTCCACATGGACATGACTATATGGACAGGTGAGGAGTCACTACAGTAGGGTTAGATCATAAAAATATATGTCATTTAATTTTCTATTAGCTGACAGATTAATCAAATACATTGTTTAAGCTGTAAACTTAAGTTTCTTCTATAACAAATATATAAACTAGTGACTCTCTCTATAACAGCTGTACTATTAACTGTATGAAAAAGTCCAAAGGGCCGGCCAGATACGGACAGATGAGGAATCACTGCAGCAAGGTTATTATTTTATCCATTAATCGAAACAACAAACTTAATCTCCAATCCATCAGAAATTAAGGACATTTTACTTCATAATGTAGCCCTTAAATCATCATATCATGAGCAATAAAACTTCTTTTCAGTCCCACTTACATTACATAACAGACATGGTCTTGTCTGTTGCTGTGGCTAATGGTAATGTACCAAAACGGTGATTAAAGTGTGATAAAAACGTCTGCAGCTGCAATATGGTTCAACTGTAATTCCTGGTTGGGTTGCAGATTGTTGTGCAACACCTTAAAAGCTGAAAACCTGGGTGAATAATGTGTGGTTAGATACTGTTACAGTTGTGCAAATTTATACATTTAAGAAGTATGGAAACTAACTTCTCACATTACCACATTAGCTGTGAGAGAGAAGACCCGGAACTATCTTTAAGGAATGACTCTTTAGTTTCAGTCATATATTAATTTTTACAGGCAGGTTTAGTGAGCAAGAAACAAATAACTATTAGCTAGTTAAGCTAGCACTGACTGTAAACAACAAGAGTCGAAAGCTCTCGACTCTTTACAATAAATTATGGAGGATTTATAACTTATTTAGCTTAAATATAACTGTTATCGATAAAACGCTTTGGTTATGAAGTCTCTGCAGTGTTAGTACTGAAGTAAGCGGTGTGAAAACTAAACTAAGACAGTAAACACGTCTATCGTTTATCGGCTGCAACGGTAGAGACGTCAGTACTGGCGGAGGGGACCCGACGGTTACCTGCTGAGAGCTCCCAGTTGCTCCCTCCTGACAGCGCTTATGTCGTAAAATCCCAACGTTTCTGGCAGCTCTGGAGTTATACCGATTTTGCCCGACTTATGCAAATCTTCCCATGGTCGTCTCTGTCTTTTCTTGAGGTCAATTTCTGCTTCTTTCTCTTCTGACAGCTCGGTCCCCGACAAGTCCGCCATCTTTACTTTGGCCGCCGCGTCGCCCCATGAAACGTCATCGCATTGTAGGTAAAAGATAAACAGCGTCATAACGATAACGGTTACCAGGTAGATTCAACAGTTTGTTAAAAAGAAATAAATTAAGATTCAACGGTTTATTGAAAATACATAAATGAAGATTAAACAGTTAATTAAAAACGAATAAATATAGATTCAACAGGTCATAAAAATAACAACGTAAAGCAAAAGTAAGTAGAGGTGAAATATATTATTATATTATTACAGTGTTCATGGTCAAAAAATTGACCTTAAAAGTCAAAATTCCGAAATAAAAAGTTACAGTTATGTGAGAAACACCCAAAACGTTGACTTACTAAGTAAAAAATATTAGATAAAGGGACAAAAGTTTGATTTACTTAGTCAAAATTATAAATATTGTTATAAATTTCTTAATTTTGACATTGTAAGTCAAGGTCAACAAAATGTTCCTCTATGAACTTTATACATAATACACTTTTTTTTTTTTTTTTTTTTTTTAAAGAAAATGCTTAGTATTTTACTCTGTGTTTCTTTGTAGCATAATGTCCTAGAGATAGAAATAGAGGAACAAATAACACGAATAAGAACCATGAGAGTCATGACAGGATCGAGTGTTGTTGCACTACCACTTCTTCCACTTGGTGTCGCCAAAGTTCCATCAAATCGTCCTGGATTTAAAGTCTACCCAACAACAGCACGGAGGCCCATTTCTCCTCAGTTATCTGGAGAACTTTGCTGAGGAGGACACAGATTCCATACGTATGTTCGTTTTCCAGGTTTTACTAATTATTCATCTAACTTGCTGAAAGAGAATTCCAATTTTAGGTGTTCTGCAATTCATATGGGAAGCACCACCTTAAGATACTCCTGAACTATCAGATTAGAGAATAAGACAAG
The DNA here is from genome assembly GCF_001640805.2 of Lates calcarifer. Classification (NCBI taxonomy): domain Eukaryota; kingdom Metazoa; phylum Chordata; class Actinopteri; family Centropomidae; genus Lates; species Lates calcarifer. The sequence continues at coordinate 21,504,813 of NC_066840.1, read as the reverse complement.
TGCTGCTCTAAAGATATTTTCATAGATATTTTTCAAAGATACATATATATTTTAACATATCCTTCATGTAGTTGTTTCCTACATTTCCCAGAATGCTTAATAACTTCAAAAATATAACAAATGAGGAGCATGAGTGTTGAGTTACTTATATCAAAAGTGAATGTAAACGTATATAAATTAACCCAGTGAGTCAGTATTTAAATACTTGGCACGTGGTATGATTGTGGCCTCATATTCAAAACACAGGCTGTCTTGTGGCTGCACTGCATACTGGTCTATTGAGGGTCCTGTGGGTGTAAAATTCTCTACTTTATGTCTGCCCCTTGTGCAATGGATGTCTTTAAGTATGATCAGTAAATGTCAGCAGAAAATGGCAGCACTGGAAAAGAAGGTTTTGCTTTATTATTCTGAGCGACTGATGCTAAAATATGTTGTCTGGGTTAGATCACTGAATCATTCTCTATTAGATTTCATCACAGATGCACTGAATATTTGGACGTAATTTCCAATAATTTTCTTTCAGCAGACATCAGTAAGAACAAGATAATTATAGTACAAAACAACAATTTCAGTCTAGACATATAGTTTGCTGGAGTAAGACAGATTTCTTTCCTTTTTTTTTATGAAGCTGGAGATGAAACTGTGCCTTTCTAGAGATCCACCAACCACTAGATCTCCCTGATATCTACTCTAGATCCATAACAGATCAGTTAAACAGACATTTTCCAGTTGCCAAAAACATCTCAGCAAAAGCCCACTCTGGCTATTCTATTACGAGCTTTCACTCGTATTGCTTGATCTTCCTCAGCACACGTAGACATCCAGTTGTCATGGAAATTACACTTCAAGGACTTTTCACCCATGTTGGATGAGGCAAAAATGACACTTTCACGACAACAGGGCAACTCCATCTCTTGAGGAAAGTCGCGTGATATGACTGAAACTTCTATAACAGCTACTAAGTCATCCTTATGGTGAGATTACTTCTGTTTCCAAGGTTAAGAATGAACTTTATATTGACCTATCAAACTATTCAGTGTGAAAAGACAATAGTAAATATTAAAAACAGACAGGAAAAGAGCTGACCGCATGCACACACAATGCATGTAACCAAACCCAATGTAACTCCTTTGTAAGCACGGTTTATTGGCACACATAATGGTAAAGCATACATACCAGACATCAGATATGACACTGAACACCTCTGCTATATAATGTACAAATGGTGTCTAATAATACTAGGCTCAAACATATTTAGAAATGTGTTAGCTTCCTTACAAATGCACAAATAAATACCCATAAGATCCAATTGTATAAAGACATCCGTTGTTGTCTTCTCACCCATTTTCAAACAAAAGTCCAACAAAAAGAGATCAGGGATATAGTATCAATTCAATTAAAGATTAAAGAACAATTGTGAACACAAATACAGGGATCTCAAACCATTTCTGTGGGGTGGATGGGATTTTATCTGTGCATTCTTTTTAAAATGTAAAACTGGTTTCTTCTTATGTCACAGAATATACAAGAAATATGACTGTGTGACTGTGTGGCTGTTTATTAAATTTGTGGCTTTGGTTCTGCACTAGCTAAAGAGGACGGGGGAACATTTAGAGTTTGGTTTTGACAGAGGCAAACCAGCGTCCATCCAAACCACCCTACAGAAATCTGAACCTCCTGTACAAAACAAAACAGCTGCCATATCCAAACTGGTTTCAGTGGCTGATTTACAGTGGACAAAATAGATTCCACTTCTATTTACAGAGCTACAAACCTTGTAACAGTGTTCCCAAACTGATGAACCCAAAAGGAAAAATCAGACTGATGCGTTTTAAAAAGTACATATATCAAACAAAATAAAAATCCTATAAAATCATGCAGGAAAAGGCTTTAGTATCAGTTTGGGAGTAGGTCGTTAAAGGGAAAGAAGTCCAATTTTTGAGGAGGGAAAAACAGAAAAAAAAATCAACATTAATGCATCAACGCGTGTCAGCAAAGTTCACATACTGATCGGCAAAATTACAATGTGATTGCAAAGGATTCTGAGAGAAGCAAAATACCAATAGACTACGAACACAATCAAACTGGTTTGCATGAAATCACAATCTGTGACAACCGCAGTAATGTGGAAAAAACAATCCTAGGACACGATTTTCCCTCATCTGAAAGGAGTCCGTAGCGGTAGAGAACTTTTATTTCCTCTTAATTGGAAATGGAAATAAACAGCAACAGCAGAAACAAACCGACAGCCAACTGAATTTTCAATGAAAATGCAATTGCCTCAAACAATGACTCATTTGTCTCCAATGTGGCTAGATGCCTCCATTGGCTCTGTAAGCTGTTAAAAAAACACCTTGCCTTCTTCACGTTGAGCTTGCTATTTTTTTTATTTTTATTTTTTGAGACATTTTGTTTGTTGTTTTTATTCTTCTTCTTTTCTTTCCACTGTCTATTGCCAGCGTGATGACTTGCGACCTGCAGGTCAACCAATCACAGCTGTGGTATTCCACCAGACGAGAGGTTTGTAACAGAGGGTCCAAGGAGGAGAATTTGATCCGGTATTTTCCACTGCATTCTTGAAAAAAAAAAAGGCCAAGCCTTTCTATTTTTTACATTACAGTTGCATACAACTTGTATGCATTTCTTGTCTGTGGATACTGCTGTGCAATGCTGCCAGTTCTCAATGTTCTCCAAGATGTTACAGTGATTCATAGAAGAAGAAAATATCCAGGACGGACATATTTTGGCTGGATGTGCCAGCGATGAGTTTGCAGACGGGGGTTCTGATTCAGTACAATGTTATGAGGCGTAGAAGCACTGCCCTCAGGGGAAGGGGAGAGGTTAAAAAGTCCAGTCCACATGGAGTCAAGGATCTGTTGTTTCCTTCTTCTTCTTCCTCCTCTTTTGTTTTACTGTGAGGGCTGGGGCGCTGTGCTTTCAGGCTTGCTGTCCTGGGTGGCAGGGGGTTTGCTGCTCCAGGGGGCGTTGTTGCCCAGAGCTGGGGAGCTGTTGAAGTCGTCCTCGTCATCCAAGCCGTTGGTGGCGTCATACTGTGTGTTCTCCAGACGGGTGATCAGACGCTCGTCCTCGTCCCCGAACTCACCGCCCATCAGGGTCGGCTCGCCCACCACCATCACGTCCTGGAGAGAGAGGCAGAGACATGGAGAACAAACTTACAAATGCTCTTGTTTGTGGGTACACACTTTTTAAAAGGTCACATCATGTTCAGGCTGTTCTTTTTTCTTACACTCACAGTTGTGCTATTTAAAAACTCACATTTTACTCTGAATGAATGAACATTCTTTGCTATTGCTATCTGAAAGTTTCCTTCAGTGTACAATGAAGTCACTGTTGTGTATCAGCTGTATCAGAGAAAAGCAGCATTGTTTTTAGCTAGACCATCTTAAATTTTTAGTTTATCCAGTGGGATTTTAAATGGGTGTCTCACACAGCAAAGCATGAACTTTCTTAGACAAGTAAAATCAATAACATCAGTGATGACACCTTAGTAAGTTTGCTGACGAAGCCTGCGGGACTCCAGAAACAGCTAAGACAGTGGACCTTGCTTTTAAAGTATTTATTTTTGTCCCACTGATAACCAAGCTACATTTACAGTGTATACAGCAGTGTGTATAGCCACACACACACATACACATGTACTGTAGATAATAATGAACTTACAGACTAGTGACATATTTTAGGTGATTCTTAAAAACAGGCTTTTATACATAATTTTCTCCCTATTCTTCTGCCTCTTTCTTCACTAAACCCACTTTTTCTTTATGTTAACCAGCTTTGTAAAACTAACACACAAACATAATCAATTTTAACACAGGCAACCGTGACATGTTTTTGGTTTCGTGCAGGACCGTCCACACTTGGCCTAGGGGTGATTTAAAATTAATATGCTAAAGTGAGTGAGAAATCACCAGAGAAGAAATTAATGCATATCTGTTTCATCTAATTCTCAGACCAAAGCACCATCTGAATATCAAGTGAACGCACATTCACCCAAAAAAGACTTTGTAATAACATTTGCATTACTTCAGATGAATGAATATGCATGTTGTCTAATTTCATTCTTAGCAAAAAAATTAGAATTTAATCAGTCGGCTTTTAAAATGGAGGGCAAAACACTACAAGGTCGTAAAGACATTTAGAATTCTTGACTCTTGACTTGATGTATTTACAGGTGCAGATCTATCTGTGCGTGCGTTTACCATATTTTGTTTCCTAGCTGCACAAGAAGCGCCCAAAACCAGCCCGATGGGGGGTGGGGGGTATTTTCTTGCATCAACACAGACCCCCTGTTTGCGATGAAATAACAGTAGGAGTATGTGTGTGTGTACATGTGTGTCATTGTGTTCATGCGTGTGTGTGTGTTTAGGACATTTGTTGGTGTATCCAGTGAACCCATCCGTGGGGTCGACCTCTCAAAGCACTCCGTGCAAATGAAACCTTCCCGTACAGGAAGCGGATTCCCCCGGTGCTCTGTACCCACCCCAATCAATACTCATCATGTAAGACATATTTCACAGAGATGGTCCTCTCACAGCAGGTCAAGGAAGGGGAGGAGAGATTTAACCATTATCCACCGCTATCTGTGACTCTTGTGACGTAAAAGGAATCCTGATAATTGTTCAGAGGGGGATGCAACCTTGTCTTATTTCAAGTTCTCAACACGAGTTCCTCTTCGTTTCATGCACAAAGTGATTCTGTTGACAAATAATCACTGGAGTGTAATTTGTGAATTCAAATATTGATCAATAAGCTCTGAATCCTGGCTGTATTTCTTTCTGTGTACAGAGTCTTTGAATCTCATCTTCCTTTGACTGACTAAGCATCTCCCTGCTGGCGAGCCCCAGCGCCACCCACTGTAACCTGGGAAGGAGCTGTACAGTTAAATGGAGCGCACGCTTCACTGGTCATGTGTGTCAACGCTGCCTGGCTTGGGAGATCTTGCTCGCCTCAGCCATCTCCTCTGCAACACACACACACACACACACATACATACATACAAAGCACAGACAAACATGCACATGCGCTGGCACACAAACCCAGATAAGCTTACTGTACAATCACACCTTAGCACACAATCACACACCTGAACACAAACACAGACAAAAGCACTTGAATGCATAGTCAGATTAACGCAATGTATTGTACACAACAAATACACACACATACAAACACAAACCTAAGCACTCACATGCAGAAGCACACATGCAATCCCAGATTTGTACACAAAAATCACACAGAATAAACACACATGATCACACCCAGCAAGCATTGATGTAAACATACAAACAAAACAAGACAACTTCACACACTCCAAACACCCACCACCACCTCCCAACCAAAACTTAAAACACACACACACACACACAGGTTTGATGAAGAGCACCAATGGGGAGAGGCAGTTTATTTATTCAAGCTATCCCCAAAACCCCCCTAGCGACCACTTCTACACCCCACTATGCCTTAATCAGGCTAATTAATTTAGGTGAGCTTTTCAACTAAATGACAATATCCACACTGATTTGTCAATTTGCATAGCTAATTAAGTCATTAGCTAAAAACGTGCTGATTGCCAACAAGCCTTGCATTCACCATCTGTTCCTGTGAGGAGGCCTGTCAACCTACCTCTGGCCAATTTTGGGTCCAAAAAAAAAAAAAAATCCCTCCGACAATCACAGCTGGTGGCTAGTCTGAGACTGGGGAGTGCTAATTGTGAGGTAATTAATACTGTCTACTCGTCTACTCATCTCGTTAAGAGTTAGCTTTTGCGCTAGCTAAGCGGCAAAGCTTTTGAATGGGTTGATGCAGCGATGAACGCCTCCCTGTTCCCTTCATTCACTAAACAGTGTCATTAGCATATTTTTACAGAGATTAGTAGTGAGTAGCTTGGAGGACATGTTTGCTCCTCGGGTAACAAGTGGGAATTCAAAGGCGATGTGGCATGACTGCTTTGACGATAAAGAAAAAATAAAGAAAAATAACAAAAAATAAATAAAAACACCTCACTAAAATAACTGGACACTGTAGTTTTTAGCAAACATAACTCAAGCAGGGATAAATGGTGTATTTGCTAGGGACTATTTTCAGTGGTGGATTAATACACATTTGGTGTTCCACTGAGCCTGTACAGCAGCAGGATGGTGTATGTGGGACCAAGTCAAAATAAACTAGTGTGTGTGCTCATTGTAATGAGGGAATATGTCACCTAGTGCAACAGTTTGGCTCACTGATGTGTTTTTAATAATTGTTGTTAATACTAAATAAAAAGTTAATAGATCAATTCATTGATTAGATCGTTAGATTTAGTCTTTTTATGTTATTTGTGACAATAAGAAACAACAATATCAACAGCCTCATGATCAAGTTCCAAAATTTACAGGCAAGTATAAAACATAAATAAGATTTGTCTGTACCTATAAAAAGTAAACATTTAGTTATGTTACAACTTTACACCAATTTAACAAGTTCTCTGTGGTAGAACCACAAGAGCACAGGTGTTTTTAGGACTCCATCTTCCTACTTAAATGTAGAACTGTATAAATATAATCCTAAAAATGCACAAGATTTCCAGCAATACATACACTAATTAAAATAAGATCCAGCTGTAACATTATTGTGACATATACATCAAAAAGCATAATCTAGTAATATATATTAATCTGAGACGAATGAGTACTTTTACTTTTAATACTTTAAATCCATTTTGGTACTAATTCTTTAGTAGTTTTACTTCAGCAGAATTTCAAAGTTTTACTTGCAATGGAGTGTTTTTATATTGTAGTATTGCTACGTTTACATAAGTACACAATCAGAGTACTTTTTCCACTACTGCTACCGTCTGTACACAGCTGGATGGACAGTTAATTAAAGCTTAGTCCACAATGCGTCTTGTACTCATTTCCTACAAATACACTGTCTGACACTGACTTACAGCATTGAAAAGGGCTCGCTTGGAAAAAGAAACAACACATGGTCAACACGTAATTCAGGCCACTAGAGGTCAGTGTTGCTCATTCTATGACCACCACCACCCCCCGCCGCACACACACACCCTCCCCACCTTCCTTCCCCCGCACCTCATCTCCTCCAGCCGCTGGTAACCCCCCCCCACCCCACCCCCCCTTCCCCTTGCGAGGGTCCACTCCTTATTGTCATTGGGCTCACGTAGGCTTGTGCTCAGCCACAAACGAACAACTTCTCAGACAAAGACAGCAGGCGCAACATATGTAACCAGCATGTTACCAGCCACGCTGCCAGTCTTTAAGAGGTGTGTGAATGCAAGGCATGAGTGCTAAGACTGGTGTGCGTGCGTATGTGTGTGTGGGTGGGTGGGAAGACGGTCATGGGGAGAATGGGGGTGGTGGTGAGTGAGTGAGGGGGGCACTGATGGAGTAGAGTGCGTGCATGTGAAGGAGGGCTGGGGGTGGAGGGTGTATACAGATATCAGTGATAATGAGAGCTGGAACAGAGCCAAACTGCCTTCTAGAGAGAAAACAATTGCGCACACTCTGTGTGTGTGTGTGTGAGAGAGATGTACATTATGTATGTGTGAGATGGAGAGAAGGAGGTAAAAGAAGAGAATGAAGGCAACAAATCTTGAAAGATGATGAGACAGCTAACCATGGGACAGAATATAGAGGGACAGTACAGTATATGTGTGTGTGTGTAGGTTGGAGAAAGAGTGTGTTCCTTATTTAGAAAATTATGTTTTCTAGTCATAAGTGCCAAGCAGATGAACAACCCCAACCAGTAATAAAATTACACATCCAAATGGGACACAAGAGTTTTTTAAAGCACTACAGGGTTCCTATTTTGTGTCTCCTACAAATGTAAAATATGCTACTTATGCATTACTGATTTGCAACAACAAATATGTTTAGAAAGAAATGTAATACGATACGATACGATACGATACGATACGATACGATAATACGATACGATACGATATACAATACGATGTTTGTTGTTTAGGCACTTGAATTACTAACTTAAGGTTGGGGAAAGATCATTGTTTTGGTTAAATACTGGAAGTCAAAGGAGACTTAAAGTACACCACACAACATGCTTATTTCCTTCTTAACCCAACCGGTCGAGGCAGATGGCCGCCCACCCTGAGTCCAGTTCTGTTCGAGGTTTCTGCCTCTTAAAAGAAAGTTTTTCTTGCCACTGTCGCCTAGTGCTGCTCATGGTGGGATTTGTTGGGTCTCTCTCTGTAAATACCTATTTTAAAGAGTATGGTCTAGATCTGCTCTATATGAAAAGTGCCTTGAGATGACTTTTGTTGTGATATGGTGCTATATAAATAAAATTGAACTGAATTGAACTGAATTATAATTAAACAAAAAGCACAATCTTTCCCTAATCTTTAAGTGCTTTTGTTAGACCAACCTGGACTAACAACATGCAGGACTCAGGTCAGGTGTTACAGTCTTGTATTTCATTCTTTCAAAACGTAACAGGGAAGACAAGTAATTTCTGGAAGACAAGGTTTTTACACTAAACACACTGGGAGTATAGAAAAGCAATAGCACCTTTAAATATCCCATTAAGCAGAATTAGCCCTGTGCACAAGATGAACACACATTAACGCAGAGCAGCAGCCCTTAAATGTCGACAAATCCCAGTTATATTTGGTATCAGCTCACTTTTAGCTGTACTAGAATGACCTGTGTTCAAAAACACCCAGAGTGCTGCACCAGTGTGGGCACAGAATAGTAAATTGGATGCAGTAGTGTAAATATAATACAGTATGCGTATAATGAGCAGTGTATGGAATAAAACTAGACTCTCTGCAGACAACACAATCACAACAGCATCGAATCCTCGAGGGGAGCGCCGGGCATGTGGTGTAATACTCAGCTGTTTAAGAGGCTGTTTAACCTCTAACTGTGTCAAGTGGCCTGTTATGGAGACATGAAGCAAAATCAGACATTCATACCCTGAAACACAGCATGCAGAGTTATAAGGCCAGATTTTTTACTTTTACTTCTTCTAAGCAATGAGATTAAACTGATCAATGTTATTATTGGTTTCTTAAAACATAGATATTGGTTAGTCACTAGTCTGCTGGTGATATAAGACAGTTAAATTGTTCACTTAAGTAATTTGTGGAAGATTTCCTCAAGACAAATACTGGTTAGTTGGCAATTGTACACAAAATCCATGTGGTATTCTTCCAAGTTTTTACTTGATTTGTTTATTTTTATCTGAGATGCTCCCTCACAGTACCACCCTGCTTCACATCCATATAGCTCTAGATGTGCAGAGTCCAAGCTACCCAGTCCTCTGGCAAGTTCAGTGCCTTGCTCAAGGGCATTTCAAGCATGGTGGCTGAGAGAGGGCAGAATGTCACTTTCCCCCACCCACATTTTCCCATTTGGTCCTGAGATTTTTTTATTTTTATTTTTTCAAACCTCTAGGCTACGGCCACTTGGTTAAGCAACAGGGTCAGTGGGGTCTTTTTAAACATACATATTCTGAGAAACATGGCGCACTCTGAGAAATACTGGTAGAAAATTAAGGAAGTAGCAAGATATCAGCAGTTACTGATTTGACTCTGCAGGAAAGCAGGAAAAGGAACACTTTAATTCATCTTCTTTTACTTGTTATTTATAAATTTAGCTGTTCTCGTACTGTTTTCTGCTTTGATGATTTTTAATGTCGTTTGTGTCACTCTTTATGATATTTGATGTGTTCTCTCTTTGTCTTTTGGGGCGACATGTTTTCATACAAGTCCCTGGGGGTTTCTTTGTCTCACTGCACAGGTTTGAGTTTCTTTTCCACCCATCTCCTCCTGGTGTTTTCCCTCTCATTCGTGCAAATAAATTAAACCTAACAGCTGCAATACCATTAGGAATTGCCTTTGTGTAACCCTGCAAACATGCATGTGGAGATATAGAAAAAAGTAAAAGAGGAGGCAAACCGAGTGGAGCTGATGCTTACAGGTACCTGACTGGAGAGGCTGAAGTTGGTGGCGGGGCTGCGTTTCTTGCTGGCGGTGGTGCCCACGCTGCTGTTGGCGCTGCTGGCTGAGTTCTTCCGTTTCCTCCTCTTCGTGGTTGTCTGTCGGGCAGGCTCAGCTTTGGCGCGACCAGCAAAGAGAAACAGAGGCAATGCCAAGAACATAATGCATACAGACAGAGACAAGGTGTAGGGCTGTGTGCACTGTGGGGTGTGTGTGTATGTTTGAGGTCATACAGTAGAGGCTTGGACAGGCAACAGCATATGTAGAGACACAAAGGTGTGGCAGACAAACTTAAGTGAAATGCTCACATGAGAGAGCGCACACCCAAAAAAAAAAAAAAAAAAACACAAAACAACACATAACAAACAAGAGCGACTAGTCTACAATGAAACATGCTTTGTTTTCTTCAGAGGTGAAACCGCACAAGCGTTAACATCTCCCAAGACATGCACTAGTAAGAGAGAACCCCTGTTTCATTTGCATAAATGCTCAACAATGGACCCTGATGCTCAACGTAATGTAAATTTGTTAATGATTTCAGCGCTGCACCAATTGCCATGTTCCTCAATAGCATAAGCCAGATTAAAATTGCTCTGCTGAGGCAGAAAGCACATTCATGTTTGTGTTATTGAATATGCTTTTATGTTGCATCCATTCTTGCACATGCGGGAGAAATCTTTCTTTAAACATGCGATAAATTGGCATATGTAGACTGTATTTGTTATTCATTACAGGTATTAGTGCCATTTTCCAACATGCAGTTGAGCATCCATGATAAACTTGCACAAAAAAATGTATTTCATGGCATTCCAGTGAGCGCTTCGATGCTGCTTTCGTGTGAGACTACAGACAACAGTGTAAGAGAGAAGATACCTTTTTTGTGATTTGTGGGAAATATTTCCGTTTTGAAGTTCTGTGGGTGTCCAGCTGAAACCGGAGCCAAAATCAGTTGATGTTTATTCAGGTTATTGAATAATTTCTTAAACAATTTAAGACAGAACGAGACCAGAGATGACAACAGAGAAAAAAAGAGAGAGAAATATCTGAACATTCAGTGCCTTACAGATACTATTCCACACCACTGGGAAACTTATGCTTCCATGAAAGATGTTTTTCCAATTATGAGCTATACAAAATTCCTAAAGGTGCAATTAAAACACAAGTTAAATCATTATTATTAAAAAGATATAAAGTGATGACACAGGTTAATGCAGATTGTGGAGTCTCTAGTATTTATAAAGGAATTTATGTGGTGCATAATTTATGAATACATGATTTTGCAAATTCTGCCAACATTTGTTAGAAAACATTATTCCTTTTAATCTCAAGAGAGACAAGAAAACACTGCTGTGATCTTCAAACAGATGTCTGAAAATGAAATACATTTTTCGAGGTTCTTACTAATCACACCAAGGGAGATGCTTTCATATTCGGTTAGAACAACCAGCGACTCATGATACAAACAAAACTGAAACTATAAATCAGAGCCCAAACAATGAGGGGATTTTTATCAGCATCTTTCCTCTTCTGATTCCTGACTTTGACAGACGTGTGTGCAAAAAAAAAGAAAAAAGAAAGAAAAAAAAGCAGGCCTATTGTCAGAGACAATCATTTCTGTTATCCCACTGGTTTCCTTCTATGCTGAACCGGTGACGCACTAAAATCACTTCCATTTCCACCAAAAGGACTTATCAGAGCATAAATGTGCCTGTGGCTTCCTTCCTGGCTAAATCCCAACCAGTTTCCAAGCTGGAGAAGAATTGCAGGAAAAGGGGAATAGCACGCTACCAATGAGGAAAACTGCAATTCCAGCTAAACTGCAAAGATCAGGCAAACTGCATGTCAAAATACAGATTGATGACATGAAATGACCCTGAAAAACACTCCTGCTAAACTTAATGTTGAACAAAAATACCATTAAGCAACTGGGTATACTCCTTATACCACAATAAAGCTGCATTTTAAATCAGACTATACCACACTTAAAGCTACAAATTATATAAAGCTGCATCGCCCATAAAGGATTTCATATCAAACTGTTTTCTTTCTATGTGCAGAATCAACCATCAATACAAGAGTCTTCTTTCCCTCAGACTTTATATTCATAAAATGCTTTCCATGTTTTTTTTTCTCTGTTTTCTCTTTTCTTTGAAGAACGTCGTTGACGCTGGGGAGCCGCTGGCCGGGGAGCTGGATCTACTAGTTTGATTACACCCGGCACTCTTAATTAAAGTTACACAGGTCTGAGTCAAAGGCTTTTTGACTGGTGTTGGTTTTTAAAGACATCTCGTCACGCCTCGCTAAGCATTGCTGTAATTTGCAGCCACTCCGACGTGTCCAAAAAAAAAAAGAAAAGAAAAAAAAAAAAAAACTCAGCTTACTCGTTCTCTCCAGCTTAAGACCACACAGCCAATTTAAACCCTGGTACTTTTCAGAAACCGCCCTTAAAACATCAATCATAGAAAGCTGAGGCCCGTTCAGATTGGCGAAGGTTGTCGAGAGGCAATCCTGAATTCTGATTAATTTCACGTACCTGACAGGCAAAACATATTTAAGGGATTAAGACATATAATGGCAAATTTGGAAACATAAATGATGCAATAAAAACATAGTCTGAGAAAAATATTCCTATTCCTACAAAGTGAGTGATGCCACAAAATTAAAAGCTTTAAACGTTTTTAAAAGGAAAGAAAACAACTTTAAATCTTGGTGTGAGTGATACAATTAATACTTACAACTGCATCCACAACATTTTAGAGAACTTAAATATTTGTGTTATCACTAATCCAAACTGTATTTGATGCTATTTGGACATCAGGTCTTTTCAAAATTCATTTTTATTGTCTCTGGACTGTTGAGAGAAGCAGGTTTATCCAGAGTTATCTGAAAATCTTTGCTGAAAGAAAACCAGAAAAGCTCTTTTCACTTTTGTCCGTGTTCCAGATTACGGTTCCAGACAGGTTATGGGTTTCTACTCTGCTTCTTTACTTCAGGCTCTTTACTTAAGACATTACAGCAGTACAGTAGGGTAGTGGGTAGTTACCTGGTGGGGCTACCATTCTCTGCCATTTTTGGAATAGGCATGTCTTGAGACAGTCCCGGGGGCTGAGGTTGTAGGTCTTGTGCCTTGACATGAGCTCCTGCATGGGCTCCAGGATGACACACAACTGCAGACACAACAGGACAAACCACACGTTCAGATAAAGCAGATTTCCTTAACAGAGTACAGAGAAAAAACAGCCATAAAAACGCTGAGTTTGTTGTTTAATTAATCACCACAGGCTGACTTTGAGTGATTAATTGTGCAGTAAATCTAATTTTTATAGACACTATTAATAAAGTACCTTTTAAAAAACAGGTTTATTGTCAAGTGCTTCAGAAAGAAGGACAAGAAGACAGAGAGAAAGATGGGCAGGACGATACATTTTAATATGAGCAGCCTTTGTTGAGCTGTTTACAGCTCACAACAAAATGTGAATGACACACATATTCACGCACACATACTTGGACACACACACTTGTCTGGCTATTCTCTCTTTAAACACAATGAGCACACAGAATGGCCCCTCATTCCCACACTGTGCTCCAACAATATTCTCCAGTCAAAAGACCTTAAGTACAATATTCAGTCTGGAGAAAACTGTAAATCTCTGGTGATCTGCAGTGAGAGGAACCAGGGGTCAGCCTGTCATCTTTAATACATCAGGCTTAGCTTATCCAGATAACATCTGGATAACATTACAAGTCAGTCAGCCCGCCTTCCTCGACAGCCGCAACCATCCAGACAGTCGTCGGCGCAGTCAGAGGACAGTGATTGGATGGTCACTGGCTCGTCTAAACTGGTGGACCAATAACAAGACAACACCGGGATCAAACCCCAGGCAACCTGCCCTGCTCATATCCTCTGACTGGATCAAAGTTCTGTTGCTCTTCTCAAATGTTCCTCTATTTTGAGAAAAAACTTGACCGCTACACTCCTTTTCTGTGTTGTGACTAGGAATATATCTGCTATAAAGAACATGTATCATGGTGGCCTGGTGGTTTAATATGCATATGCTTGGACTGCGTCATTCCCAGTTGGATTCAACTGTGGACCCTTGTGCATGCCATTCTCCCTCTCATTCTTCCACCATTTTGTGTCACTGTCTACTGTCTGCTTATAAAAAACAACATAATGTCTACTTAAAAAAAAGCATAGCAGACCTTCGTCATCTTGTTTTTTTGTTAGCAAGTAAGAACCTTGAGTATGTGCTGTGAACAGACTGCCCAGGGAAAATACAGCTCTTATCATTTGTTTTAAAGCAGCAAAGGTAGCTGCAAAAAGTCATTGGGTGGAGGTCAAGGTGGATGGTCTGACTCTTGTCACAGGAGACTGGGATTCACATACTGTCTTCTAAGTGTTGGCCTCATTTCATGATGACAACAATCTTATCTAACCTTAACCATGACCACAAGCTCTCAGGTACTGTAGTGTATCTTCTTCCTACTGATGAGTAAAACAGACATATGGGTAATTCTGTCATGAACTGAGAAACAGCGAATCTTGTTGTTCAGGTATGAGGACATGTTGAACCCTTGACAGCCATGAATGCGTATCAGATGTGCTGTGGAACAGATTTGTTGTTACTTCTGCATCGACTTGTAAGAAGTAGTGTCTTACAAAAAGAAACAGATGTTCCTTTGACACCTCGCTCAGATTTCATTAATGCTCATGTTGAACTTTTTTAATTTCTTGACTGAAAACAGGAGAACAAGTTCAGGCCAACAGCTTTCCAAACAACCTAAAAAACCTAATACACTGCTTGTCTTATAGGCTGTCACAAAGAGATCTCTCTATCTGCAGAACAATACTGATTGCATGAGAATATTTTGGAAGTATTTTCTGGACTATGGTTATGGTTTGGGCACAGAAGTGACTTGGTTAAGAGCAGGAAAACATTGTGGTCATACTTAAAGGAAACCAGTGTTGACTGTTGGCAGAAAACAGGAAATGAACAGCGGTCTTCTGAGTCAAAGAAGAAATGTTTTGTTGACCGTCCATCAACTGCTCTAAAGTATAACAGCATCACACTAGAGCTACAATGATTAGTCAATAAACTGATTGGCCGATTGACCAAAAATTGATCTGCAACTATTCTGTATCATCAAATCATCATTAAAAATCTCAAATATTTGCTCTTTCTAGCTTCTCAAATGTGAGGATTGTTGCTTTTCTTTGTCATACATAATAGTAAACTGAATATCTTTGGACTTGGGACTCACTCTGATCTGTGGGTATTTTTCACTATATTCTGGCATTAAAGAAATGAAATGCTTAATCAAATAAATACAAAATTAATCAGCAGATTAATCGATAATAAAAACAGATGGCTGCAGCTCTACATCACACTATTTCCTCAGCTGCCCCTGACAAACAAGAGTCATGATTCCTACAGTAAAGCCTCCATTGGGCTTTGTTACTTGAAGGAAAAACATGTGTCCTTATTGTTGTTTCTTTTTTGGAGGACAGTCTTGTTTCACGATACACATTGTATACACATCAAGAATGGTTTCCCCACACAAAAGAAACACACACAGTAAATGTCATCTGATGCACGAGTGAGGTCGTGGCCAATGTAGCAGCATAGCTGTGGTATGGCTAACCAGGCAAGCAGTCATTGTAGTTACTGTTAGTCTTTCTCAAATGGAGCGTGCTGTAAGGTCAAAACTGTAACTTGCTCAAGGGCACTTTGACAGTCGTTACTACGAGAGAGGAGACTGTTAATCATTCACTGCATGCTCAAATGATCTCATCTGACCTTGAGCATCCCACCACCTCTACATTTCTGATGT
The DNA here is from genome assembly GCF_001640805.2 of Lates calcarifer. Lineage (NCBI taxonomy): Eukaryota > Metazoa > Chordata > Actinopteri > Centropomidae > Lates > Lates calcarifer. The sequence goes on along the minus strand of NC_066840.1, from coordinate 21,488,999 downwards.
CACTTCTAATCAGCATGCTCATCGCCTCATAACACCTGGAATCCCTGCAAAAAATGTTTCAGTACAATGGATATTCAAACCTTGGTTGTTCACCAGTCAGGGGTTTTAAAGTAGTCATTCTAACAACTGTAGACTCAGCTGCTTACGCCAAATTACCCTACATAAACATAGTAATGTCTGCTGCTATTCCCTCTGTCAGGACGGCAGTGTTTTGATGCCACGCAGCTCGAGGTAAAGTGAACATCCCTGTAACAGACTAATCCCGTGTTCTCCTCTGATAGTTCCCTCCTGACACAGTAATATCCCTCCCCAGCTCAGCCAACAAGCTCTGGCTCTCAGCCTGAAAACAAGGGCTATTTTCAGGCTGAATAGTAGGAAGCCGGCAGCTCCAATACATGGAAAGGCTTAAATACTCCAAATGAAAAAAAAAGGAAAGAGAGAAAGAGTGTGTGTGTGTGTGTTTGTGAAAGTGAGAGAAAGGCCGGTTGTAACCCCTTAGCCAGGAAACTGTCAGTCTCTTTTGGAAAGACTGATAAATGCTGGGAAAGGCCTTTTCCAGAGACACATTACTGCCAGTTTATTGTGAGGAAAGGGTGCATTTTACCTTGACACTCTATGATAACAGTAGAGGAAAATATTATTTGCAAATTGTGTGACATGTTGAATAACAGTGACTACACAGCAGCGGTTCCCAAACTCAGGATTGAGATCTCAAGAGGGGGTAGCAAGATGATTATTGGGGTAGGAAGTAAGAAAATTTGACTTCTGCTTGTAATCTTTGCTTTGTTCTCGTAGAATAGTTCAGTTTTACGTCTTCAGGCGTCAAAATAGTTTCCACATGATACTGCTGAAGGGAAAATCACACTTGTTAATTGAACTGTGAGCAGTTTAATCAAACTGGGTGGCTTCATATTAATGATCAAAAGCAAAAAAAGGCTGGGAACCAGTGTTTTACAGGACACAGTAAAATCTCTTACCAACACTGAATCTTTAACTGAGCCTTCAATTCTTGTGTCTTATTCCATAAAGCTGTGCATTCAATAAGTTAAATAATAAACTACTTCTAGTTTATGATGTTTTCATTATTACTGAAATGAAAGGAAAACCTCAGTAAAAGGTTAAATCCCTTGTTAAGAGGAATATTTTCTGTAGCGTTTAAAATAAAACCACATTGTGCTCTGGGAAAATTGGCCATTATGTGAAATATTTCAGGTTTAGACCACTGAGGCAGTGCGAGTAATTTCGACGAACTCTTCAAAGGCAAAGCTGGGACTGTTCAGACAACAAACAACATAACCTCTTCCATAAAATGCACACTGTCAGCAAACAGAAAACAAGCCATGATCCCTGTTTCATTGTTTAATTTTCTGAGTACTGACCATCTGAATCACCAAAATAAAGACTGAACACAAACTAAATCTTTAGTGTGTAATTACAGATACTTGAATTATGTGTTTTCTCTTTCAGCAGTATTACAGTTGCTTTCTGCATAGAAAATTATTGTTATAGGAAAACAAAAACAGCCACCCTGCTCCCTCTCTCCCTCTCCCCCTCTCTGTGTGCCTTTCTTCACTCAGTTATTATAAGCAGCGGAGGTGCCGTTCCCCGATTCGCGCGCCATTTCACAATTATGAGTCTCAACAGGGAGCGTTCATTAATGTTATGCTAATTTTCTGTATCCAATTAATTCTTCTCTCTCCCCGTCTCTCTCCCGCACGCTCTTGTTCTCCCATTTGGAAATCGTAGCTGTCAGTCAACTGTGGCGCCGAAAAAACACAAATAAAACCCTGTGAAATAATCACTAATGTATTCAGCCGGCTTATACTTCCTATTTCCGTAAATTATATTGCTGCGGTCAGGTAGAAAAACATGTATACGGGGAGAGTAAAGAAGAAAGTGCTTATTTTTTTGTTTTGATGCCATGCACTTTTGAAATTATAGACTCAGGTTTCAAACGCCCAAGAGTCATAAAACGTGTTCTGCACATAAATAACGGCATAGACTTTCAATTCCTGCAAGAAAGAGAAAAGGACTTACATTTACAGTCACAATATGACCTTAAATAAACTAAAGAGTGAGTATGAGAAAGTAGAAAAACACATCTGAAAATGAAACTCAAGTAAAATGTGAATATTTAAACACTGAATATACCTGTAAATTTAAAATTTTGAATAAAACATTACAGATTCATTGCAAAGACCATATTAACTATGACAAAACAATGAATATTCAACATAATAAAAACAACTTCATGCTGTCTAGACTCATAAGCATGGGAGATTTAGTTAGAAAACATGAGTAACATGAATTACTATGTTTAAAAATGGACAAGAATTGTTCCTCCGAGTGCATTAAGTGTGAGGTGATGGGAACAAAAACAAAAGCAGAATGACAGTCATAGACATTGCACACCCACACACATAGGCTACACACACATCCATAAAGACAGACAGACACACACACACACACACAGAGTCTTTACCCTGAGGTAGTTGAGGGTGAAGTTGGTCAAACCCATGCGAGTGATGTTTTTGGACAGTTGTTCCAGCACCTGAGGGTCTTGTGCCTAAAGTCAGCAGCAGAGAAATGAAAATGAAGAAAAAGTTACACATATATTTATATATACATATATGTTATATATATGTTTTGTAATGTTAAATGTTTGCATTCAACCAACTACGCCTAAACAAATTATCTACGGGCAATTAGGCTAATTGGCGTTCATCGAATGTGCACAATCGACACGTTCACACCCTCAAGTCATAAATGCAACTACTTAACATTGTTGTTGCAGTTGCTATTAATCTGAATGGAAGTATTTCTGGCCTTCATTTCACGCTACTGTCAAACTGTGGGCTAATTAATCAATATTACTTTGTTATCCCATTTAAAATTCCATGTTTTCAATTTCTTATCTTGACTGAATTTGATGATGAGTGCATGTATACAATGTCTGAGCTGTGGGGAGGAAATTATTTAATAATGTTAAATTAGTGAAAAACCAGCCACAAATGTGCAGATACAACGCCCACTTCCATTTTATGCATTGTGCATTATGTTTTTTTGAGCTACACAGTGATGTGATCCAGTTGTCAGCAGCAGCTTTATTCCCATAGCAAATTAAGAACTGACCACCATCTTCATATTCATTAAGAAAATCAGCACTGAATCAATTAACTGATTGTAAAATATAGAAAATGCATGAAAGCCCTGTGATTATACAGTATGTAGGCGTAAAGAAAATATCTTAAATAACAACAAAGCAAGAAAAAAAAAGTCCAGATAGTAATTATAAGATAGCATCTGATTGAAAAAAATCTCATGAAGACATGATTATTAACTATGCTTGTTTGCTGCTCCAAGAGTAAGCAGTCAAATTATAAAAAAGCTGTAGGTATTGACAGAGCAAAACATAGCCCAGACTGAGCAGAAGCAGTGAGCACACTTGCATTCACTGCCTCATGAAAAATGCATAATTCTATCTACAGTCGCATCTCTGTGTGGAGAAAGTCAAGAGGGAAGCGAGGGAGTCCTTCTGTACCGTCAGCAGACCAACATGAGTGACGGGAGAATTGAACTAGTGTGTGTTATTGGCAGCCGGCAGATCAGAATCTGAATTACTTTACTCATCAAGTAGAATTAGGCTAAACGTACTGTACAGAAATTTGTCTTGGCAGCACTGGTGCAGAGATGTATCAACAATTTTGTAGAGATGCGAGTAAACACTGGCACATATGGCGCGGGGACAACAGAGACACTCAGTTCAAGAGGCCAAAGACAGACAAACAACAGAGTACAAACTGCAGGAAAAAAAACACATTCAGAATTCAAGATGCATGGCAGAGGTCCAAACCAGAAGTTTAAACAGTGAAGACAACGTATCTACAGAGTGTGTGTCGAACCTAATGTGAGTCCAGGCAGGATGCTGCTCAGCAGTCGTGCAAGGTAATCTGCAGAAGTACTTAAGTACAACCCAGAGGTACTTTAGGCTTCATTTCATGAGGGGAATACTGTAGTTTTTACTGCTAGATTAAGATTTTACATGCAAAACAAATGGTGAGCTTATAAAAGTTATGAGTTAAATTTCCCAGGCATATTAAATGTAGTTAAAATTCACAGTACGGCACTGTAACATGTTGATTCCACTGAATACTTTTACTTTTTGACTTTTTGACATTTTTATTTTACTTAAGTAAACTTGTAATGGAGTATTTTTATACTGTTGTATTAATAATTTTACTCAAGTGAAAGATCTGATTATTTACCAGCCACTTGGATATACTGTTAAAGAAATGATGCTGTGTATTATACTGTATATATGTCTCTTTGTCAATTGTTCTACTGCTACTTTTCATGTTTACCATAACAGCTGTTGTTTGTCTTATGTTTTATTGTCATAAATTTTAATGTATATTTGTATTACTGTTTGAGTTGTACACAAGTGCTCCACCTTATGTGTACACATGGGATGTGGGTGGTTAGGGAGGGGTGTAGCAGATGTTAAGGAGAGAGACACATAGGACACATCACTTCAGGTGATGCGTAGCTTCTGTAGGGTATTTATACTTTGTTTCTGTTGTCCTATCTTTGTGCATTTTGCATTGTCTTTGTGTATTTTTTTTTTCCCCCGTCCAAGACAATGACTTCCTTTTTATCCAACTTTGTGCACTTACTCTACATTTCAGAGGGAAATACTGTACTTTTTACTGTATTACATTTATTTTACAGCAATTGTTACTTTGTAGATAAAGATTTTGCATGAAAACACAGTCTATAAAATATAGATAAAATATACATGGAACATTGGTATTGATATAGATTTGTGTTTTTAACTCTTAAACATCCCAACAGTATATAAAATAACTCAAGCTGAGCTTCACCTTGACAAGCTATAACATTAAAATGCTGTTTATATCAGTGGCTATAATACAATAATACAATAAAATGCTATTTTTCATAATAGGTACGTTGATTTTTAATTATTAAATTACATTTTGCTGCCAGTACTTTTGTACTTTCACCTAAGACTGTAGGACTTTTACATGGGAGTATTCTTACATTGTTGTACTGCTGCTTTTACTTGAATAAAATTCTTACATTTCCAATAGGGTTTCTGGAGGGACACACTGAAGATTGAGTTTCATCCCTGGCTGCCAGCATGGAGCAATAAAAACTGAATGTGATAAGTTGAGACACCTGTCAATCAAGCAATCACACCCTAAAAACATACTTCTCCTTCCTCTGTAATGGAGCAATGACTCTCTAAATCATCGCCAAAACACACTTCAAAATGACTGAAAATTATTGAGACCAGAATTGTTTTGTGGGAAATATTTCACTGATGATCACAACACAGATTAATTTCTGAAGTCAGCATCTAGTGGGCATTACAGGAACTGCAGAACTTGCTTCAACACTGAGCTGTGATGGCTTTGCACATTTTTACATATGAACTCATCTGACATTTGAAATCACTTCTGTTATGAAGCTTAAAATTCATAAGTTTAATTAGCATAGTATCTCTGAACTGTACACGCATAACATATATGGGACACATTGCTGTCTGAGTCCTGGCCCCATTATTTGAGCATCTATTTCAGACATTATGGTAAACTACTTAATTTTATAACTGCTTTTATAAATCTAAACAGTAACTGAGTGTAAAACCCCCCAGTGGAGGAGAAACTGAAGCTTTTCATTGTTTATAATTATGGTAACACTTTATTTCAAGTCCCCCTTATTTAGCATTTATAAGCATTTAAACACATAACCAATGGTAAATAACACACTATAATGTAGTTATAGTGTTTACTAAAGTATTTGGCAATAAGTATAATTTCTTCTGTTGGCACCAATAAGTGGAGGAAGGTGTATGAACTGTACATTAGTAAACATTTTAAACTGTCCTTATATCTGCTTACAACTATATTATAGTGCACTACAAACCATTAAATGCTTGTATACTGCTTATGAATACTAAATAGGGGACTTACAGTAAAGTGCTGCATGATTATTCCTAACATCTGGCGACAAAACAAAAGCCATTCATGCTGTACTTTGTTTAATGCATTTTATTTTTTCTACAAACACAAACTCTGTCTTCCTGAAAGTGACTTGTCTTTATAGTGAGAAGGTTTTTACACCACGTTGCTGCTGAAGTTGTTCTTAAAGTCCTGTACTTCTGCTTAATTAAGATACTTTTGATACTTTTTCCATCACAGAACGCAAACCTGATGTGATGAGTCAAATCAATAATGGCTAATATCATTACAGGTTACTTTTCCTCTTTTCCAAAGTTCCTCATGAATGACGGTAAGAAAAAAGAGTAGTTCAGCAGTAGTTCGGCTCACATCAGAAAGTGGGGCTGTCCACAGTGGCTACATCTGTACTGGTATCTGCAGTTTCAACTTTCCTATTCTGACTCCCATGCGCCTGTATCTGCTTTCATTAGTCCAGGCAGCGATCAAAAGAGTGAACTCACACTCACACACAAATCACTGAAGATCTGGCCAGGACCCACAATACCCCCACAATATCCCACTCTCTAGGAATTAGTGTGAATACCCACAGGGGCCAATTTATTGGTGAGTGAAATTCATATGAAGATTTGGCCAAAAAAAAAAAAAAGAAAAAAGCTGGCTGTACAGGCAGAGCTGCCTCTCACACACACCTTTAGCTCCATGGGGGTAAATAGAAAATGTGGAGGGAAAGAATCTTATTTTATTTATCAAGCAAATGGGAGGAGATACAAGTGTGGCAACTCTACTGAATATCACTGCTGAGAAATTCATATAAGAGCAATTTTATATATTACTGCTGTTTTTTGCATTTTCTTACCAAATCCCCTTTCAGACATAGCATACATAACATTACTGACTTGGTTTACCTGTTACAGTTAATATCTACACAATACTACAAAAGGAACTGCTGCAAAACAGCAGCAAGTTGACAAATTTAATGATGACAAAAAAGAAATATGCTTTGTGGTCTGTTGCAGGCTGCATTACTGATGGATTTTGTCACTGAAGCTTTAATTAATGACCATCGTGAGTGCGTTGGACACTTGCTCCCACTTCTCCTCCTACTAAATTTTCTCATGGATTTCATCATTTATTCGTCCATCATAGTCCAGTGCACAAGTCGAACAGTGCACAAGTGTAGAATGACAAGATGTTCAGCTGGGACTCTTGGCAAATTTCTATTTGATCATAAGCTGTATGTAAAATGTTTTACTTTGTTCACCTTTAAAACAACGTTAAATATTTCACCTTAAATAACAGCTTCAAAATCATTTTGATGGTCTACTGACTTGTAATAGGTAGGCCTGAACCCCTGTTCTTGCTCTATATAACTTTTGTGAGTGGGTACGATCTCCCTCCAATAATGCAGAACTGTAAATCAGTTAAAAAGACTTACAAGTCAGTAAATAAACAGTGTTCATCCCCAATATTTGGCGAGGAAACTAAGAAGAATTCTAAATGAAGTTTGGTGTGTTTGTTACAGCGACAGTACTTCTGGCTCCAGAAGCCAGGGTTCAGTAACAGTAACATACACTGTTCGGCCGTGTTTTATTTTCTTTGAGAATAGGAGATGATATTTTGGAAAATTGTTAAAGTGATCTTAATTAAGCAAACAATTCCTCATCACATTCAAATGAGTCTTGTGACGTGTTATGATAACAGGTCCGACCCTCAGACAAGAGACCGACTTGTATAACTGCCATCACATTTATGTAAAGAGGTGTACGTCTGAAAATGGGTTTGGGGAGTCTTGTAACCCCTGGGCTCATCACACATATAAAAGCCAAACTGGGGCCAGTGTGAGTATACGCATAATATGGCTTCCTTTATGTGTTTTTCCTCCCCATAACAGCAGTGCTATATCATACAGTTTCAGCTCAAAATCATTAGAAAACAGAAAAACCTTCTGCTAACTCTAGCTACACTCCGCAGCTCCAGTGACTAAATGTGTGTTACACTTAGTGGAATTAAGCAGATTATTCATTCGACCTTGTTTTTTTTTTTTTTTTCCACTCTCTCTCCTTTTTCAGACAAGGACCTTTTTTATCCTCGGTGGCCTTTGATGTCTGCAAATAAATTGGTTTGCAAAAATCCCTCCAAACTGCTTTGTTGGCGTTTAAATTTCATATGCTCATGAATAGTTTCTAAAAGTGTCTTGGCAGAGTGTGGAGACCCTCGTTAGGATTCAAAAAGTGACACCAAAACCGGGCAGATATGGGTTGTTTTTTTATGTCGCGTGTTAATGATGTCACACTCACGTGCATGGCCAGGATGCTGCGGGGGATGAGCTCTCGGTACTGCCGGATGGTAAAGTGCCACGTCTTGATCCTCATCAGATCATCAAAGGCAAACTCCAGTATCAAACGACCCTCTGTACAAACCTGGACAAAGATCACATAGTTAGTGTTATTTTACATTTCTCCTCATCCTGATATCTCTTTCAGTAATCTTTCACCAGCTGGCAGGCAACCGTCAGCTGATTTGGACGCAGACAAAAAAGAAATCAGTGTTTATTGGCCAGGCGTGATTTTGATAAAAAACGCTGGAAGGGTTTCGTCTCCGTTTTGGAATTTGTTCAAGGACTTTGTAGCATGGAGCGAGCTATTATGCTCCCAATATTTACTCTGCTCGCTTCCCTCATTCAGAGCATCTGTCCTTGGGCCTCTCAACCATCCAGCTATTTCTAAAATGTGAAAATAAACGTAATCTGGAGAGGGGTGTGTTTACGCCAGAGACAAAAGAACTTCAGGTCAGAGAGAGTTGCCAATTAGGAGGATGGAGAGAGAGAGAGAGAGAGAGAGCGGGAGGAAGACAGAGAGAGAAACAGTGAGGGGAAAAAAACATTTTTTCGCCCCTTTAGCTGAATTCAGCGCTTGCCGGGGCCCTTGCGCTTCTCCCGTATTTCGTTGCTGTGACAACCAGGGAGAGAGAGGAGAGAGAGAGAAATGGAGAGACAGACAGAGAGAGGGGAAAAAAAATCAGCTGATTAGTTGGCATGGCAACGGCAAAGATGTAATCCCACCAGACACACTCTAATCAATGCCCCCAGCGCAGATGGTCTCCTGAGGATCAACAAGAAAGAGGCTAGCGGCCATACTGCACCCACCCCCCCCCAACTCCTCCCACCCCCCACTCCAACAATCCCCCACTTCCCACCCACCCACCTACCCCTGCTGGTCACGTGCTCCACCACTAACTCCAACACACTCAGTAACAAAAAAAAGAAAGAAAGAAAGAATAAATAGAAGCTCGACTGCTCCAAAAAACCTCTGAATGCAGAGCTGCTTCTCTGCTGTCTTGACTGAAAATGTGGATACTGTATAATGCTCTCACTCTTTGTGCGGTGGTGCGTTTCCTGAGTTATTCAACCGAGATTACAATGAGGACGTATAGAGAGTTTTGTTCCACAGTAAAATATCCCCTACATGAACAAAAGGTGACATCTGTTTTCATCATCATCATTATTATTATCACTATTAAGGTCTGACTGGATCAAATGGCAGCAACTTTTGAGAGACACAGGGGTGCACTTTTAATATACACAAAATACACAACCATTGCTGACATCTTTATTTGGTTTTCACATCATAACAAGCTGGTTACAGCATTTTACCACTGTTATTACTACTACAGGAGTTGTAGTATAAGTAGCAGTAACATATCTAATACTGTATTACACTGCATCGTATAACTTACATTACCATATTATTAGTCATTATTATCTCTTTCTCCTCTTTCTCCCACTCTCCCCTCTTTCTCTCCTTTGAGCCCAAACGGTCGAGGCAGATGGCTGCCCACCCTGGCAGTTCGGAGGTTTCTTCATGTTATATGGAGTTTTTCCTTTTCACTGTTGCCAAGTGCTCGCTCATTGTGGGAACTGTTGAGTTTCTCTCTAGGTTACCATAATCTGTCAAGTGCCTTGAGATAATGTATGTTGTGATTTGGTGCTGTACAAATAAAACTGAATTACACTAGATACTTTAATACATTATAATATGCGCTCAGTTGTCAGTTTATTAGGTACACCTAGATAGAACTAATGCAGTCTGATACAGTCTGATTTTGTCCACCACAATCATATGATTTAAGTTAGGATAAATAACACAAACACTTTTCTATTTATTATTGATACTTATATATACCTATACTTATATATAGTAAGCACATTACAGCCGCAAGAGTTGGAAGAGAGTTACACTACTATATCTCTGTCCATGAATATTTGCACAAGTCACTTGTTTAATAGAAAGTATTGTAACGTGTATAATTCATAGCTTTTTAATGTCATTTCGCTTATTTATTTTTTTTTATCCAAATAATTCTTAATGTGTTTTCTTACCTCTTGGCCTGTCTCTGTACTGCTGTGAAAACAGAAACATACTGTTCTGGAAAATTAACACTTCCATTCAATGACAGACACAACTCAGTGCTGATACAGTGGTTTTTATGTGAAAACACATCTGGGATGTGCTGTGTGGTCTGATATTGGGCTTGTCTGAGCTTGATAAGTGTGGATTAGACTAAAGCAATGTTTGGAAATAATCCTTGGTGTTTAATGGACAATGAAAATGGTCTTTATTTCATTTTTTATTTACTCTACTAATTCCTAAAGCAGCTTGTCCAACAGCTGACCCCAGAGTTCAGACTGAAAGTGACAGGATGCGTCACGACTTGTAACACCCACAAAATCAAAACAATGTCTTCACCAGAACTCAGACTGCAGATGTAAACCATTGCTGTCCAGTGGAAGCTATGTATCTCTAAATTTGGTGATCTTGAATTTTTTTTTAGATAAATAGAAGGATTAAATGCTCCTTTATGTGTTGAGAAAATTCTCCTACTTCTTAAGATAAATAAACCATTTAAAACCCACTGCATTATCTAAAAAAAAGCATTATCACAAAGCTAATAACAGTACTATTTTTCTTAACTCATGAAAAGTTGACATTTTGGAGATGCATGGTTTTCAGAAGGCAGCGGTAGGATTTTTATGAGTTTTAGAGTTTATTGAAAGAAGCTATAAAACCACAGATATTCATTATTTTTCAAAAGAAAGAACACTTAAAACCACATTTACATACAGGAACATTTTCTACATGTTCCCAATATTGTGGCTCTAAAATAATCATCATTGACCCCGAGGTTTTCAGCCCATGTTGAATTATAAGTACGAATGTTGTAATTAATCCACTAGTACTCAAATTGGTGTAGAATGGTGTAAAAAACATACAGCTGCAACTTTTTCACTTCCTTTTTGTAATGAAATGTATCATGGTCATTATGTAGCGGATGAGTTTTATGCCCTATGGGCCACTAAAACCTATTAAAAGACAAAATACTTTGGCATGTATGAGGAAGTAAGTTATTCTTTACATCATTCCTAAGAGTGCGCCTTTAGATTTACGGTATTTACCCACCAGCAGTGATATAACCTGAATTGTGTTTACTAGTGAGCCAGTGTCTTCTGATGCTTTCCAGGTGCTGTAGCCTACAGTGAAACAACACTGCACTATTGATTTCTTTTTCCATAGTGCCAACTGTGTCTTTAGCATTGCCTCCACTATTGCTCTTATTCCTCTCTGCAAGCTTCCTGCCTCTCTGTAACCAATACATAAATTGGCAAATGGCCTAAATCAGAGCCAGAATAAGAATCGCTTTAATTGCCAAGTGCAATAAATGTGCAGGAATTTGTCTTAGTGGCACTGGTGCAGAGATATATTAACCACAAATGCAACCAAGGCAGCCGTTTTCCACAGATTCCAGTGTAGATTCAATCATACAAAGCAATTTATTTCTCCATAGTGAAAGCCAATTGGTTAAATTATATTTTTTCTCACAATGGCTGCAACCAATTTTTTTTCTTTTAACTAAATAGTGTTCCCTTATGAAAACTAAAAGGAGGAAAATCCCCTTGAATTAAAAAGCGGTCCATTAAATGGCACAGCCCCTCACAGAGAGTCCTCATTGATTTAAGAGCAGGGTCATAAATCTTCCACACAACGGGGCTGAGATCAGGGGATCTCCGGCTCAAAAGAGCAAGAAAGAATAACAGCATCCTGCTGCTGAGACACTATTCAATACTGTACCCTAACATGACAATCAGTTAACAGCATGAGAGCTGAAGGTCATTAAATCGATTATTATGAGCATTCGTGACCGCCTCTGGTGAATATAAATCGGATCAAAGTTGACTAAATATCTTCAATTACAGCAACAAGGTGCTGACATGTCTTATAATACTGTAACTCAACACGACCCTCTGCATCAGTAAAGATATAGGAGCCTGACATTAATATTAACTTCACAGCATTTATTGTTACTTATGGTTATTGTACATATGAATAAGTGAAGCATGCTACTGTAAATATGTTTAGTTACAGCAAATGTGTTGAGTTGACAACTTAGAGCTGAACCAATAAACCAGCCAGGCTGATATATATCGGCTGATATTAGCTTCTTGCAGATATACAGTATCAGTATTTATGTGTGTAAATGTGTTATCAGATTTCTTTTAAATGTCTCAAGTGTCAATATCTGACTGTATCATCCTCAAAAATCCAGCATAAGTCAGACTATACTGACAATAACCTCACAGTCAAGGACCTCATTTAATAATTTACCTGAAATAGTGCAGAGTATATTTCAAATTCAGGAATGGTATATAATCTAATAATCTAAAAAAAAACAAAAAAAAACCACCTGCCTTTGGAGCGAGTGGTGAACACACACTGTCAGCACAAAACTGTATTAAAGAAGCAGCTACATTTTAGACCTTGGTTAGACCTTGGTTAGGCAATAAACAAACAACAACAACAACAACCACCACAGGCTGCCACATCCAACCAAACAACCAAACAATGGGGTTAAATTAGAGGAACACCTGAGAAGAATAGATGTGCATTAAGTACTCTAATTTTATTATAAATACAAGGTCATGTTAATTTACAGTATTATTATTTGTCAGCAGCTTGTTGCTATAGTTGAGTCTATCATAATCAACTTTGATCCTATTTACATCCACCAGGAAAAGTCATGAATACTGCATATCTCATAATAAAAGGCATTAATAACCTTCAGCTCCTCCGATATTAATTGACTGCCATGTTATAGTGTTGAATCACTGCTATTATTTTTCGTACCTTGCAATTACTGTAGGTTTGACAAGTGGCATTTTAAGGACTTGCGTAGATATAATTGAATATCTACAATTATATAAAAGTATGGCCAAGTGACAATTCAAACGTGCCTGAAATTTGAAGAAACTATTGGATACAATCCAAGCAAAGCCCAGAAAAACACACACTGCTGATAACACATCCACTAGTCAATTCCTTGAAAAAAACACAATCCACTCAGAGAATTAAATTCACTTGAGCTGCGATCACCGTGTCACGAACTTGCCTTTTGCTCTCTGCTCGCCTCCCAGCATGCAGAAACCCCCAACTGGGCACCGGTAACAAGGGCCGTGCCCTCCGAGCTAATACACACCGGTCAGGGACAGCGAGGCCTGCTGGGTAGTGAACAGAAGTGCTGGGATACCAGGGGCGGCTGTGAGGTTGGGGGCTTTTGGTCAAATTGGCACCCCGTGTCACCTTGTCAACACCTCGCCACCCTGCGAACCCAGCACACACTGTCTGCCAGCACCTGGAGAAACACCGCCCACTCTTAGCACCCTGCCATCCCCGCCCATTCGTTAGTTTGTAGCACCCCAGCAATGAGCAGTGAAACGGAGATGGATGGAGTGCAGGAACACAGCACATGAGACTGTGTTGAACTCCTTTACAATCTGCCCTCTTTTGTGTTTCTTCAGTGGTTTTCCTCATTACTATCACATTCAGTTTTTTAATTCTACATTTTTCTTTCTGTGTCATTGTAGTACAATATGTAGTAATCTACTAATCATTTGTCATCTTTGTTTTGGAAACCTTTATGAACCTTTATGTATAATTTAAATTTACTGCAACTTGAGTCTTATTTTTATAGGTTTATCCATCATTTCTCTCTGCTATGACAGCACTGTAGTCACCTGGATTATTGCTGGGATCTGGGAGCCTGGCAATATATCATTATAATTAAGTTCAAGAGGACAAGAAACACAGGTGGTGATGAACAGACACAATGTAAACAAGGCAACAGTTTGGGCAGATTCTCAACCAGTGGTTCCTTAAGTGCAGCACCCTGGAGGTGCCTTTAGGATTTTTATAGTGTTTCAGTAGACATTTAAATTAGCCACAAGTTTACATTTATGCTTTCAAGCGTGGGTGAAGTAAGTAATAAACATATTAATACCATATTAAAAATCCTGTTTAGTATGAGACTGGTGACTTGATAGCCTATGGTTGCTGGCTGATATTTCCTTGTTTTGCCTCCCTATCTACTGTGTGTGTATGTTGATCTGTGTGGCAAGCTGCTGCCTTCACAGGGCTAAATCCAGTTCAATTGAATTGGTTTTCATAGCAATGCTAAACACTCTCTGGAACATGGGTTTACCAGATGCACAGCAGCAAGACGTATAAAAACAAGTGATTTTATGACTTGTCACTGTAAATACAGCTCACAGAGAAGCTGATACATGTTGAAAGATCTCTATGAATGGATGCCCCTGTTTTAAAATTTGGGAACAGCTCATATCAACCACCTTTTTTGGAAGTAAGACTGAAACTGAGCACACGTGGAAATGTCAATAATAATCCCTCATTGCACAGGAAAATTGTGTTAGTGCGCAACTGTGGCAGGAACAGCGCTCATTGTTGAACCAACCTGTGAACTGAAATGATGAGAATTTGGGTGATGGGTGACTTTTACCGTTCCCCTTCAATTTCTCCTTCAAATTAGCCTGGGTAGCTCTAAAAAGAAGGTCAAATTACTGTAAGGCTTACAATGTAGGAGACATGGAAGTGTAGACTTCCCATTCTAGTGCGAATTTGCACTGTATATAGTTCTTTATACCATTTTTGGGGATGTTTGACTCCTTGTAGTGTAACGTTGTATGTTTACATTAAGGATCACAATGGCATTAGCCTTGGACTTCTTGTTTTACCCTTGACCTTAATGTTAAACTAAGCTAAGATCATCTAACTGCCAGTTTTTCTCACCCTCTTATGACGTCTTTTTAGCATCCCAGATCTCAGCAAATAACTTGTTAAGGCTGCACTACAGTGTTGTTATTAATGACAGCAATAATGGCTAAAACTACTGTACAAAAATAAGACCCAAGTTGTAATGAGCTAGAATTATTCTTTAAATGTGCTCATGCCAATAAAGCAAATCTGAATTAAAAACTTTGAAAAAAGAGGGAGAGATAGAGGGAGCGAGACAAGCAAAGAAAGAGACAGATACAGGCAGAGAAAGAGAGAGAGAGAGAGAGTGGGAGAGCAAGAGTGCGAGTTGGGAGCTGGGGATGATTTCTCTAGGGATGAAGGATGCGAGTGTGTGTGCATGTGTGTGCGTTGAGGGTGTAGTTGGGGGGGTGGTTGAGGAGAAGAAGAAGAGGGGAGGATGAGAGGGAGCGGTGGAGTAGAGAGAGCGAGGGAAAGAATGAGCGAGTCAGGCAGGGGAATGAGAGAGAGAGGAGGAAGGGGGGTGGAGGAGGATGGGGGAGGATGAGGGTGGTGGTGGTTGAGGAAAGCGAGGCGAGGCAGAGCTGATTGAGATTCGGGCCTCCAGAGCTGCAGGCTCGCTGCTGCTGGGAGCTCAGGGAGAACACGCTCAGTTATTGGAATTCTTTTTTTTTTTCTTTTTCTAATGAATTAATTCTTCTCATCCAATTTAGGTGAAGATGAAAAGAGAGCAGCGCTGCGAGCATCAAATTTAGCTTTTTGTTGACCGGGCCTGAGCCATTCTGTTTCTGTTTCTGTTCGGTTAATATCGGACACTCGTAATATATTATGGTTTTTTTTCCCCCCCCTTCTTATTTTTGGTGAGGCTTGTTTACAAAAAACAAACATGAGCAACATCAAAAGACATTTCCTGTGTGCCTTATTGTGGATGTTTCATACTCATTTAGTAATATGATAACACACAAAGAGCCCCTTCATCCACCTACGACCATTTTACACACATACACATGCCCAACCCCCACCCAACCACCAACCACTACATGAATACAAAACCACCTCTGCTAAAAATGTACAGAAACAGAGGTATGACCTCAGGATTCCTCTCACGAGCAGGCAGTCATGCATGTAAATATACACATGTCAACAGACACCTGCCACATCTGAAACAATGATAAGATTTGACTTTGCTAAATAAAGGTCTTGCTACACTACACAAAAGTTTCTTACATGTAAAGGTCTATAAACTCTTTGTGCAGACCCTGTTCATTAAGATAAATATCAAACCATAATCCCATATTAGTCATATGGGATTTCCAGTCATTAATATTAAAGGTACACTGAAATAAAAAATGCATTTTCTAAAATCTAATCCTGTGTATCTGCGTGAATTTCCCAATTATCTCTTAGTGTGTTACCAAATACATTTCCAAAAACATTGCTAAAGTGTTTTTTAAATCACAATCTCTCTCTTTTTTCTTCCTGTAAAACTTGTTTTATTGATGACTCAACTTGAGGCGTGTACATAATTTATCTAATATGATATGAATATGTGAGTGACTAGCTAACTCTGCTCATTATATGAAACTGCACTGGACCATTAGCTCATAGAGAGTTGTTCTGAGTCAGAGGTGTGTTTGGATGTTGGGAAAAACTGACATTTCCAAAGAGTTTTGTGTAACAGGGTATCTTAAAACATGTGGCCCAGAAGTCCCCTACAGCTCCTTATTGTCCTGTATTTTGCGAGTCCAATCTAATCTAAAGGACTGGATTTAAAACACCCCAGTAATTATACCCTATCCACATATTTCCTTTCACTTTGAAATGCATGACATTTGGTTGACAAAGATGCTCCAACTTCCATTTCACTGTGGTTTTAATAGGGTTCACTGTACGTGAGTATGAAGTAGAATCCAGCAGATATACTGCATCATTATCAGTCAGCCGATAAGTTGAAAAAAAACATTTTGCAGCTTGTAAAATGTCCCAGTTAGTACATCTTGGTCACAGTTCTTTAATGACTAAATCTAAGAGACGCTCTGTGGGTTATGGGTTTTGGCAAATAAAGAAATTGGCCAAAATAACATGATTAAATGTTATTTAACAATTAGAAGTTGGCATAGATTTTTGCCAGAAAACACCATAAATTCTAATGTGAACCACTTAGTACAAACACATCTGTGTCAGATCATTTAGTCTTAATTTTTGTGACTGAATCAAGAGGAAAAATCTGAAAGATGTGGTAAAATTATTTTTTGCTGGAGCTGTTTCTCTTGCATGAAGAATTTTTTTAAAGTGAGATTCAATATCTAAAAGCAAGACAGGAAAAGGCACCATCACATAAATAAGCCTTATTGTTAAGAAAAATGACACCTGATATCAAGAAATTCTTGAATTAAGTTCATTTGTATTGAAAAGTGGTAAAAAATAATCTCAACCCAGTGGCACATTTTGTTCATTTCTTTTGAGAAAATAAGATTTTGGATCTCAATAACAGACAAAATGACTTGCTAAAATGGAGATTTTTTTTCGCCATGATGTTTCTTTAATTCCCTTTTTAGTCTCACAGCCCTTGGCAGGTCAGCCAAAAAGTTAATTTCAGACTCTGCACACTACACACACACACACTTACACACACAGAGTGAGTGCATAATGTTGAGTCCTGAAAACAAGAGGGCGTATAGCTGTTTAATGTCAGAACAATCCGGTCCGGTGCTGTAGCTTGGGGTTCATGGTACAGGGAACATGGAATCCCTTTAGCTCGGCTGCTCGGCGC
The DNA here is from genome assembly GCF_001640805.2 of Lates calcarifer. Classification (NCBI taxonomy): domain Eukaryota; kingdom Metazoa; phylum Chordata; class Actinopteri; family Centropomidae; genus Lates; species Lates calcarifer. Next base: position 21,471,147 of record NC_066840.1, on the reverse strand, counting down.
TGACAAGGTATCTGGCCTCAGATTCATTTAGAGAGTCAGCAGAAGAACACTAAGAGTCAGCTAGCCATCTGGATCAGACTGTGGCGAGGCAGATATTCACTCCAGCTCACAGGGGGATTCTCTCCCCAAAGACAAAAGCAGATGAGCTCAGCTTCAGTGCTTTCCGAAGACCTCGGTGTCAGGTTTGGATTATCTCACCTGCGCAATTTGTGTTTCCTCTGCTTTCCTCGTTTCTGTCTGCGTGTCACTTGTGCTGCAAACTAAACCATACTCCTCAAAGATCTTATTCATGTCCCCATAGCTTTGCCTTTAGAGTACCCGGGGGCTTAAGACTCAGTCGACATCCTTTAACAGCAGAAATGCCGGTGGATTTTTAGGGGTCTAGGAGTAGGCGAAAATGCTAATATGTGAAGAGGGTAAATATGAGTGAGTGACATTTCCCCACAGGAATTCTAACATCTAAACAGTGGTTACTGCAGATACAGTATTTAGTCTGGGCAAGTGCTGTTTTTATTTTCTAGTTAGAATTCAACATAATATGATTCTTGTACTTGTACTTATTGGTGTAAAGTAAGCTAATAACATGAAATTCTACATGGAGTCCTAATTTGTAGGTAGTATATTTCTGTCTTTACTGCCTTAAACAGCCTGTTTCAGCTTGAATGCACCCCCTTGATAAGTTTAAAAAATGCATCCAAACCTAGACTCACACACACAAACACCAAGTGTCCGGAGGACAGAATAACATGGTTTTCTCTAGAAAAGATGGAAAAATATACATCTGTTGTAATAAACACTATAGAATGTGACGAGAATCTGTTGAAATTGTAAAAACTAAGTCTGCCTTTCACTATTTTAACTCAAAAAAAGTGGAGTTAGGGTAAAGTCAACCTTCAAAATTGACTAAATTGCAATGCAATCTTGCACAAAATGTGCTGACAAAGATCCACTGCTTAAGAAATTGGGTGCAGACCTTTGAGATGTACACAAACTAAGCAGATAATACATCATTTTAGAATTCATTCAGCAAATAGACAAAGACCTTCCCTTATCTGACAGTAAAGCCACCAGGTATGACTTGAAAAACACAAGGACAAAATGAAAGGAAAAAAGAATCAAAGGTTGTAAATGGATTTGATCTTTAACCAGTTAAACACCTCACTTGGTCCATTACCATAGCTTGTGATCAATTATTCATGGCGGGAGAAGCTCACGGGGTCAGGTGTTACCTTTGTAAACATTGGCTTCCCGTGCTGGGTGACCATGGTGCACTGATCACAGTCCAGGGTGATGCAGGAGTTGTGGAAGGACTCCTTGGAGTGTTTGAGGATGTAGTGGAGCTCGGTGACCCCTCCCTCAAACACCGTGCTGAAATAACGGGGGATCAACGTCCGGCCGATCGCTGCAGGGAGACAAAAGAGAGGGCAGAGTTGCTAAATATAGAAGGAGACCAAACGTGAAATGATGTGGGGAGGAGATACTGGGCTTAATGGCCAACAGATGGTGACAGCATAAAATACTGCCACTACTGTAGAACCACTAATGACTAGAATTGTGTTACTGTATATAACAATATTATGATTTAGGTCTGTATATTGTTTGAAATTTTTGCCACTAATGACAATATGATACATGTGCTTCAGTACTTCTACAACCTTTGAAGGATTATCTTGACATTTTCAGACTGATGCCACTCTCATGTCTGTGCAATTAGCTGTTAGCTTAGCTTATCATGAGTAGTGGAAAGAGGGAAACTGCTAGCCTAGCTATGTCCAAAACTCTTAAGCTCTTAAACAACAAATTAGGAAACTACTTCTACATTTCTGTTTGTATAAATTAAACAAATGCAATAATTAACTGTGGAGTTCCAAAGGAGCTGCAATAGGTGTATTTTTGAAGTTTGGACAGAGCAAGGCTAGCTGTGTCATTTTGCTAACCTTACCTAGCTGTCTCTTGACTCCAGTGCTACAGACTTAACTCACAGACATTAAAGCAGTATGGATATTTCTCTTCTAACTCCTGTAAAGAAAGCTAATATATTATTTCCCAAAATAACTGACACTTCCATTAATTTAAGATAAAATTAACATGAACCTATTTGTAATTCATTAAATGACGTAAAACATCTCAAATGTTTAATATTATCTAAACCCAAGAGCTGCATGAGAACTTTCCTTTGATTAGTGTAAACTGTGACCTAAACTCAAAACTGTTTAAACAAAGAAAAAGTAAAATAAAGGGTATGAATCTGAGGAGGCATTCAGGGCCAGAGTTCGGTTCCTAACAGTTTTTGATCCAGGCCAGAGACACACTTCAAGTTAAGACTAGTAATAAAAATAGTCATTTTATTTATTGTCTGTTACTGTATTCATCAAATGATCATTACAGAACAGATAATCATTCGATGGCAGATTTAAGTTAAAGTTAATAAAAATAAGAGACTAAAGAGAACGCAATCCAAAATGAAAAAAGTGATAAGCTAAGAAAGGCACAATAACAAAAAACTGCTGGACAAGGACATCTGCTTCAGATTCATTAATCAAGATACACATTTTATTGGCTGTCAAAAGTTCTTTGTAGGAGTTAGAAACCGATCAGATGTTTAACTGAATAAAACTGATTAAATATTTGAAAGCAAAGATGTGTTCTACTTTTCCTATCTGACCACTTTTCCATTGTACAAAATCATTCTAGGAACACAGGAAAGATTGTTAAGTCTGGTGTCTATTGATCTGACTTTAACCTCTGCACTCATTACAGCTGATTGGATGTAACACTGCTAATGAAGGAGTCTCAGCTTTTTTTTGCCCTTTTGAAATTTCTCTGGATGAGAACAGCTGCTAAATCCTTAAAGCATACATGTAATATGTCCAAATTTAGAATACAGAGCAGGCATTCATTCATATTCTTCCCTTATCCAGGCTAATTAAAAGCAATAATCCCACACAAATCATTTACAGTATTTTTAGCAGTCCTGTAGTAATTATGAGAAATCTGAATGAACTCGCAGCTAAACATACGCTATCGAACAGCAGCTGTCCTGCTGATTGTGGTCAATTTATGAATCAAGAATTCTCAATACAATAAGCACATTTCAGATTAAGGGAATCTATTGGATTGTCCTGAAACCTATCGATTCACTGATGCGCTGAATACCAGGTTGCCTTCAGGAAAGCTGCTCACCGTCCAAGAAATACCCAAATCCTTTATTCTAAAATTGAATCAGATTTTTTTTTTCCTTGAAACAAGTGTCAAATAAATCTCCCAGTGCAAAGGTAAATTCAGCCCTTCCCAACACATCTGAAGATTAAAGATTTTCTTGAAACAACTGACAATATCATGAATTTCAGCCTCTCAATCCACTTCTTCCAAGATATGACACTTCATATAACACACTCGCTTTTGAATATTCCTCAAATGAGTGAGACTGCACAGGAAAGAGGAGAGTATTTTCACATATTTTTTCAGAATAATATGATTCCATGACTTGAGTTTAGTATTAAACTGAATTATTAAGATGGACAACTTCTGCAGAGCAAACTTTCTGGAGAAGCCTACAGAGACGACGAACGGGCTGCATGATGAAAACTGGAGGAGGAGTCAGGGAGGGAGAAATTGTCTTCAGTGTTTTATAGCCCTCAGGCTTCGTCTGGTTTCCATCTCTTCTGTGTTAGCTGGCTTCAAGGAGAAGAATGGATGATACACACAGAGAGGCTAACATTTCCCATTACATTATGGATGCACTGTGATGGTGTGCAAAATACAGATTCCTGAATACTTGGATGTATTGTACAGTATGAAACAATGTCCAGAATTGCCTCTCCTTCTCAGTTTTTAACTTTTAATTCCGAGAATATTAACGGTATATTTTCTTAACAGCCTGCTGTAAGGTAATTGAAAATGAAAATAAAAATGAAATTTCCCACAGGATCGTCCAAAACATAACAAAACACTGTGTTTAACAGCAACACCATCACGCCCAAACTTTAGCTCTATAGCTCACAGGTTCTTTTGTCTTAAAGCTCCTTTACTTCAGCAACATCAGTGAAAATCCCACTAAGAGCCTGAAATCCTGCTACAGGTCCTCTACCCACAAAAATCAAGTTGAGATGCTTTAAACTCCAAAAAGACGCTGTGACTTTATTCTGCAAAATGATTCTTGGGTCACTTGTTTTCAGAAAAGCAGGACTGTGAGTAATGATTATTTTCATTTGAATTCTGTGTAATTCTGTAGCATATTTTCTTCAGTAATTGATCAATTGTCTGGTCTATACAAACTGAATACTTTCACAGAGTATTAAAAAACAGCAAATATTCATATTTGAGAAGGTGGAACCACCAAACTTTGTGGCATTTCTGCTGAACATGTGAAGTAAAAGTATTAGACGATGATCAAAACTGTTGTTCACTGACTAATCTATAATCAATTAACTGATTTGGTTCTAAAGAAAAGTGTGATTACAGTCAATACTTCATTACATGCCTTGTTAAGATGGACATTTTGCAGTGTGTGGGCACAGCTTTATTTCAGTGCTTGGAAAACAGAAAGTGAGTCGAAAGTGAAAAATGAGATGTTAATGCACAGGATTTACTCAGAATATAAAGCAAGATTGTCTTCAATGCACAACTTAATATGTAGATCAGGGATTCTGCACAGCACCAACTGAGAACAGCTGCGTCAAACAGCTCTCACTTGGGACAAAAAAAAAATTCCTGCCTCTTCTGGTAACTGCAGAGCTCAATATTGCAGTTTACAGTTACTTGTTGAGCAGCTGTGCAGACCCAATCTGCAGAACGACCCATACCATCTCCAACACCACGTCTTAGCAAGACACTCTTCCTTAAAAGAGCCTGTTTTTTTCAAGCCATTATTTCTCTAGCTATAGGATTTCTGCTGAACACATACTCATTTTCAGCTCCACCCTGCATCAAACTCGTACACACAAACACGTCTGAGAGCTACAGTGCAACCACAGGCTTCATCCAAACATCACTGGGCAGTTCCACTTGAGCGACTTGACTTGCTCAAGGGCAGGGCCAGAAGTTACTGGAGGGGAAAGTGCTACTCATTCACTCAAATGCACAGGGGATCTCAACCAGCAACTGTCTTGTCTTTAACTGACAATTTTACTGCTGGCTGAAAACTTTTTATGTATAAAATATTTAGATCCCACCTGAGTTTTTTTTTAAAAATTATTACATTTTTAATTTTACTTGTCATGCCATCTTGTGGCCCAGATCTAATGGGATTAGACAGCTTGGCAAAACACTGATAATGTTTACAGTACACCAGTGTCCCTTGCATCTAAAGACAGCTGTGAGCTAGAGTGATCATGCAGTATTTTAAGTGGGCAATCAAAAAATGGCCCTGCTTTAAGTGTGGTTGGGGACTTGCTGCTTCAGGTACCAGCAAGACATAAAAATGTAATCCAGGTGGTCCATGTGTTTGCAGGATTATCAGATGCGCAAACATGGCACAGTGGTTTGTAATACTATGAGACAGGACTTAACAACTTCAGAAAGTTATCTTGAACACCGCTGTTTTATTTTTTGTCCTGAGGACAACATCAGAAATACAACATTCATGCTACACAGTGCTCTACCAGAATTGTGCTGCCAACGCAGCGCCTTCCTGAATATTGTCACATTTCATTCTGGTAAATTTAAGCCAGGTACAACTATTTTTTTGGATGAACCTGTTTTATTTATTTATTTTTTTTTTTCTTTTTTTTGCCTCCTGCCTTCTGTGCTGGCATCCCGCTGCATCATCAGAATGGCTTCATTCAAATAAATGATGGTTGCTGTGTTGTTTTATGCAGGGCTGAATGTCAGTCTGAAATGCTGCCTAAATCAGTGATTCCCAGCCAGAGGTACTTGTACTCACGGGAGCACTTTCGCAGTTACCAGGGGATACATGGAAAGATAGTGGAGTAGCTTGGCTAATTTGAACAAATGACTATGATTTGGTTAAAAAAAATACATCCATAGCCAAATGGTTGGGCCGCATACCGCATGGGCCTTTGAGCCCTGAGCAGCTAGTCCCTGGTTCAACTCCCGATCTGGTAGGACTTTTGCTGTATGTCTCTCCCCATTTCCTGTCTCTCTTTCACTGTCCTATCTTACAAAGGCTAGATAGCCCAAAAAAATATAGTTTAAAAAAACAATACATCCACAAATTTGTGTTCAGGAATATGAGGAGGATTTATAATAATAACTAATAAACTACCAGTTTTAATAAGCTGCTTCACAGTCCCACCAACCTTGAGTCAGTTCTATCACTTCTCCACCACATGCTTAGAAAAGTGTTAAATAACACCCAGTTTAAAACCAGTTCAAAGTAGGATTATGAGGTGTTGATGAAGAGGTACTAGCTTATCTAATATAGCTGTGGACTACGTCAGGTAAAAAAAGAAGGTTGACAAGCACTGTTAGCAACCCTTAAAACACAGTGAGTGAAAATACATTTTCCCTTTGTTTTGTTTCTTTTTAGCATCATTGGTTCAACTGGGAATCAAACCTCTAATCCTGCCAAGTGTTAGTGACCTGGTCTACCCACTGAGCTATGCCGGACTGTTAAATAACAGCAAAAACAAAACAAGCACAAATCCTGACTTTGGGATTATGAAGGCGAGCATGTTGGGATTTCCTTTAGCCTCTCATTCCTCGCCTAGTGGAACAAGTCTCTCTGTTCCTCTGCATTTTCCTGCCCGTCAAATCTCCATCATTAGAACACTGCTAGAAAAAAAAATCGGGACAGCCACATTATCCAGCAGCACATGGCCTCTGATTTCAAGCCGAAATAATCCATCTTAGAGTCAACACTCTGTTGGCTCGAATTATGCTCTTTCTCCCCTTCCCCCGGGGTGGGTGGGTGGTCAGGAGGAGGTGTGTGTGCGTGTGGAGGGGGGAGGAGGAGGAGAGGGGTGGGGGGAATGAAGCCTGGGAATAAAACTTCATTTAGAAGTGAAATGTCCCCAAAGACAGTGGCTCGAGAGGCTCTTGAGGTCAGACCTAGATGGTAGAGTCTCGATTGGGGGAGAGAAAGAGAGAGAGAGAGAGAGAGAGAAAGAGAGGGAGATGAGGATGATGTTGGCGGTCGGGTATGGGGGTGGTGAGGGGGTGAGGGTGTACCCGTGACTGGCATGTTTTTCAAATTCGATAAAGTCAGGCATGACTAAATAACACATAAAATGTTTGGCATCGTGAGCAGTGGCTGAGGGAAGAGGAGGGAGGGAGGGAGGGTGAGCTGCAGGGTCCGCTCGCTGTGGATGACTGTGTAAATGATGCTCTCTCTCTCTCTCTCCCTCTATTACTTGCACTGCACTCTCTCTCTCTCTCTCTCTCTCCTCTCTCTCTCTCTCTCTCTCTGTCTTGCTCCCTCCCTCGCTCGGTCTCCACCACGGTTGAAAAACAAAGTACGTCTAGGAGTGGAGCTGACTGCTAATGCGGTGAAGCTCTGAGGAGACGAGGGGGGGCTGGGGGAGGAGGTGTGGGGTGGAGGGATTGGGACAGAAAAAATGAGTGAGGGATGAAAGAGAGAGAGAAGGAAGAAACTCAGAGGGAAGATGAAAAAATAAGCTTGTCAATGAGGGAAAGAGGACTCACTGAGGGGTAATAGGAGCGAGAGACTGCAGGAGACGGTGAGATGGCAGGAGAGAGAGAGACAGAGGGAGTTGGAGGGGGGAGGAGGAGAGCGGGATGCTCAGGTGATACGCAGATCTGCTTCTTGCCCACCTCACCAAGCCATGCAGGAGTTTTGGTTGCGTCTTCTCAACCAAAACTGTCCTAATAAAACCCAGTGTGCGTAGCCCGGGATGACAGAGTGATAGATAAGCATGTAATGGTAGCCATGCTAGCAAGTCTTGGATCATTTCAAGCACAGTGGTCTTGTGTTTCTCTCTCAGATAGTTTCTAGGCTGAGGTTCAAATATTTTCTAGACTCCCACTTCTGCATATTTGTATTGTAAGCAAACGCCGTAGCTCACTAGCTTTAAGTCAGCAGGCCTCAATGTCTTGCTCAAGGGCACTTTTAAGGACACTGGCTGTCGCACTGATCAAACCAGGAGGTGATGTAACACCCAACCTTTTAAAAATTTTACCTGGCCTCAGAAATGATCAATCATCTTCAATTAATCAAACATTTTAAGTTGATACGGGTGCTGGTTGGTCCTACATGTGTTTTGGTTTATAAGGTCTCTAAAATTATACATAATAGAGACAAAGTAAAGCCCTAAACAAACCTAAAGTCTATGAAGTGATGACAACAAAATACCCTCTCCAGAAAAATACAGAGAAGAAACTTTGTTTCCAAAGTCAAACAAAAAGCATTATGAAAACGCTTATGAAACACTTATGTTATGAAAGCCAAATTGAATTATACTCGTGGGTACGTGTCCCCTCAAGTTGAACGGGCATGCCCCCCATTGGAATAAACTATTGTTGTTTCAGGTGCATTTCAGAATTTGTTATAATCTTTTATACTTCTGTATTGTTTGCTGCACTGCACCTCTACCATATTCACAAATTAACTGATCAAAAAATACAGACCCAGTAATTAAGAGTGGGTCTGTCCCTAACTGACCAAATATCCACATGCAAATACTGTTCTGTGTGGTCACTGTAACATTTTTCAGGCAAGGTGATACATACATGATTTATCTGTTGTTGTTGTTTTTTAATCTGGTAATTGTTTGGTCTGTAAAATGTAAGAAAATGGTGAAGAAAATCCCATCACATGCCAAACAAATACCCATTATACAGTAAGTCTAGAGCTGAAATAATTAATAGATTAGTCTTCTGACAAAAGCTGATATGGAATAATTTGATTAAATGAGTTCTAACTCATCTTTTTAGTCACACAATCAATCAAAACTGCCAAATATTCACTGTTTGACTGTTTAATTTGCTGTAAATTGTAAATATGTATATATTGTAAATATATTTAGGTTTTCAACTTTTGATTCGTTAAAATAAAATAAATAGCTTTCAGATCTATTAATCACCGTGACTTGATTAACTGAATGATTAATCAAATAATCAGATCAATTACGGTCAGGTTAATTGACAATGAAATAACAGTTGCAGCCCAACAAGAGTCCAACATCAGATTGTTTGCTTTGTCCAGCTAGCAGTTCAAACCCCAATGATATTCAATTCAGACGCTGTTTGGATTTTTGCTTTAATTATTAACTGACACTGATTCATTTGCTGTTGATGAACTAATTGATTAATCAACTGACTGCTTCAGTGCATGGTGGGTAAGGAAACAGGTGCAGATTGTACAGTCTAGAGTCAGAGAAACTGTTTCTACCACTCAGCCAGTGGGAGAGGACAATGCCAGCTCCACACAAAAGCACCACATTAGCACAAATTAAACAGAAATGAGGTAAAATAGAGAAAAGAAATTGTAAAAAAGGAGTCAACATGGAAGACGTATGAAACATGGACAGGGAAAGCTCCACAGGGAGAAAATTACGAACACGATCAGTCACTTCAGTGCTAAAAAAAGGCGCCCCAGCAGTCCTATGTCGTAGGCCCATGCTGAAAATCTGTTAATGGGCAGTCAGATTTCACACTCACCAACAGAGCACAAGCCAAACAAAACTTCACACAAATAACTGCAGAGGGACTCGCATGGAGCCCAGATGAGATGAAGAATATTTGTTGGGGATCTTATTTATTTTTCTTTCCTCTTCACCTCACCCCACTTCTCTCTCTCTCTCCCTCACTGTCCTCTCTCCCTCACTCTTTCCCTCTTTTCTTTTTCATGTGTTTTCCTTTCCCTGCACTGAGCTGATTGGCCCGTCTTCAGACGCGGGGCACTCCAGAGATACAGATTAGCTGGCACTTGTTTGGGCGAACACGACAAGGAGCATATGCCTCTCAAGTAATGTGTACCCAAACATGCAATTTACAAATAATTAACGTGGTGTTAATTAGTCACATTAATTCATGCCACTTTGTTGGGATTGTTCCCCCACCACCCCCCACCCCCACCACCCATGGTCCCCAGGACTCCTGCCAGCAACGTCAGCCAGTGAGACGGCGAGAACGATTTTTCTGCTCCGAAGCGAGAGCAGGGCATCAGAAGAAAAAAGGGCCGTTGGCTGGTGCACACACACTGGCATACACACTCACACACACAGAGTTCATACAGGCACCTACACATATTCAAGATTCAAGAGTAATATTCACACACGCCACCCCTCCATGGACATGTGTGCACACCTACACACTGAACCAACAATTTTAACGTGCAGATGCGTGTGTCTTAAAGTTTGATTTAAAAAAAAAAAAAAAAAAAAACAGCAAATAATTTCAACGATAATGCCAGCACTAGTCTATATTTTTTTTACTGTTAATGAATTCGATCAAAAGGTGAAAACAAACAATGCAGAGGTACATTTCTTAACACTTTCCGCCATCCCTATCCTGTCTGTGGCTCTCAGCCACAAGCCCCTTCACTCCTGCTGAACACGTGAAACTTTAAAATCAATCACAAATACAATGGTGCCATTTTAAAGGAAGCAAAGCAATTTCCAAAAACAGGGTGGGAGCTGCAGTTTTTAGCGAACATTACCAAAATTGGGGTAAATAGCGTAAATAAATTTGTAGGGGACTATTTCCACCTGCGAATTAATACACATTTGGTGCTCTGAAGAGTATTTCCAACAGCAGTTTGGTGTTATGTCAGATTGAGTCAAAATAGTAAAACAGTGTCATACATGTTCATTGTAATGATGGAGGATGTCACCTAGTGCAACAGTGTGTCTCACTGATGTGTTTTTAATAGTATTTGGACAAAAAAGGAGCTGTAACACAACATCAGATACTTGTTATAAGATCATTTCATCATGGCTTTTGATCATTTGTTGGAAAATATGGAACACCAACTTTATCCTTTAAAATACAGTATTTCTAAATGTTAGACTTTCAATTTTTCAGTACTATTACCAATATGCCTATGATCTTCTTGGTCTTGGGAGCCGATACCAGAAAAACACTTATTTTGACACCTTGCTGTGAGGTGACAAAATTAAGATTGGAATTATTTTATCAGTGCCATGGCTGCATTTCAGTACCAAAACATTACTGAGGTTTGATACCCAGCCCCAGTGTTATATTATATGGTGTGGTGTTGATGCATTTGTGTGACTGGGTTTATTTTGCTCTATACTGTATGTATGCAGGGAGGGCTTTATGTGTGCATACATTATACATACTTGTACAGTCTTCTGTTAGTCTGAGTGTGTGTGTGTGTGTACATACAGTAGTAGTACATAGTGTGTCTAAGTGTTTCTCCCTGTGCACTGTAAGTGTTTCATATGTAAGCTGACATCCATGGTGCACAGGAGAGCATTAGAGCTATGCTATGTCTGTGCTGTCCACTACCACAGTCACACACATGTAAAAACACACATACACATACAACATATACATGCACAGTAATGATGCACCTAGGGAGTACAGAGGCAGCTACATAAACAATATGCACACCCACAGACAGAACAAAAATAAACACATGTAAACATGTAGAGATGTGCCAGGAAATATGTGAACCATGGCATCACCTCCTGAGTAAACAGATTAGCCATTTCTATAGATCTGAATTCAATATATTGTGTTGCCTTTCAATAAAAGCTAAATATTATTAATATAGTGTATCTTATATAGAGTATTTTATTTTTATGCATACAAGTTTTGTACATAGAGGCAGAAGATTGGTGTTGCTTCTCACCTCTAGAGACAGCTCTTGGCAATAGCGATAGCAAAATTTACAAAAAACAAATTGTTAGGCCATCCTTGATACTGTGCGTCCATTTACAGATGTGACTTGTCCAAAAGACCATATGCAAGCTACATATCTTTCACCAGCTCACCTGCATGAGCTTCATGTGAAATATTCGATCAAGTATGCTTCAAACCACCAGTTAAAGGTTGATGTGTTAGACTGAGAAGAGCAAATACTGTAGTTCTTCACATGAAGCAGGTACAAAATTTCATGCTGAACCAATCACAGAGTATCAGTCCCATTTTTCATGAAGTTGGGAGTAAAAGGCTGGAACCGAGGCTGGTTAAAATTTAGTAGTAACTGTAACAGAAAGCATGGCAGGCTGTCACTGAACACCCTTAACGTGGCAATGAACACAAAAGGAGTTCTACTCTAAAAGAAAGTCATTACCTGGAAATCATTACTTAAAGTTCATCTTTCAATATCTGCAAAATATAGACAATCTACTTTGTTGAAGGGTAATCATTTTGTGAGCCACAGATTAAAGTTACTCCTATCCTTTGAAAAAGTACCACCGTTTGCGTCTAATTTTGTGCCATCAATCATTTTTGCACGAAAAGATGTTGTCGTTTTCCTCTGAATGGCATTATCTCAATTTGGAATGAGACTAGTCAAACCCAGACCACTCAGACATGTCAGCGCTGTTCGTCCAACCCCGTCCAGCTAGTTGATGATTAAACCGCATACTGGTGGAGTACAGCTCACAGAATGAAGCCAAATTAAAAAGCGGGGAGAAAAAAAAAAGAAAAAAGAAAAAAGAAAGAGGCGAGAAAGTCGGGAGATACTCAGTGGGCGATTATGCAGCAAATGCAGTCCTCCGCAGTGCAGAAGAGAAAAGGATGAAAATGAGAAGGGGGAGAGCAAGGAGAAACTGTGGATGATCCATAATGTCTGCATCCTGCAAATATTCATCAGACAGTCACTACCTTGTTTCAGTGGTCAGGTGGGGTTCAGTAGATAGAGCAAGGCACTTAAAGGGTTACAAGTTCAGTTCTTCCTGTGTGGCTCAATGGAAAGAGGAGGACACTAACATTTACAATGTGAGTTTCAATTCCCTGTGTGACTTCATGGTAAAATCAAGGGACTAATGCTGCAAAGACTGGGGCAGCAGATCTTTATGTTTTTACTATTAACACAGTTTCTTTACTTATTCAACGTTTATGGAAACTAAATTGACTAATCTAGTGAATTAAACACAAATCATAATATTTCCTATAATCCAATGTTGACATAAAACACAAAATTGATTACATCATGTACATCATACTCAAGTGATTAACCAAAAAACTGTGATAAGGTGACAAACATATTGGACAGTAATTCAACTGTAACAAATCAGAACAACTATGGGCGACTGACTCTCAAGAGGCCTGATATCAAAATCCTGTGTTTTTAGAAAAGAAATCCATAAAGATTAAAGATCAAGGTTCAATACTTCATTGTCATTTCAACATGGCTGATAGGAATTTGGTTTGGTGAGCTCGCACAAAACAAAAACAAACAAAAAAACCTCATATCACATACAGTAATCACCATGGGACATAAAATAAGAGATAAAAAAGTAATTAAAATACATAATTAAATTGTTAAAACAAGTGTTCCCAAAGGGATGCTATCTTGCCATTTGTTTTCACAATAACACCCTCTATCTGTTTAGGTATTACGATGTATTGAATGTAGGTATTATGTTGTCAAATCACATCATGTCACGTCATGCTAAATGAATAGCAAACAGCAGACATTTGGGAAGCGAAGAACGTGAAGACTGGACTGTGTTGTTTGCAGCATATATTTTTCCCCAGCAGACTCTCTTGATTCTCAACACTTCTGTTCTGCATTTTTACATTTTAAGACATTCAGTTCTCTCCCAAGTGATTCCAGTCCCAAGTGTTTAAAGTGACTGAGCTGAGATTTACTGTCTCTCCTGAGGATAATCTCTGACTTCTCAGTTACTGAATGTTCTCCGTAAACTCAGGGCCTGCTGGACACCACCTCATAACCTATACACAAGGTTAGGCTAAAGCAAACAGATTATGGGACCTGCAAAAAAGGAGTAGATCAACAGACTTAGAGAGGTAATATTGATTTTTTTTTCCCCTACCTGTGACGTGTGTACAAACCAGAGCTTGCTTGGACCTACAGTATGCACTGTGATCAATAAGCTAAGCTAAAAATACTATTAAAATCGATTATTATCCCTTGGTGCAAGCTACAGTTGATGATCGGTGAGAGGAGAGACGCATGGATGAAAACCAAGCTGACATATTGATCTGTGAGCTTAATCGATGGTTGACGATAGGCTGCACTACTTGGCAAACAAATGTCTGTCTTCATCGACTCATATCTCTATCTAAATACCCATCATGAGCTACCATTACTGGGTCAACAGGGAGGGGTATTAGATCATTGGCAAACTAATTAAGTTGACTCAAGTTAACTGTTTGTCAAGCCTGTGACAAACAGCACGGTCGCAAAGTGCTTCACAGAGGACACACAAGAGACAAAGTGACAACATGCACATAATTAAAGGATAGTTTCAGTTTATTTTTCAATCTCTGCCTTAATACAATTCTTAAATGCCCTTATGTTCTGTGCGTTGCAGGAGATCAATTTTCTGTTGATCGATTAATCAATCAATCAGCTAACTGTTGCAGCTGTACAACACATCCCTCTGATGTTGCAAGGTACCAGCAAATGGTGCAATCCAAGTCTGAACTATAAACCATAATGTACACTGTAGGTATCTATGGTGGGACTACTGCTTAGCCCTTAAGTCAAGTATAAAACAGCTTTAGCTTAATTAAGTGGTTATCTTCCAAAAATACATGTTTTAGTATGAGAGTCCCTCTTTGTTCTTTATTGTTTGTTTCTTTTCTTGCTCACATATGCCTTGGTGGTGCATGTAGGGTTTGTTGCCAGGAAAAAAACACCCACAGTAAACCTACACATGACTACTAGAACAATGAAACCCACTTTATTTGGTTTGGAGTGCTGAAACATCATTCTCACTTTTGCTGAACCAAAGAGGGACTGTGGATTTTGTCCCCCATTTTTTCTGACATACCCACACTAGAACTGTATGGACAGAGAGATGAGTACAGGAACTGAAAACTGTCTCAGTGTACATATGGGATGTGGGTATTGTATTTTGTCTGAAATCTGAATCTTTAAGATATAAGACCAAATCCAGTGTGAGTTTACATATTGAAAACATACTTTACAGTGGATCTAGTGTCCTCATACAGTAGAGAAAGGGTTAAAAACACCCAGCATATATTCTAGAAGAACACTTACACATACTGGAGTCTGTGCATATAAGTGCACACGCACACACACGCACACATATTCTTGCACAAACACACACCAGAATGTGGGAATCACTGCCCAGGACATGAAATATTCATCAGTCATAAAACTTTAATTCAATCTCTCTCTCTCTCTCTCTCTTTCACTCTCTTTCTCCCTCTCTCTCTCTATATTTCCTGTCATTTTGGGGGGCTGCTGTTTTCTATTTAGGCGAGGTAAACACTTCCCCCACTGCCCCTGCAACGAAAAACAATAATAGATTTGATTAAAACCCCTTTTGCACAATTGTCCAAACGCACGAGCCAAAGCACATCATTAAGACGATGCTGCTACGTTTCAGATGGAGGAAACCACTGTTCTCATAGTTCAAAATTACATTTCAAAAAGGAAAGCTGCTGGGTGGCAAAGCAAGGAGCGGTCCTCGTTTAATACTGTGCTACTGAGTTTTAGAGGTCCCCTGTTATCAAAGTTATTGTCACTCAAACCATGGTATTCAAACACAGACAAGAAAAGCATAATCATACCAGTGCCTCAGTATAGTTTATAAAACGAAAAAGAAAATCAGTAACATGTTTATGCTTTATCATCACATTACAGCAATGAATTTGGGCTCAATTTCAAGACCATCGACATTTTAACGACCAAAAGACAGAGCCACAGTGGGTCGAAGCCTGACCAACCACAGGCATAACTATCAGAAAAAAATTAATCCTTGCATACTTCTCACTCATATCCAATCCAATCTCTCTCTCACTAGTGTCCAATTTGTCAGTTACACACAGTTCCATAATGCCTGTGTGTCTATATTACTGTTTGTATTCCATTTTCCCTTAAAAACCAAAGCATGATAATGAGAATTTGATCCTGAAAGTCTGTCATGACGCTACATTGATACTGAAATTAGCTTAAAAGTCATGAGGACAGGATTTATTTGTTCCTTTTTATTCTGAAAGTATATAAATATTAAATTAAATTTGACTAAATTTAATTTGCCCAAGCTGATTTCTATCTTTGCGACATCCTCTGTTTGGGAAAATGATTATTATCATTATTTTAAAATAAATCTTTAACCATGACCACAAACTGTCCTTACCCTTAAACGAGTGTTTTGACTGTCATCAGATTTTGTTGTGCACACTGTAGGGACAGTGACTGAAATACATTATTGGTTGATCTTTTGCAGATACAGAGATACAGTACAACCAGAATGACCATTTTGCAACTTTGCATAAATGTTTCTTTATAATGTTGATGAGAAACCTAATCCTGGCAGCGTCTCTTTCAGTTATAAGTTGTCCTGCTTGTTAGTGTTATACAAGCAGAATTTTTAGGAGACAGGCTTGTTTGGCATTTTTAGTAGGAGTACGAAAAACAGCAGCTTTGTGTTCTACAACTGATATACAACTGTCTCCATACTTGGAGACATTCATATGGTGATTGGACAGACCTTCTTTATTATGAATTTACTGCCACAAAACACAGTAAAATTATGTGACTTCTGCACCGAGAAATGCAATTCAGCTGGAACAAGGTGGACCAGCCGTTTCTCCCTGGTCTTATAACAACTAACAAGCAAAGGGCTGAGTGTACCACTAGAAAAATTCAACAGTAAACAGTCTGCTCTGTGCACCCAACAATGCTGCAAAATGTCACATACATTATTATGTGACTTCAATACTACAGTTACCACTTCCAAGAAGGATCTTATATTTTTCACAGCTCTTCAAAACTGGCTGTGTTGTGGTTTAGTTAAGTTTAGTTAACGTGAGAAAATATAGAATAAGATGACAAAAAAAATAAATAAAATGATGATATAGGCAGAAAAGAAGAAAATCTAATTATTACTTTGATCTTTTGGTGTTAAAAATAAAGAAAAGTAGCATATCAATGTACATATACTGCAACATTTTCCAGGTTTTGAGGGGAAGAAAGAATCAAACAACAGCTATGAGAGGCAGTTTCACCACCAGGCGATTACTGCTGGAAGGAAATCAAGGTACTGTATGTCTTTGTCTCGTTTTCTCAACATCTGCAGACCAGTTTCACCTGAATGGACCTCTATCATTTTGACTTTCCCAGCTGAAATCTGGGAGGGAGAGGAAGAAGGAGATAAGGACGAAAGTGTAACAAGAGAGAAAGAGAAACGGCAAAGCAGAAAGTCAGAAAGAGAGAGAGCGAGAGACGCATCTCCAGTCACCCTCATCCAACCTCACGCCACGCGTGGATGGTGACTGTTTGGGCAGAGAGGGGAGCCGGAGGGAGAGAGGGGATGGGGGAAGGGTGGGTGGGTGTGGGGGGGGGAGTCGGAAGTGTTGGGGATGGAGGGGGGTATGTCCCTTCGAGGCCAGCCCTCATCCCCTCTTCACCTCCATCCATAATTCAATAGCCCCCACCACCAACCCCCCTCCAGCCGCACCGACCCCCAGGGCGCAGCTCCGCAGGGAGGACACAACACGCAGAGGAGGAAGAGACAAAGACACCCCCCACCCACCCCAGCACCACCACCTCAACCACCACACACAACGCAAACAGAAAAAATGCCAGAACTCAGTGGTGAGATGCATCATTCCCCCCCATAAGTTAAGTCAAACTCCAATCACACATACTGAAGGACAAAACTGAAAAACCCTCATAAAGCTGAGAGCTCAACAGACGCCATGTACCTGATCAAGGGATCCTTGTAGAATGAATTAACAGCACATTCAAACCAACACACGCATTAACACACACACACACAGCCATTGTGTGACTCAGACTCCCGGTGAGCCCGAATTAATGGTAATGAGCATCGCTTTGCACCGTTTGGCCTCCGATAATCGAGCTCTGATCTAAAAGAGACAGCGATACCTGCTAGGCTCTCAGCAGCTCACCTAGGGGGAGGGGTTAGGGTCGGGGGTTGTGGGAGACCTGAAAGTCAAGGAAGCAAAATGAACACGGGATGAATTTGTGTATTACTGCAGGAGTGTGTGAACAGCATGCCCCCAAGTATGTTTTAGCATTCGTATTTATCCTGTGGTATAATAGTCCTTCTTATATTTTTAGACATATTTCCAGGTGACACTGGATATGGGAGCAGGATGTGGAGCAAGGAGATAATGTTTCCAAGTCTATAAGGTTTGATCAAATACATTCAGAAGAACTGGATGCTAATTAAGAGCAGCTGGTGAAGCAATCCCCAATGAAATGTTTACATAAAATAATCTTGACTCCATGGTCTTTAAGAGTCATTGTTCTTGGACCTTTAAAAATGTCTACCAACCAGAATGCAACTATAGAGTCTTAAAATCTTAAATAGGGTACCACAAAAAAATGTGGGTCACTTTCCAAACGAACAAAAGAGGGTTAGCATATTCGGACATTTCCAACAGCAAAACACATCTCCTACTTTAGCTTGATTAAGATCGGTTTTAGGTAACTAAAACATTTGATCTTCTGCAGGTTAGAGAAAGATCAGTCTTGTTTGATTACAGAAAAAGTCTGAATTGACTCTGAAATAGGACATGAACTTCAGTCACCCACAGGGGTTAATAAGTGTAAAATTGAGTCCTTTGTATGTCCCTCCATCTTCACCACCATCCTCTGTTACTATTCATTAAGCCAGGAGTTCCCAACATGAGGGTCAGGACCCCTAAAGAGAGTCCAAAGAGAAATCTGAGATTTCTTTAGGGATAAAAAAAAAAGAAAAATATGTATTACTGTTACCCAAAACTATGTTTATTTTTTCTGTTTCTGCTTCTCCATTTTTTGCTTACTTATTGTGAAATTACCTTTTCAGAGGCTTTAAAAAAGAAGCAATCCGAAAAGCAAAAACAAATCCCCTATTTATTAGTGCCCCATTTCAAAGGGCCACAAGCCAAAAAGGTTGGGGAACACTGCACTTAACTAAGAACATCACAGTACCTCCTGTATTGACTCTAAATACTGCCAGTGCAGGTAAGCTGCTAATTAGTTATGGACTGCATTTCCATGGCAAAAGCTATTTAGAGTTAGTCTCTCAGTCATTCATTCATACACACGCACTGCAGCAAGCTAAATACAAGGCACTTCGACATGTTGATATGAGGAAGGGATTGAACCGTCAACCCTGCGTTTAGCGAACTCACTGTACCTGCTGAGCCACAGCCAGAACTGTTAGTTGCACAAGAAGTGAATTCACTGTTACAGTATTTTTGGTTTGAATATAGCATGAAATGCTGACTGAAATACACTTCAACTGCAAAAATTGGTAATAAAAGCAAAAATGTTTAATCTTTGTGCCATTTCTTCTTAAAAAGATACATCACAAAGGAACAAGGCAACAAGATGAAAAAATCATTTTTCATATCACTTTGACTTTGTGAATTTCTCATCTGATTTGGGGGCTGTTTCAGCCATTGTGAGTGTGTATGTGTGTGTGTATATGTGTGTGTGTGTGTGTGGAAAGACGGGTTACTGAGGGATGAAAAAGCGCCACATAAACATTTAATACCTTAAGTAAAGCGGTGCAGGCCCTTTCATAGACTATGGAGACTGATGGGTCTCCACCACACTGTATTATATATAAATATGGATTTCTCCATGTGTCAATAACTCTGCATTATGTACGTGCACAACTGTGTGTGTGTCTGGAATGTGTGTGTTTTGTACATAAGCCAACTCTTTTTCTACTACTGCTTTGTATTTGAGACCAGGTGAGCCCTCCCTCTGTGATTGCCTACGTGCATGTGTGCAGATGAATGTGTGTATATGCATGCGCTTACAAGCCCTCTTTCACTGCCTCGTTGTGTTCGTGTGTTGTGTATCAGCACAAGTTTACTCTCGCTTCCACTGTGTGTATGTATATGAGTATGTGTGCACATAAGTCAGTGTTTTCCAGGTGGAGTTCTTCTTTTACTCTCCAGTGTGTGGATGAAGATTCTATTCATTATTGATAAAACTTTCTCTCCCTCTCGCCTTCCCTCTCTCTCTCTCTCAGAGCCATCTTGTTGACCTTTCTGGAATGTTCTACTGTTAAAAGCTCATGTTGCACTTCACTCTTCATTTTTTCATGAACTGCATGTTTGTCATCAAGACTTGTAGCAAACATTCAAACATTCACATAACTCCATTTCAGCTAAACAAATCGCAGATGTGTGGGGTAAGAGACCTCATGGGAAGACTTTCCCAGGATACTTTAAATGTAATATCATGTTTATTTCATATATTACAAAATGTAGGTGCACAGTGATTTGGAAACTTGATCTGGGTACTTATAGTGAACTATTATTGCTGCAGCATGTGTTTCTCTTTAAAAGGAACAGAATTTAATTTACCCCCAAAAGAGTTCTTCTGCTCATCTCAAATGTTATGTTTTGTATGTACAAAATATCTTTAACAAAATAAAAAATATAGTTATGTTTCAAACCTTTTTGAATCAAGCTATACAAGACAGTCAGTATAAGTTTGTTCCACATTTCCACAAGGCAATTCGTATTGTATTTGCAACACTATTCTGTCTGTCTGTCTTATTGACTGCATTCACAATCTAACTGGAAAAAACACACATGCAGTAACACACAAAGTATGTATTAACACACACTGATTATACTTAGAGGTAAGAGCAGCAAAAGACAGGAGAAGAAGGAAAAGAATAAAGTAAAGAAAGAGGAGGATGGTAAAGAGAAGAACAGAGGGAGAAGATTAAAGCATTTAAGTAGCTGAAGAACAGAAGAAAAGGAGAGAGAACAGGGAAGATGATAAGAGGGGAAGGATGCAGTAGAGAAACAGAGGGATAGATGGAAAAAAACACAAGAAAGAAGGAATAGAGGGAGAGAGGATGACAGACGCAGAGGAGGGCTGTTTGCGACATCTATTGTTTCTTAAACTGGAATGGGAAGCTGGGTTTGTTTTGCTCCAGGGCACACAGAGTGTTGAGAAACAGGAAGCCAGGGGAACTGCCCATCCTCGCGGACAGCTGGTGCCCTCCGATAGCTGTTCCCCTCTTCCTGTTAGCTACATACAATGGTTCCCACCCTGATCCAGGCCACCTGGAAACCAACCCGACTGACCACTCTGCACAGTCTCTGCACAGGCTTTGAGACAGCGTCACAAGTCTGCTAATAATATGGACGATATACTGTGCCGTGGGTTTGTGAACTAGGCTTGTGTTGTTAGGGTTTTCCCTGCCTGCATATAGGCCCACTTCTCTATATTTCAGACTGATTTATCAGTGATTAAAATGGTTCAGAGTAAAAAACAGTTACTATTTTCATCTCCTCTGTCTTGCGCTATCATGTAGCAGGCCTAACAAGGACCAAACTTCCTTCCCTGACTGACTGTCAGCTCTTTACTGCAAGTCACCAGCATAACTTCCCTGCAACTGTAGAGACAGGAAGAATTCACAGGGTTTCTGCTGCATAATTGCTTTCTGTGCTTGTATAATACCATGAACAGAGTCCCTGAAAGACCCAAGCTAGCCAGCACGGTCTCAACAGTACACTCTAGTGTTTCAGACTACACAGCAGCCCTGCTACACACCTGGCCTCGACAAACATCTCTTCTAATGATCAGATTCATGCTGAAAATAGATAAAACTTAAGATACGAAAACATGAATATGCATTAAGAAAATGTATAACATCCCAGGAAATGTCCAGAACAAAAGAGCAAGTACAACTGGCAGAAGTGCTAAACATACAGTTTGTCAAATAAAATAAGTGTTATACATTACTTCCTGTTAAACACAAAACACTCCTTTTTTTACAAGAAAGTGTACAAACCTCAGGAAGCACAGGGAAAATGAGAAATACAGCACCCAAAGTATTAACATGTACCCTCCAACATGAAAGTATTTGCTTAATCCACATGACATTTCACAGGAATTTATAATATCATGTTCAAAGTTTACTGCAGCAAAATCATGTCATTACAATCAACTGTACTTGTCACTCCTAACCTCAAATATGCTCACAGAGATGATGTGATACATCACTTAGAGACTGTTTCAGACATCCAGTGTCAGTTCTGATTCTGACTCATAATGACCAGAACTAATGATGACCCTGTTTTATGATTATTTCTTTGCTTGTTTTTTTTGTGGTGCTAATTTGTTTGTACTTTTCTGGACTATGCACTTAACTATGAAGAAAAGTTTCAGCCATTAGTCATGTATTATTGAAAAAAAGAAGAAGAAAAGTCCAGAACACTTAATAGGACATTTTTTATGGTAAATTATGGGCCCTCCTGCCAGCGGCTAAACATCATAGCTCACTGCCTCACTGTCATGCCCATAATCCCAATAAGGAAAAGGTCTTCTCGGATATTATTGCTATAGAAACTAGGTCGGGTTCACGTCCCTTTCAGATAAATGTAAAAGTGAAGAAACTTAATATGCTGTTTTCCAAAATTATTCTTATTTCAATACTTTCACACTAACATGCAAACAAACTCTGGCACTAGTGCTTAAATACAGTGATGTCTGTGCTTGTAATTTTTATTTGTCTTTCACGTCCTTTGTTGCCTGTAGTTTGTTGAAAGCACTCAATAAACAAAATTGACTTGGTGCAAGTGAAGTAATGGCACACAAGAAAATAGTAATGGCACACAATAATATTTTTAAGCAGAGAGTGGTCTGTGTTGTTTTGTTAAAAATGAGTTGTGGGTACCTCCTAATGTGCTTTACTTTCATGCCAGCAGGCTTTTTGTGCCGGAGTAGGCGTCAATTATTATAGATATTGGATATTGTTTTAGAACGAAAAAGGCTACGATTCCCAGCAGCCTTTAGAAGAACCACATTACGTCTTTAAAAGGCCTATCTCTTTCTTCTCTGGTCAAACAGTGCAACAAAACCACTGCTCACGTCTGCTGCTGTCTCAGATAAAATGTACACTGTGCAAACACCCACGGATTCACATGTACCACAAGAGAAAAATCATCAGGGAGAATAACCGAAATCAAATTGGATTCACGTCAATTTGACCGTCTATCATCGATTGTAATCACTGCAAAGGGTTGATTAAGAGAATAATAATCCTGTATCATCCGTTCTTTGTCTCATGCTCCTTCTGAGTTCACTTTGATTGTGATTCCTACTTCATTTTAACTGCGTCAGTTTTTTTATTCATGCACAAAGGGGATCGACTTATCTAAATATTTATTATCATGAAATGTTTAATACACTGTACAAGAAATTAAACATAAAATACATTATTGATGATGGACGCACTTTAAAAATATTATCGAGACAAGTATGTTGCCATGGTATTTGAGATTCTTCTAATGTAACAAGCAGTAACAAGGAAAATGAGAAAAAGAAAAACAGAAACTAAATGGGAAATTCATAAGACAGGAACATGTCTTTTTCCTTTTATCTTGCCAATACATTAATGGGACCTGATAAGAGGTTGTCAGCTACAAACAAACAAGGTGCTACTGTCTCTTGTCATGGGAATCAAGTGACTGTTTCTAATAATTGTTGGTGTCTTTAAAATGAGGCGCCTCCATCTCCATCTGCCTCACTCAGAAATCACTACGATACTATAAGAGATTTATTCATCGCTTTTTTTCTTTTTTTTTTTTACTTGTTGCTTGATAATGTGAAGTAGCCACCACCATGTTCATCTCACTCAACTCTCAGACTGGTGGCATTCGATCTGATTGGTTGCACAAACCACACACACACACACACACACACACACACACACACACACAGAGAAGAAGAGGCCAGTTGCAGAGAGGCAACGATAACAGGCTTATCGCCGGGTGAAAAATAGACAGAAATAGTAAAACTCTCTCTGTTCTGGCACCAGCTGAACAATCAACAATGTCTTAATTGCCATCAGGCAGACATTGCAGTCAGACAGTGTATAAAATAACAAAAACACAACCTGCAACTGATATTGATTCCTTTACCAATTATTTAATAACATTAAATTTGTACTTTTTATATAAGTTTTAATGGCCAATTTAGGCAAAGTTCCAGATCACAAGAAACTGCAAACAAACAGCAAACAGACAAACTGCATTAGTTAAGACAAATAGCTGCCACACAGTCAGAATAGAGGGCTGCAATGGGAGTAGGATCCTGCAGGTCCTACAGCACCCAACACAAATGTTGTACATGCAGGATGTTTATTATGTGATCAGCATTATTATTATGCAGGTGGAGCTTGTGGTCTGCATCATCATTGTGGGATAAGAGCAGAGACATTTCTTCATGTCTGTCTTACAACAATAGTCAGGTGCCTCTAAGAATCCTCCTGACACTGAAAAATACCTTCCTGGTGGGGGACAAAATCTGCAGTCCTTGTTCTGTGGAAAAGTGTATTCTAGATTTTAAAGCTAATATGAACCTTCAGCAGACCGAGTGAGTTAAATCAAGTGAATATTTTCTAAAGTTGGTCTTTTTAGTATAAAATTCTCTCTATGTGTTTCCACAGACAGTTTCTGAACTTGAACTATGTCTCAAAACCTTGGAAAGAGATCAACTATTTAATTATTCTTACTTTACTTGTTATTTGCCTTTTTTTCCACATAGACTTGAAGGTCTATGGGAGTATGCAAAGTTTTGTGAGCGGGTATTCTATATTTCTGGAATATAATTTGAAAATCTAAGTTCTGCTTTCTGGTTCTGGTTTATATTAACTTGTGGTGACCTGTAACCCCATCCAGGCATGGTATATTTCTGTGCTGGACATAATATTAAAAAAATCACCATCCCCTGTGCCTCAGAATACAATATCAGATAAATTTTAGTTTCAGTTTTTCTCATTTGCTCTCATCTTACTCTCTTATTAGATTTACTGGTTGGCTACATACATTTCCTTCAAACATCAGTAACATTAAATAGAATTGCCATTTCTGATCCAAATCTGATCTGTAAATAATAACAGTAACATTTCTGCTTTAAAGTCCAGTATCTTGTTTCTATCTGTTGCTATTGGAAACAATGTAAACCATCAGAGAAATGGGGACATGATCCAAAACTCTTATCTGATAATGCCTGAAAGCTGTTTGTCTTGTTTCTTTTTTACGTTTATAGGCATGTATTAGGTCTTATTTTCAGTCCAGGCTTCTTAAAGTGGCTTATTAAAATGCTGAGTAACTGTAATATAATTTCTTTAGTTTCTAAAACAAAATCTATAAGGGCTACAAGCGTCTTATTTTCTCTGCGGAATGGGGCAGACAGGATTGCAGAAGAAAGTATTGCTGCGAGCGGGAGTGTTCAGAATCTCTGCAGGAGCAGACAGGAGTGGGATCATGGAGCTGCGGGAGCAGGCGGTAAGGGTCGGAAATCCTACCAAGCAGGCAGACGGTGGTTTGAGGGGGAAAAAAAAAAAAAGGCAGTCCTTTGTGGACCTCTAGGTCAAAACTTACCAACAGAGACAGACAAAGACTTTTTTGTGTTACCACAGAATGAAATGAGCACCTCAGACTGACATACAGCCTGATCAAAACCTGTGTGCTGAGAGTTTCACAAAGCTGGTATTTACAACTGGGCTGTCATTCAGAAACCGCCTGTATCCAAGGCCAGATTACAAAGTTGCATAACACAGGGTTTAGAGACGCAAAACTTAGATCACCAAGCAATGGAGGAAAATGTATTTATTTAAAGGCAACTTCATGAACAGCAAGATGAAGTCAACACCTTGCGCAGCCTCACCATTTAGCATCTCTGAACAATTCTGAACCTTTGTTAAGGATTTCCACCGAAAAGATTTTTCTCCTTGAAGACAATTCCAACATTTTGCTACACAAACTTTGAGATTAAATTACATCACATCAACAAGGAGTGTTGGAACAGTTTGTTGATTAATCAATTTGTTATCTGACAGAAAATAATCAACAACAATTTTGATAATTCCTTAAGTCATTTATCAGGCTGAAATTTGTTGGTTCTTGCCTCTCAAATTTAAAGATCTGCCAATTTCTCTGTTTTATATCCTTGTAAATTGAATATTTATGTGTTTTGGTCAGACAAACAAGCAATTTGAAGTCATCATAATTGGCTCTGGGAACTTGTGCTGGGCATTTTTACCCATTAAAAAAAATCAATCAATGGAAAAATTATCCCAAATAATCAACAAAAGCATTAGTTGCTGCCTAGAACGAAAGCTATCGTGAAGGATAAAGGAGGCCCTGCTCTGTATCGGTGATTGATGATTGTTAGTCACATATTACAGGGCACTTGCTGCATATTATTTTACCTGCTCATATACATTACATAGATTTCTACATCCTCCCAGTGCTTTCCTTATGACTCATTGTTAGTTTTTACAAAGAGTGAGCTGACATTCAGTCCTCTTTCTAACTCTCTGTATTTCTCCCTTCATCATTCTCTCTTTGCTCAACTCAGTTAAACAGACAGAAGCTTGATTAGCACATTGTCAACTGTAAGAAATATCATATAAATGCCACCAGCACAGTTTACAATAGATGGCAGTGTCGAACTATCCAGGAACAGAACACACAGCAGAATGTTGAAGCTACATATTTTGGTTTAAATCTATAATTTTTCTCCCTCTGTCTCCTCTCGTTCTCTTTCCCCCTCTGTCTCTCTCTTTGTGGCCGATCCAGCGCTGTGGTTCCCAGGCTCGGCTCGACTGTCAATCAGCAACAGCCTACATCTCAGCGCTGCAGCTGAGCCAGGGCCGCATCATCCCGCCTGCCAATCACCCCTCTACACCTTCAAACCATCCTATCCATCTCTCTGTAAAGCAGCTCCGCACACTGCCCCCCACCACCACCACCGCCACAACCACCACCAAACCCCCTCCTCTTTTCAAAACAACCCCCTCCACAGAAGCACTGAGATACTGCTTTAACTCTCAGCCCAACATACACACACATTCACCGAGACATGCACATTCACACACAAACATTGCTTGAACAGAGAAAACACACTCACAATGAGATACAGATACAGAGGCATACATACACACACATGAACACACAAACAGGCAGACAGGCAGGCAGGCCAACACTGCACCACTCCCATACCTTCATTTGGGACTCCGCCTCTCCTCCTCTTCATCCCACCACCCAATTCAATAACACAGCCCCCCTCCAACAAGTCCTTCCCAACCCTCCGTTGTCAATCTTTTATTCAACAGAAGGAGAGTCAGATCACAGCACTAGACTTATCCTTCCATCTCAGGCCTCCATTCAGGTTTCTTTCACACAGATACTGTATGAACTCTGTCTGTAAACATCATTCTGATTACGTATGCCGCCAAGGCATAATGTGTTTAACACTGGGGTGAGACTGGACTGGCTGTAAACATCATAAAGATATGTAGAGGTCTTGACTCAGACTGGCCATTAACATCATTATAAAATGATATACGAAGGACACACTGGATATCAATAACGTAACAATGAGTGTAGGAATGGGCTAAGGCTGGAAATAAACTTTATGACATGGTTTTGTTGAAGACATGTTTATGATTGGCCACTGAAGGCTATGTGATGTATCATATTTCAGAAATGGGGACTTGTAATCAAATTAATTAAATTAATATGAAACCAAATGCCTACATGTAATGAGAATGGGGTCATTTGTACTGCTGAGCCTACAGAGAATTATGACACAACATTGCAGCTCTGTGCAGCGTTTTAGCCTTTAAGCATGTTGTTCTAATCTTAGAGCACATTTCTTACTACTACCTTTTCTCTAGCAGTGGTAAGCAGCCATTTTCAGTAATAGACTTTTTTTCCCCCTACAGGGCTTGGTGGAGACCAAAAAATAGCTAAAAGGAGACTGAAAAACAGACCTAATTCTCCTTGGATGGCCAGAAATATGGCTCCACAGGGATAATACTGTTGCTTTGTGCCTACAGGGCAAATAGACAATCCTCCCAAACATTAAGCTAACAGCCTTACAAAGCAGTGATTCCCAACCAGGAGTACTTGTACCCCAAAGGATACTTCTGCAGTTGCCAGGCAGTATGTAGAAAATTCAACAAAAAAATAGATGCTAAATACAGGCCTGTGGGTTACAGTCAAAGTTTTATGTCTGCCAGCTTGCAAATTCCTTTTGTTTGGGAGAAAACCATTTGAATCAATATGCTGAGTAAAGTGATTTATGCCTTTCAAAAGTCGCTCTCATAAATGAGACTATGTATAAAGAGCTGGTCATTACTGCAGACTAAACCACTGATATGAAACAGCACAGTACAACCTTTACTAAATAAAAGACTGAAGCATAAATTAAGCTGGCAAGTGTTTTATGTGTATCACTGGACTAAAACCTGCTAAAGAGATGACGTTTTATTGAATGTACAAGTGGATATTTTCTGCCAATACAATAAAGATTTATTTATGACTTGCTAAAACTACTCATTATGATGTTGTTGGTATGTGCAAGACTGGTCCAAGAAAAGATATAAACATCATCATGCTTCAAAGTGGACACAATGTGTTTATTGATTAAAAATTTCCCACTTTTAATTCCCCCACTTCACGGCAGAGGCAGTTCAGTTCATTCCTTCACACGAATTAAAGCTGTTTCCCCTGTTTTCTTCCTCCTCATTATGTCCTCATGCTTGCTTAAAGATTATTAGCTGTGGTCATTTTATCGCTGCAATTATTGCGTGCAGCACTGCAAGAATAACTAGATGAATTGTAAATGTGTTGTGAATCACTTTTCGCAGTTTGCCCTGAACCAGCCCACTAAACATGCAGAGTTTTTCCTCTCTTGTTTGAACTACTTCTAAAATGAGCCTTGCTCTTTGATTGCATCATGGAGTGCAGCTTTCATCAGATGCCTCATAGATTGCAGAGCCAGACAAGGTACTGGGGCGAATGTTAAGGCCACGGCAGTTGGGTGTATAATTAGACAGAGTTTCTGAATATTCGGTGTAGAAAACAATAATTGGCCTGCACCGATGGAGAACTGCTTTACACACACATAGAGGTACACAAATATGCACCAAAACACTCCTGCTTGAAAGATTAAATGATGCCAACAAGTACACATTAAAAATATTAACTTTTATCAAAGCAATATATTTTCATGGCAGTACAAGACTTTAATAAGTTTTATTTCCAAAGATGCTATAAAATATTACGACATATTTGAGACTACAAAATTCTCACAGCTCACATTAAGTGCTCTTCAGATCTTTGCAAGAACATGGCAAAGGCAAGAAATAATGCAATCTGTCTGGATAAGCTGCTTATGTCATCTTCTGACATGGTTATTGTTACTGATACATGTAGATTACAATTAGACGCAACAGACGATCTAGGGAAGTTTGCTTTTCATTAGTGACACAGGGCGGGAAATTATTCAGACAGCAGCCACATGCTCGGGCTCTTAAGACTGTCAAATCTCCTCCATTTCACCAGGAAACAGACTGTCATTTGAAGGTTTTCTATCTCAGTCTCTCATTGGCGAGTAGAACAGCAGCCAATGAAAAATACCCTGCATTTTAGATTAAGGTAGCAGTTAATTATTACATACTGATCAATCAAATAATTGTTCAATAAAATCTCAGTAAGACTGCCAAATCACAGTTTCCAGAAACCTGAGGTGGCACCTTCAGATTGCTTGCAGTTTTCTGACAACAGTCCAAAACCAAAGGTATTCAGCTCACAATGAAATAAAACAGAAAAAGCAGCAAATCCTCACCTCACATTAAAAAAGCTGGAACTACTAACTCAATGAGCCACAGGGAAAGCACTGTTAGGGTGTGCCCTCCAGTCTTTGCATATCATACCTAATACAGATTGAGGCTACTTTCTCCCTTGGTGGTAGCTTAAGCCTAAGGTTTATTTTTCACTGTTGATTAACTTGTTGAGCATTTTTTCCAATCGTTTAGTCTCTAACATGGTTCCCAGCGCCAAACACAATGACTTAATTCTATTGGTGAAAAACTGTGAAAAATGCCCATTTCCCTGACCATGAAGTAAAGTATTCAGATAACTTGTTCTGGCCTACCAGCATTCAAAACCCAAAAGACATTACAAAGACATAAAACAGAAAAGCAGCAATTCGTCACATTTTGAGAAGCCTGAAATGCCAAATTTTACAACTTGAATGATTAATCAATTAAATAACGGACAAAGTCAACAATTGATTTTCTGTTGGTTTACTAATTAGACAATAGTTTCAGGCCTAGTTGAAGCTCAGAACTGATTTCAGAATAAATACAGACAGAAACAGAGGAAAAGAGAGCTCATAGAAGACACAAATGTATTGGTGTTCATCCTTCAACAATTAACAGAAAGGTATTTCCAATATGATCCATTTCCTCCAAGAAGCCACAGTTAACATTCGCTGAAGACAAGTTACAAAACGCCTAAACACAGGTCCTTCCAATAAAAAAAAGAAAAAACAGATTAGGTAAATTGGCTTTTCTAATTTTTCTTCCGCTGAACGTTATGAAATTAGAGCACCTCAGAATGGTGTGAAATGATTGTTTCTTTGTAATTATCCTATAAGCTACTGAATGACTCAAGAAATATAATTCAGCGTCAACAAGGATTGGAGTACTTACACTTCCTCCTTCATACAGTACATAGAGTGTGTCTCAGCTGGATATTATTTTTGCCTTGTTTTAGTTCAATATTAAATAAACATTTCACCAGAAATAACCTCAAATACAACCACAATGTATGTGTTTACATGTAATAGCTATAAAGGAAAACACAAATATTAAGACTTGCCCTTTTCATTTGCTTTATATGTTTGATCTCTAAAGATACAAATATTCTCTCTTCAGCTTATGAATGCAAAATCCATACTGCTGAGAACTTAATGTAAAAATATTTTGTCCTACACAGTACCACTGTCTGAAGACACTTAGTTACACTGCAAAATGCTACGACCTTTTGTTTTGTTGTAACCCTTCCAACACATATGCACAGTCCTGTCACCCACTGGTAACCACTCTCCACCTCCTACACCCTCACATCTCCAGTGGTCAGTGCCATTCTTCTGACCTGTGCAACAATAACTACACATATCTGCGCTTCACAGGGCTGGAAGCAAAGATTATTTCAGTGTGAGGCCACTGCTGGTCACATTTACATTTTATATGTTGGGCAGTTAGCCGCTGTGCTCTTATACAATGTGACTAACAATGAGCTTGACAGCAGAGTAAGCTTAAATTTCTGGACTGCCAACAGTAAAATAAAATAAAAAAAACAAAACAAAACAAAGGATGCAAGAGTCCAAAGCCCCCCTGATAACAGACAGGACAGACATTTCTGTGCCAAAAGAATGATTCTGTATAATAGAAAAGGTGAGGAAATAAGCTCTGGGGAGAAAAGGCAGAGAGATCTGTGTTGTTTTTTTTCCCCTGAAAAAACACATTCACATATTCAAATACCGTCTAAGACTGTCTAACGCTCTAAAGATACTTGCTGAGCCACATATTAGTATATTTACATTTACATACATTATTCTTTATTCCATGTTCACATTCAACAGTAACAGTAAAAATTGTCCCTGGCAGCTTATATCTGTGCACAATCTTCATATAATTTTTACTGCATGTTTGCCCAGTCTCATTCACAGGCATACAGATGTTACTATGTATAATCCAGTTTAGTATAACTTCCAGTTTTAGCTTTAAACTGAAACCAGTTGGAGTTTTCTACGAGGTTGTATTTCAGCAAATAATATCTAAAACTTAAGTCAAACAAAATATATAACATGCATAAAGTTAAACCATTTCCATATTGACAGTATGTATTATTCTAGTCCTCTTTTCTTTGCATTTTGTCAAGAAAAAAGTAACATCTCAGGCAACAAATATTAGAACAGTGTGTTGCCAGGACATGTAATATGGTATAACATAAAGCAAGTTGCTAAGCTACACTGAATGTTAGCATTTAGCATGAGACACCACATCTGCAGTGGACTCATGGATAGGTTTGGTGTTTGCTTGTTGAGAAAGTTAGCCAACAGGAAAATCTCCCAAAAAACTTTTAAGCAGCCTTGAGCAAGACACTGACGTCCTCCTACCTGCTGAATCACTGTAACCTGCTCGGTAGCTGCAGCTAAAATTAACAACTCTGCTGAGCAGTGGACAGAGTAGCTAACTGGAACATATCAATCAGTATTTCTACACAAAACATTGGACTGTTGTTTTCTATATATAATGCGAAGCCTAGACAGACAAGTACATCACTTTCTGAAGGCGTAGTTCTTAGCTTTTCCTTTGAGTCAAATCTGTTGCTGGGTACATATGAGGGTGGTGGATTTTTCCTAGATGATGCGTTTGTGTGTGTGCATGTGTGTGTGTGTAACTTCGAGCACCTGAATGTGAATCGAGGAAGGCTTGCAACTGACGGTGAGTCATCATCGCCATGGTGTTAAGCCTCCCGTTCCCGGGGGAACAGGGTTACCGTCTCTACACCACTGGGGATTTTTATTTTTACATTTGAAAAGCAAACCGGGGCCCGGCTCACAACAATCCTCCACTCACTCCCTCTCTCTCTCTCTCTCTCTCTCTCTCTCTCTCTCTCTCTCACTGTCGCTTCCTCCTCCATGACTGAGCTGAATCACACACACACACACACACACACACACACACTAACACACACAAACAGCAAGACACTACACACATCTGCTCATTTCAGAGCACCACGTCCTTATCTTTGTCTGTGTGATATTCAATATGTTTCAGATATCAAAACATGAACCTA
Organism: Lates calcarifer; assembly: GCF_001640805.2. Taxonomy (NCBI): domain Eukaryota; kingdom Metazoa; phylum Chordata; class Actinopteri; family Centropomidae; genus Lates; species Lates calcarifer. The sequence goes on along the minus strand of NC_066840.1, from coordinate 21,438,441 downwards.
TGCAGATGAGATGAAGGGGGCAATATCACAAACTCAATAACAGCCACTGCTCTGTCATTTGCTACTGAAGACCACATACTGTAGCTGCAGTTGAGGTGTTGAGTTCAAAGTGCACACAATGAGGTGATGAGAACACTTCCTGAAAATAAGGCCTTTGAAACCTTTTTAAAAATCCAACACTCAACAGGAGCTTGGAAATTTTACCTGTAGCAATGTTGCTGTTGTTAACTGTTGAATATCTTTGGGCTGTAAACTATTGGTAGGAGAAAAAAGAGACATTTGAAGACATCACTATGGACTTCAATAGAGAATTTTTCAGAGGCTTTACAGATAAAACACTGGGCTGGATTAGACAATAATGAAAATAATCATTAGTTGCAGCACTAGCACAGACATATGAGTGGTTTTAATCTTTTCATCCTCAGCTAAATAATGAATAAGGGTATTTGTTAAACTATTGACTACTATGGAATTTACTCAGTAGGTATCCATACAGTATGCTAACAACTCTAGTACTGGAAAAAGTAGCTGCTGACTCTTTTTCTGACACAGAAACTTGAGTTTACAGGTTATAGGTTACAGAAAACTTCTAGGTTTTTTTTATAGGTACTTATGGCCAACAGCAAGCCACTCACAGCTACAGACACAACTACAGCTACAAGCTACAACTCTTTTTCGCTGTAGTGGGGCACAAAACACAATGTTTACCAAATTCATCTGAAATTACACATATATTATGAACTGAAAAAAGTAAATTGATAAAAACATCATCGTGTTTCTATGTAGTTCAAATGAAAATTACATTCATAGCTTGGTGACTGGGTTTTTGTTTCCGAAACACTCCTTGACTTCATTCCTTATGTTTTTATGTAAACAGTGTTAAACATTTGAGTTTTTGTGGTGCTTCGACAAGGAGTGATTCATGTCCATCCAAGGTGTTAAGTGCTAAAGCTGCCAGTCACCTACAGCAACACCCGGCAGAACGAAGAGAATGCACAAAATGAACATGATTTTTACTTGACGTGATTTCTCCAGTGTCACACGGCTACTAGAAATAAAACATGTACAACACAGGAATGGCGTCAGGTTGTTCTGGATTCTTCTGGGTAAAAAGTGCCAAAACAGCAACACAGTCACCATTATGATCTGTCACAATGGCAGCATTTTGCAAAGTGTCTCAATATAGATACACCCAATAATTTGCCTATTTTCAAGACTGTGGTTTACATTTACATCTCTCTTTAGAAAGCACAGGCCACAGTAGAGGCCTGTAATGAAATTTTCAGAAAGAGGTTACCAGTAGTTACGTGTGATGTTGCACCAATGTTCAGCAATCACAAACACAGAGGAAACTATTGTTAGACGACAGAGAGATACCAATTTTCTCACTGACAGAGACTCGGGAGAGTAGAATGCAGAAATGTTTGACTCAATGGTCCAAATCTTTACTGGAAAAGTCTCACTTTCTTACTCAACAAGTTCACACATTTAATTCCCAGAGATGTTACACTGGCATTTTGGGAAATGTAAGTAATCAATAACTTGACTGGAAGCAGACATAACAGGTTGAAGCAAAGTGGAAACAGGCTACTAAATAACTTTTTTTTCCTATTTCATCAGAAAATCAGTACAAAGAAGGGCTGAACAACACAGACTGAGAATCTGAGGGAGGGATTTTCTTTAAAACATAATTGTGGTTTGTCCTTCACAGCCACTGATTTCTTGGGAGACATGTTTTCAGAAGGTTTCTGGTTTAAGCTCATTTCAAGAAAAATGTGAATGGAATGCCAGAATTTTATATAAAATGTAAGAAATAACTAGAAAACATCCATGGTTTCCAAAGCAAAGGAAAAATGTGGCATTCAAGAGACCAAAAAGAGCCAAAATATGCCATCTTTAGCTGTTTATTGCCTTTTAAACTTCTTTTTGGCTGTTTTTGAGGCAAAGCACGCTAACTTATATTCAGGGAAGGCCAGGCGCACCTGTTTCTTCTTATGAACTCAGTATATGCATTATATTAATCCTTGTGTTCACCACATGTGCCATTAGTTCTGCTAGCAAATATTTTATATTGATGCTATATTTACAGTCGTGTGAGTATATTTTACAGGTATGACAGGTGCATCAGGAAGCAGCACAACTTCAATATAAATGAAAAATAACTGAAAGAAGTTTGTGTGACATGGTGTAAATAAATATATAAAAGCTTTTGAATGAATGACAAAACAACAAAACACAAGATATTTTGTAGATACATACTTATTTAAACTTAATTTAAAAAATTTAAATAATTATTCTTTAAACTGCAATAATTGGGTTAAAATAGGTGAATAATGGCCATAACAATCCAAAAATCAAGAATTTTTCTAAATAAACAAATGAGATGACTGCTTTATCTGTTGCTTGCTGAAAGATTAGAAGAGCCTTACTGTATCTCTTTGGTCCATCTTCGAGGCAGAAGGAAAGTGTGAGAGTGGCGTCCTCCTCAAAAAACTCTGTAGCGAAGGCATCCCACCACAAACTGTCACTTTCCTGTTAGAGGACAAACAGAAACAAAAGGTCATGAAGACAGGTACGCAGACGCATGAATGAATGAACTGATATGAATAACTGGCTCCGGTTCATCAGCAACTCTAAAATATGCACCATGTAAAAGCATGTCACTTTAGTTACCATGAAAAGGACCATGTGTTGTTTCAGTTTGATATGAAACTCTTCATTTTCTTCTATTATTTAATAACCCAGTGAATTTCCTTTATCCAGGTTGTTGCTCTTGTGCTATTACATTTTTTTACATAAATTCAATATTGATCCATTGTGATAAGACAAAGATATTGTGGCTATGCAGGCTTTTGTATGAGACAAGATAAAAAAAGAACATTGTTTTTTGATATATGAAGTCAGCAGTGCAGGGCAAGTATTCCCTTTATTGTAGATTGTTTTGTTGGTTCCTTTTCATTAAAATGAACTTCATGAGCTTTATTTAAATCACAGTGTTTACATTTGAGTTTACAAAGTGCTTCAACGATCAAGTATGGACAGTAAAACAGCCAAATGCGTTATATGTTTAAAACAAATTATGACAGGGCAATAAAAAGACATTGCAGAGCAGAGGAATAAGAACAAAGGGCTAACAGCTACAAAAATAAATAACAAGCATATGGAAATGACTCTATAAATCAGGTTTTAAAAAGTGATCTCAAAGAGGATGCTGGCTGCTGGCCTAAAAGCTTGCAATACAGGTCGATGTAAACCCAAAGCCTGGTAACACCCTTTACTTTTCTTAAGCCTGGACTTTGGGAGAGCCCTGCCTGAGGCTCCTACAAGTCTGAAATACAAGCTGAAGTCCAACAGCTTTATAATTCACTGCTGCCGCTACTTTTCACAGCAGGTGAAGATATGTTTAGCTTGTACCTTTAAAAGTGCTATTATCAGTCATAATTATTATTACCATTATTAATAGTATAATCATTTGTAGTAATAGTAGTAGGAGTATGTTCTTTTAAATGTTTTTAATTTCTAAGTATCAGTAAACAAATTAGAAGTAATTAACTTTAAACTGTAGTAGTGGAAGTAGCAACAGTAGTAGTGCCCTAATAGTAATAGTGCCACTAGTAGTAGCAGTCGTACTATCAGCAGGAATAGTAGTTGTATTTAGTTCAAGTAATTTAAGCTGTAATGCCAACAATACCAATACTTATTATACCTATTCACTAAAAATTACAGCATCATTAGTAGTAGTTATTCATACTGAAATCAGCAGCTGTAGTAGTAGTAGAAATAGTTTGGGTTGTAACACTACAAGCAGTAGGCTAGTAGTAGTAGGCTGTAGGCAAGTATAAGTGGTAAGAGTAAAAATAATAGAGGTAATAGTTGCGGTAGAATCTGTAACACTAGAATTAGTATTACTATTAGTAACAAGCGATAGTAGTAGTAGTAGTAGCAGTAGTAGTAGTTGTTGTAGCCACAGTAACAGCAGTAATAGAAACGCATTCATATATTTGCCCTGAAATTATTCCTTTAATAGCCATTCACCCTCTTCCTCCACCTCACTAAAACCCCTGATAATGTTGGCGGGAGAACATCCACTCCCCTTGCCCTCCCCCTGCCCTCCTCCCCCTCCACCCAACAACGTTCAACTGATGCTAATTTCCTCTGACACGTTATGACAGATCGCCACGTTTCATTCTGCGCAGGGCTGAGGGATGGCAAGCACTTCCCAGATGTTGACAATTAGCGTTGTCACCATCGAGCAGTGTCAAGCCCAATAAGCAGCGACCGGGGGGCGCCCCGCAGGTCAACGTGTCTCAAACACAATGAGTTGGATGCAAAGGGGAAAAGATGTGGTAAGGGGGACCTGAACCTGCACCTTCATCAATCAATAGGTGATCATGAGTTAGTGGGGAGGTCTTTTGGCTGGCTACCAATCAGCTGAACTGCGGACTACAGACTGAACTGAGAATTTATTTTAATTTTTTATTTTTATAAGGCATTTTAGACATTGAGGTTTGTTGCTTGCTGTTAATTTTCAGCCTCTTGAATATGAAGATTTCCTGCTTCTCTCTGTTTTTTCATTATTTTGAATTGAGTATTTTTGAGTTTTTGACTGTTGGTCAGACAGAACAAGGCATCTGAAGACGTGACCTTGGACTCTGAGAAACTGGGAACGAATTTATCACTATTTTCTCACATTTTACAGACCAAGAGACTCATCGATCTATTGAGAAAATAATTAGCAGATAAACTGATACTGAAACTTACAGTCCAATGCTTGATTGTCTTTTTGATTAATCATTTAATTTGGTCTATAAAATGTCAAAAAAAGAGCAAAAAATGGCTATCACAGTTTCTCAGAGTCCAAGATTACATCTTCATATTCCTTGCTTTGTCCAATCAACAGGCCCAAATGTATTTACTGTACTGTTTTCCTGAAAATGTACAACAATATGAAACAGAGAGAAGCAGCAGATCTTCACAATTGGGAAGCTGGAAGCAGCAAAATGTCTAGTCTTTTTTCCTTTTTGCTTACATAACTGATTTAAAAAGTTAAATTGAAATTTGAATTAAAGTTCTGTTAAAGTTGAAGCAGGTACACAGCAATTATGGCCTTTCAGTGTTTGAAAATTTTGGTCCTCCTTTTTCTTCAACAAAATTTTCAGCACCCCAACATTGAGCCAGTCGCACCAGTGCTGCAAGTTTAATCAAAAATGGGACCATCTCTGCCAGAAACATCATGTTTGGCATACTGACTTCATCAAAATCAATCTATCAGTGTAACTTCTGAGTTTAAATATCAGACCAGTGCTAAAATACATCACTAAGCTTTTTCTGTAAACAAAAAAAAAAAAGGAATATACGATATGATTACGTGCCAGGGTACTCTCCGTGTATATGTGCATCTCTGGGATATGTGGTATTGTATGGAAGTGTGTTTACATAGAGTTCATGGCAGACATGGTGAGAATGAGCTGCCAGTGTAGGTGGTGGTGTAGCATCAAAACAAAACAATCCCTGCCTGAAAATCTTTACTTGAAAGGGAAATATGCCGCTCAAAGACACAACACTGACCGGCTGTCCACTGGGAATGAACTGCAAGAGCTGCTGTGTTGTATGTGTGTGTGTGTGTCCATGTGTATGTGTGTTTGACTGACTGTGTCATACGGTGGGAATCAGCAGGTGTGAACAGCCAGCATGTGTGTGGTGTCCGTTTCATGCGCATACATCTATTTCAGAAAGACGGGAGAAGAGTGACACACCAGGACAAAATAGACAGGGGGAGAAAGAGAACGACTTTGGTGCTGCTCAGCATTCAGATTGAGTTCAACCCATAATCCAGTACCATGAGGGGGCGGGGACTCTGGGGATTGACAGTCAAGTGAAGGGTGAACAAAACACTTTCTACACACACACAGAAGCTCTCAACAATCTCACTGTGCAACCTGCTCTGCACAGACATTTTCTATACTGGAACTATTTTTAATGAAACATTTCTTATGATAAACAGAGCAACAATGATTAGTCATGTACTCAATTAGTTGATCAACAGCTAAGTGACACTTTCCTTTGTTAATCAAGTAATTGTTTCAGTATTTTTCATCATCATATACAACTGGAAACTGGACATCTTTGGGTTTTGGTCTGTTGGTCAAATAAAGCAAGACATCTGAATATTTCAGAATGTGGTAAATCAAAATATTTTTCAGTGTTTACTGACACTTTATACACCAATTGATTGGTCAGTAAAGTAACACTGACATTAAAATTAAAGTCACATAAAACGGGGGGAAAGTAGCTAATCATGCATTTGAGAAGCTGTAACAAGAAGATGTTTGATGTTTCTGCTTGTAAATGATGTGATGATAAATCAATTATTAAAATACTGTAGTTGTTTATTAATTTTCTGTCAGTTAGCTTATTAATTAATCAAGTCGTTTCAACTCTATTGCTTTTTATACTGCAGTCAGGAGTAAGTCTATCACAGAGTGCTACAAGACAGTTTATTTAACTCAAAATGAAGCAGTAAGATTGGTTTTTATCTGTATAATGTACAGTTTCATAACAACACTGAATCACTAGCAAAGCTAATTTAAGCACAGACATGTCAACTGACCGCGGTGAGCCAATATGGCCGCCTTGGTAGCGTACAAACTCTCACTTTCGAACTTATTAAAACTATGTGAAACGTTATAGTATCGCTGAATATATAAGACGACATAAAAGGAAATCCCGACAAACCTTGTATCCTTGTCAGCCAGTTGCGGAACTAATTCGAAAAACGATATTTTTCTTCATCGCCTCCTTCTAATGTTTACCTGCGCGTTTATACCTCCTTCCGGCATTACACCTTCAAAATAAAAGCTCCAACGAACAAACAATTACTTCAAGAACAAATACTTTGCAGATTCACATTTTAAAAACAAAACATGCGACCAGCTTCTAAAAACTGATGCATTGTTGAATGTGTCCAGAGTAGTTCAAATTAATTCCATCTCCAGTACCTACAGCAAAAAACACAGAATATCTCCAGCTTTATCCTTTACTTTCTGCAACTTCATGTTTTGTGGTGCCAAACACAAAACTGTATTTCACCTGAATGTCTCTGTTGAACTTTCCCTGCTGCTGAAACAGGTTGGAGGATTTCATGAATAAGCGTGATCCCCATTTTGACATAAACTGCCTGGATTTAGTGCTGGAGATAAATTTTTCGAGTGCTGTCATCCTGAGGGCTCCCATCACTCCGTTTTATAGACTCCGGTATTCATTAAGCTTCCTCTTACTGTTTTAATGAAAAGTGTTTTACTTAAGCTCCCACTTCTCTGTTTTACAGACTACTGTCTTCTTTAAAATCCCCCTTATTCACTTTTACAGAAGAGGGTTAGTTAACCTGACCGTCATTCTGATTTAAACAGTGTTTCACTCATGCTGGCTTCACTTTCTGCTTTCCACTATGGTATCTTTGTTAGACTCACTTTTACTATTATTTTGAAATAATTCCTCGCAGTGCCCTTCCCTCCTTGCTTTCAAGCATTTTCCTTAAACTGAGCAATTTAACAAAATAATATTTCTGCTCAAACTCAATATAGTTAATTTTGGCATTCTACTGATATTTGGCTCAAAACCACCCAAAAAATAAAGAGCATGTATTTCACAAAGAGCAGAGCTGACAGCAGTGTGTCTATTGTCTTGTCTCCATTAGCTCTGCTCAGCCCAGCAGGGTTCAACCATAGATGATATGGTTTAGTTTGTGTCTCTGTTGAAAAGCCTCCCACCCAGACAACAGAGGAATCTGAAAATAACAAGCACATTTCAGGCGACATGAGCAGCATTTAGTTTCAGCATTCACAACAATAAAACAAACGACACTTGGCAGTTCCATTGCACTTCTCCAAATCACTTATTTTGTGAATTAAATACACATTTAGTAGTGCAAGCTAATAAAGCTAAATGTTGCTCAAAACTTTTCCATTTTATCCAGGGAAAGTTCCATTTAGAATCAGTAACCATTAATCCTCCAAACTGGAGCTTTTGGGCAGCTTTTGGGCAGCGCCTCGCCAAGTTGTGAAACGTGGCTGGCCGAACCATGGACAGGCCAGGTTTGGCCCGGATCTAAAGACAGAGGAGAAGCTGGATCGGAGCCAGACGTGCTGCAGAACAGCTAAAGCCTGGGCCAGTGGATACAAGCCATATGAATCCTCTGGCTGGAGCTGAACCTACCACACGGAAGGCTCATGCTGCTGTGGATGTTGTCTTCAATTTCAATCCCTTGACTACAGCAGGAAATGTTAGGAGCTTTACTTTTATTCTGTCAGTGGTAGCAGGTTATAAAATTGTAAATGACACATATTTACTATGAAAAAAGAAGCCTGTGCTGTTCGGTCTTCCAATATCCTATCAGCCCTTTGTTTTTATCTCTGCCTGTCTCTCTTCATATCCACCACCCTCTCTCTGTCTGTCTCCCGTCCTCTCTGCTGCTGCTCACTGACAGACAACGTCCTGCCTTCATTTATGCCTGCGGACTCTCTGACGAATCACGTGGCGTGACGATGTTTGTTGTCAAATGCTACAAATCAGGCCAGCTCTGAGGGACCCGAGGTGAACCGACATGGTCGCAGCCGTGACGGCCGTCAGCCGATAAGGCTCTATTGATTCAAACGGATCGCACCCCATCTGAGGGGGATTTATCAATGTGTCAATTGCCCACTAGCCAACCACAAATCAGCCAGGCCCCGGGGATTTATAGGAAATCCAGAGGATTGGAGGGACAGCATAGGGAGGATCCTGAGTAAAGAGCAACAGAGCCGAGGGTTAAGTCCTCGCATATAGAAATGTCCATACAGGATGGATAGGCAGATGACACAATGTGGCAACAGAAACACAAAGAGAAGTTGCGCTGTGCATCAAACTGCACAAGAATACTGCTGTGTACTGCATGTATACACAAATATATTCAAATACCCATGTTTTACATACAGTGCAACCATCTTTATTTCGTGTTTAAAAATTGTGTGCATTCACACACAACACAGCCACATAAAAGAAGACCACTGTTTTCTCTCCCCGGCCCTATCTTTCAAACAATCCATAAACCACTAATGTCTCTATGTTTAACATGAGCCATTTTCCCAGCAAGCTTTTGTCAGTCTGTATTTTTTCGCCGTTGCTTCCAGCCTCTTGTGGCAGAAAAGCCTCCAAGAGTGTAGGCGTGTCTGGGGCCTGACCTTGGAGAATTACCAATGTCTGAAACCCCATTCAGCTCCTGAATAGCATGTAGCCCAGCTGACTGGTGGGCCAAGGAAGTTTTACTGTTGTCAAAGATTCAAACAGCTTCAGGTTATTGGGGAGCATAACAGCTTAACAGAAGCAAAGACTCTCTAGATGTTTGGAAAGGATCTTTAGCAAGGTAGCTCTTGTTTGATTGTATGGTGAAGGACATTGATGGACAAAACATTTCAATTATAAGTTTAATAAAATTATAGTTTTATTCTAGGCAGTCGCACTTAATATGCACAATAGAAAATATTTTCATTTGTTTTGTGGCAGCACCTTGATTGGAGGACTTTTTAGCAAATGTAATTTATGTCTGAAATGTCCATGATATGATGTATTCACACATTTGTTAAATAAATCTAAGCTAATTCAAATTTGAATACCAATCAAAGAAACATTTTCATATTTAATTCAATAGATTAGTGCTGAAACAATTGGTTGATCAACAGATAATCAGCCAGACAATAATCGATCATATCAGTTATTTAACAAGCAAAAGATTTGATTCAATAGCTGGATTAAGATTTTCAAACGTGAGGATTGGCTGTTTTTGCTACTCTAAATCAAATGTCTTTGTTTTTTAAACTCTTGATTGAACAAAAACAAGCAATGACATCAACTTTGGCTCTGGGAGTTGTGATGGTTTTTTCATTTTCAAAATTTTTGGACGTAACAGATCAGACAAACAATCAGGTGCTTAAAAGAAAAACAATCACTAGATAAAGCAAAAGTGAAAATAACTGTTACAGGCCCGCACTTGATGTTTGTCCAATAAAAGAACAGAGTATACTGTAAGACTGACTTGGCTCTGTGCAAAATAAATATCCACACAAGGTGGTTCCTGAGACAAAACTTTACCACACAGGCACTGTATCTATTATGGGGTCCTTAGGATGACAAAGTACACGAACCACTCCTTTAGACTACATAGACAACACCACTTTAATCATGTCAGAGTCAGTGCGCACTAATGTTTGATATCAGCACAGGTTTATCCTCCTGGGTCTTAAGTGTTCTTATATAATGCAAAGTTAACATGTTGCTGTATTTGGCCACAGCACAGCCACCAGCCAAGCATTATGCAAATGAAGAGAAATGAATGCAGCGAGGTAGAGAGAGAGAAAAGTCATTGCCCTTCAACAGCCACTGCACGTTCACCAAGAATGAACTTTCTCCCTATAAATGAAGTCCATGAAGAAGCTCCCACATTAGATTGCATGTCTGCCAATTTACTTAGGCACTGGTCCCATTTTCTCTCTCTCTTTTTTTAGTGTCAGAAGTTACAAGCAGCAGACAGAGGCCGCTGTTTGTGTAACAGTATAGGTTTAGGGTCAAGGTTAATACACAGAAATCATTAGTCTGCTGTTTTAATGCAAGAAACATGCATGAAGATAAGCTGCAGAGTACATTCAACACTGCTGACTTTCACCCAGAAGGTTACAGGATTGATCATTGACAGCAATAATAACACTGTCTTGCTGAAGTGCCCTTGATCAATATACACACTGACTTACTGACGAATGAGACTCAGGTAAACAAAAATAATAATCAACAGAAGATAATAGACAACAATTTGGCAACTTAAAAAAGAAAACTAACTCCCTGAACCTTCATTAAACATCAAACAATATTTCTAAGAGATGTGAAGACTTTAAGCAAGAGTGTTTTTTTTATCTTTCAGAAGAAAGTTTTAAAATAAGGCCAGAACAGGTAAAAAACAATATTTCACAAGATAGCAGACATTTCCTAAAAACTAAACAATATTTTATGGTGCAGAAGAAAGTGTTTGTTTTTCTCTCAAACATGTTTGTCATCTTGTGACAAGTCAGATTTATCTGTGATCCTGACCCATAACAGTGGAGGATTTCATGCTTTTCTCTGTTTTATGTAATAAAAAAATGAATATCTTTGGGTTTAGGACTGCTGGTCAGCCAAAACTGGCTATTTGAAGATGTCACCTTGGGATCTGGGACATTTTTCTTATCATTAAATGATTAAACAAATGTTTGAATAAAAAATATTGTGCAATCATTAGTTGCAGTTTAGTTTTTCATATCTGCTAATTAAAAGGCAAAAAGCTGAAATGTGTACAGGTTCAGTAAACAGCCTAGCTGTTTAAAAAAATGTCTCAGCTCAATAGAAACAAACAGGAATGAGTCAATACCACCGTCAAAGGCACAAGAATAAGGCACCATCTTAAGTGACAACAAATATCAATAAGGAGGAAAACACTAAAAGAACAACAAAGTGCATGAATGACAAAGCAGGGAAATAAAATTATTTACTGCACCCATGAGAAATTACAATGAAAAGGAAATTGAGGATTCGGGTTCCGACTTGGACGCACTAACACTATTCTGCCACTGTGGCCTGTTATTCCCCACCGCTGAGCTAATTAGACCAATAAACAATCAGCACATGGCACACTTCCTCCCACGGCTTAACAAGAAGCTCAATCAATACTGGATTTCATCAAATCCACTGATATTGTTCAGTTTAAATGAATGTGCTCTGTTGTGATGCTGCTGTGTTAAACAAATCCTCACCTGTTGCTCGTTAGGCTGACGAACGCGACCATACTGATGGAGGTTGTGCGCATGAAGAAGAGCATTTAAAGAAATATTGGTGGTTAATATAAAATCCAATCACATTAAATATTCAAAATGAACAGCTTTCTCAGTGCTTCACAATATTTTCAAAATTTGATTTGTTTTGCTGAATATTTCATCTTAATCAATATTTTTTTAAATACATGTTTAAATTATGACTCATGTTGTATATCAAGCAAGAGTGACAGTGACTGTGAAGCCATTGGATTAAGCAATTAGACTGATGTTCCATTAATGACAATAACAATCACTGTAAACCCACATTTTCCCTATGCTGGTATAAGAATGATGGAGCCCAGAGGTCAGGGTCAGCTATAATGCAGCGCTCACAGAGCTGGTATGCATTCAGTGTCTTGCTTAATAACACCTCAGTAAAGCGAATACATGCCCACACGTAGGATGTTTTTACAAAGAGCTTGCATCTGACTAAAGCATTGTTAGTTCATATTCATGCCCGGAGGATATGCTAACATATATGCTAAAGACAAGCATGACTGCTCAGCAAGTGTTTTTCCTGACTAAATTTATATTTAAAAAAATAGATAAGGCAATAAAAAATAGACTGGGCTGCTGATTTTCTGTGCTCCTCTCCCTGCTTATTCAGATTAGTTAAGTTCATCTCATAGGAAAAACAGTAGTCAAACAGCTGATCAGTGAAATGACGAAACACCCAGAAACCAGCACAGAGCAGAGGCTGGCTCCTGGTGTAACTAACCTCAAGTACAGTGTGTCTCCCCTGTGTTCATCGTATCTACTGCTAAACTTTTTCTTTTCTGCTCGATGATGAAATAGTATAAGTTTGAATATTTTTCTGTTAAGTGTGCGGCAAGAGTTACACTGTTTTCTACAAGCTACACTGTAAGTGGAACACAAACCAATCAATTTAATTGCAAAAAAATCTTATGTTTTTAGCCAGGTTTTAGCCTTAGTGGATGCTAATGTCAGTCTGTTGGTTGATCCAAAACAAAATATGTTAATAACTGCTGTATGGATTGCAATGAAATTCTCTACAGACATTTACAACACCATGAGGTTTTGTGCAAATAAAAACTGCAGGATAAACTGACATGAAATGTAATAAAGACATTCATGTCCTCTTCAGGATGAACTGCAATAACACTGGAGACCCCTGAACTTTGTATCTAGTGCCATCTTCAGATCAAAACGTCAGTGTATCCAGAATGTAATTATACAACTATCATGACATTCTCCTCAAAACATATTCAGCCACAGCTTTGCTCATTTTTTTTAGTACAAATTAGCAACTGCTAGCGTGCTAACATGCTAAACTAAGGAAACAAACATGATAAACATTACACAAACTAAACTTAAAAAGCATGTTGTTACTGTGAGTGTTAGCATGCTGATGTTTATTACAGCATTTAGCTCAAAGCCTCACAGAGCCTCTCATCTTGTTTATGGCCTAATCCAGAGTACATAGTATATAATTTGCATTACAAAACTATACCAAAGACATGTCCCAACAACTATAAACAATGGTTGACATTAGCTAAATGAATTTATCATCGCCTAAATGGGCAAAAAACTCTTGGAAGTGGTCTGGGGATCTCAGGACGTGATTAGTTTTTAAATACTGCAAACAAGGGTCAACACATGGCTCAGCATCTCCCTCAAAGACCCTAACAAAGTTGTTAGGATGCAAGGATCCAACCTGTGACCTTTCTGTTATGGGACTGATTTGTTAGGACATCGGGGAGGGAGAACAACAGGACATAGACGGACTACAGGCCCGTCTGTCTCCTCCGTTATCTGAGCGACAGTGCAGCCTGGAAGGAACCATGGGAAAGAGCCAGGAAAAAGGTGGGTCTATTGTCCGAGCATCCTGCTGGATGTGACTGACGCTCATTGTTTGACCAGAGGTCTTTCCCTTTTTTTCATATGATTTTCTGGGAACATCCTCTCAGAGCATCCCATGTACAGTGTGATATTACACATTAGGACCTACACACTGAAAATGAGACTGTATGATATAAAGTATAAATGTTAGAAGAGATCATATCCACACCTGTGTATATCTTTGCAATGTTTCTCCAGTACAGTAGAATATTACAATGTTTTCATTATATAATTGTTATAAGTATAATTTACATTTGCATTTACTTGCAAACAAACAGCAAGTTAAAATATTAAATTAATGCAAAACATATTTGATGAACAAATGGAGCCTCATGAAATGACCAGTTCCAAAATCATAACCTACAGATATAACATCGTTTTCACATTTATGACACAGATTTGAAATAAACATTTAATTTTTGAAGGCCTATTCTTTTATAGGTTTTACCCATAATTCACTAGAAGTTTCCAGAGAATGAACCAAAGGGAGAGTTAAAACCATTTTTGACAGACCCCTGTTTTTTCTTTTCTAAAAAGCGTGCTATGTGACCAATTAGGGATGCTGCCATGCCCCAGCTTCAGCTCTGATTTAAGGTCTTTTGAGCCCACAGCAGTGAAACCTTTTGAACGACTGTTTCCTGAGACATGAGTTGTGTTTTTCAATGTAGTTTGTAAGATGTAATTCAATTGTATTGTTAAATTGACTCATTTTCAGGTGTATTATTTATGATTGATTGCAGTATTCCCTCTTTTTAGCTCTGTTTTTGGTCTCCCCCCAGCTCCGGAGAGAAATATCTGGAATTTTAGCTGCTAAATACTCCACCATGTTCACCAGATAGTCATTAACTGTGACTGTTTACTGTGCCTGCCTGGTAGCGTGCACTTGGTTTTTTAGAGATTTGTCACTGGAAAGAGCTACCTGTTTCAGCTGGAAAGAACACCATAAGTTGTAGGTCAGACAATGAGCTGAAATTAATTGTAAAGCACTGTATATCCAAGGGGAGCTACAGATTCAGATGATAATTCTCTATAGGTTCATCACTGCAAGCGACCCCTGTCACATCATCAATTGATATATTGTCTTTATAAAAATCAATTTAGCCACTTTAAAGATATTGTTTGTTTAATTTCTTTGGCTACGTGTGTTCCTGAGCAACACTAATGTCTTCCTGGAACATCTTAGTTGTAGTGGCAGCTCTCTTTCCTATGTTGTCTCCTGTGGCCTGAATGACTTCCGTCACAAAGCATGGAAGACCAAACTAGTTTCCCCTGGGGATTAATAAAGTTATCTGACTATCTATCACTGTACTCTGTATAAACAGACACTAATTACTGTGATCCGCAACTTGGAATAAGACAGAATAGTGTTTTAATTGTGCTGTTAAATTGTATCAACATGTGCAGAATATGCAGTGTTCCTAAACTTCAAAACAGGAAAACTGCATTTATGATTTTGTCCTTCCTGTCTCTATTCAATTATTTTACACCAAAGGGCGGCTTTCTAAAGCATAAAATGATAGACAGGTAAAAGATGCACAGTTTTCTGGGGATGAGGTTACTTTTTCCTTTTCTTTTCAAAACTATCAGCCTGTCCGCTCACCTTTTAGCACTATTATTCTTTAATTTAGCGCGGGGGATGTTGGCAGGGAATTAACTAAGGGAAGCAGAAGCTAATGTGATTCAGTCCTTTCACTGACTGGCAGCATTATGAAAATATAAAATGTTTTTGTTTTTGAATGTAAGAGCTCCAAGCAATGTTTTACGAGTCCACAAAAGCAGATGTCTCTTCATTGTCAATAAGGCTGCAAATCATAATATCAGCACATATTAGAGACTGGAGAAATAAATAATAATGCTGTTCAGTCAGCAAGCCGAGTAAACAACAAATGTTGTAGACTTATTTAAGACATAAATGTAGAGTAATGTAACCAGCCTGACTGAAAATTAGCTTTAATTCCAAATGTATTTGATAATTTGATTCACAATGTTAAAATCAACATTGTCCAATCAACTACCACTTCATTATTAACTGATTAATAAATTAGGTGTGCAGGTTTTAACTGCAAAAAGGATCTAAACATAAACACCTCAAGAAGAGACTGCACATACAATATGCTTAACATATTTGTAATAATTGATTTGAAAGCATATTGTTCAGTTTACTTCATGAAAAAAAGTGATTAAAACCACAGTTGTTACACCTTCGAAGCCTTCTCAGTGATACCTACAGCAGCCCGTTTCCTCTGATGGCAGATAAATCCAACAGTAATGGTTCAGATAAGGGCACCGCAATGTTCAACACCTTTCTGGTAATTACTCTCAGCCAGTTTCACACACGTACACTGCAAAAAATGTCCCTGCTGAGAAGTACTTACCCACATAAAATGTTTCTCAGTTGACTAGAAGTTTTGGTTTATGTATTTTAGGAAAACTATAAACTGTCAGAAATCATGAAACACTGTCAGATTGCTGTGTTTGAGGTGATAAACTGCACACAGCATGCTCACATTTACCACCACAGCTGGACTGTCATATCTTACTTTACACCTAAGGCATGACACAGTAAATGCCAAAATATCTGCACATTTTCTTACCTTTGTTTTGGGACAGCTTTGATTAGGGCTGCAACTAATGATTATTTTGATTACTAATTAACCTACCAATTATTTCCTTAACTGATTGATTAGTTTGCAACCTAAAGTGATCCCAGCTAAATACTTGTTTTCTCTGACCAACACTCAAAAAAATCCAAAGATATTCAGTTTACTATCACACAAGACAAAGGAGAGCATCAACTCCTCTCACATGACAAACTGAAACTGGAGGAAAGTTTTGGCCTTTATGTTTGAAAAGTGTCCTAAACAATTATTTTTCTGTCAATCGCCTGCTAATATTTTCAGCTCTACCTTGTAGATCGCTCTTCAGAGAAAACTACAGCATCAACATGGAAGGGGTGGGACACTCTTCTGTTTGTGATTCAAGCTGACAAACAGGAGCATTTTTACATGAAATCTCTGCTTTTGTTGTTTCAAACACTGAATATGGCTTGAAAATACTTGCTAAGATTGATGTCTTGCAGAGCTAAAAAAAAAAAATCTGTTGATTAACCGATTAGTCAGCAGCATGATACGATGAGATGAACTTTATTAATCCCGCTGGGGGAATTTTGATGAATCATTGTCTAAATCAGTTTTTGGGCACAAGAGTCAAAGCATTTGCTGGTTCTAGCCTCTCAGATGAATTTCTGAACAAACAATTCGAATCTACCTGGGCTCTGAAAAACTGTGGACATAATTGATGATGAGAATAATCACTATTTGCCATTTCAGTACCTGTGAAGTTAAATACAGATTCTGACTAAAAGACATCTCTTGGTGTGTTCCTGGTGCCTTGGTGGCTCATCTTTAATCCTTCTCTGTGAACCTTACAGCTCAGTGCCAACTTGACCTCTACATCATAAGCCTATTCATGTCAATCTGACATGTAGTGCTGATGGGAACAGATCCACTTTGCCCCTGACAGGAACAAGGGATTTTGCCATAATGAACACTCCAGTTCCTCCAGTTCCACAGTCGAGCCAATGAGTCAGGTCTGTGGGCCCATTTGAATAATGAGAATGAGACTAACTACGTGCAATAGACACAAGAATCCAATGAATGGCCTGCCAATCACTGTTACTGATTGCATGTCTATCCGCTGAGGAAGAGTGTGACCATTAGACCCACTGTCAGCAGCAGAAGAGAGGTTTCTGAATGCAGCCCTGTGGGTATTATTATGGTGCCTCCATTAAAATGCTTTTGTTTTCCCTCTGTTTCAACCCTCTGTGTTGTAGTTTTACTTACAGTGTTATTCTGTGTCCCCGCTCCCCGCCGCTGAATATTAATGTCTTCTATGCTAATGGCCTTACACCGGCTGAGGTCGACCAAGCTCCTCCTCTGAATGTTAATCCGCTGCCTCATTTGCATACGCTTAAGTGTCAAATTCCCCCACAAATCATTGCAGCTGCCTCCGTACGGCGAGGCCAGTGGCCCCCGAGCGACAGCACAGAAACAATGTGGTCACACCGTATGCATAGCATCAAATCCACATCAAAGCCTGTTTAGATTGCCAGGTCACAGCGGGTTCACATTGTGTAAAATGAAGGTAATGGGATAGCAGTCAGCCCGGTGCAGAAATACAGCCGGGCAGGTAATAAGTATGAATGGAGCAGGTAATAAGGTTGGGATAGAAACAGACCCCGAGTCATCACGGGAGCAGGACTGTTTAAGCTGCAGCACAGTTATCAGTTCAAAGGTGAGCGCTGAGCCCAGACAAACACACAGGACTTGTTGTGTCGTTAGGGTTTATTCGTCCTTATTTCCATGTGTGCTTCTGGGTTCATGGCAGGTGAGAAGGTTGTTACTGAGAGCAAACAAAAAACAGCCCATCAGTATGCTTCAAGAGAGAGTCTTTCCTTAAAATAAAAAGTATTTGTTTTGCCATCAGTTCTGATGTAGGCAACAGGAGATCATATTGAAATATTTCCATCTACAATGGGATCTGGAGGTGGAATCAAAACACTCTCATTTTCTCATGTATCATCATCACTCTAGTTATGTCTGTAACAATCAGTTGTTAGTGGACTGACAGACAACTATTTTGATAAATGAAATTTTTAAGCAAAAATACCAAACACGCTTGGATTTCCACAGTTTTTAAATGCTGATCGAATAAAACAAACGATTTAAAGACAGAAACTTGCCCTCCAACTGTGATTGTGAAAAATTGTGACCTTCCAGTGTCATTCACTGATTATTTGAGAAAATAATCTGCAGATTAATCGCTAATGAAAATAATCATCAGGTGCAGCACCAAAATAATCGGTCAGCAGATCAGCAAATTTTTTGCCAACTATTTCATTAATTGATTAGGTCCCACTTGTGAGGATTCACCGCTTTTCTTTGTGAATTTTTTGTATTTTCTCACATTTTATAAACCTGCCAGTTGACTCATTGAGAAAGTAACTGACTGATTGTCTGATAGTGGAAGTTGTTTTTTTCAACTTCAGCCCAGATTTCACCAACTAGCTGAAACACTGAATAATCAGTTAGTAGATCTTCAGATAATTATTTGGCAATGATTTTCATAACTGAATCACTGTTTTGTGTTTGGACAATTGGTTGGACAAAACAAGATAAGATAAAACCTTAAAGAAAATGAATGTTAATTGCAGCCCTAATATCATCACCACTGTAGCCAAAATACAGACATTCGAAAATGTGACTTCTGACACAAAGAAACTGGGATGGACATTTTGCACTGTTTTCTGAGACTTTATAGCTCAAACGATTCATTGATTAATCAGAAAAGTAATCAAGAGTTCAACTGGTAATGAAAATTATTAGTTTCAACTCACACTATAGCCTAGTGTCCTATACACACACATCCCAACCTTCAGGTTTTGTTTTATTTTGTGGGTTGCTGGAAACAGACATATAAATGTCTACACCTAAAAGTAAACTACAAAACATCATAAAACAACCTCTCTAATACACTGAACATCACCAGAATTTACTCTGAACAGTCTATAATGGCACAAAAGCTTTTTTTTTACTGGTGTTTAACATGATTCAAGAGATGCTGCAAATATTATCCACATAAAGTTCCCATCCATCCAACAATCATGGACATAAGATGTTAAATCAAGAGGATAAAAACAGAACAACATGTGTCTGTCTAATTCTAACAACTTGTAATCTCACCCCCAGAGGATTAACTGCAACAAGCTTGTGCTATAGATGTAACTTATACTCATAAAGGCTATAGTTTCCTCTGGGGGTAAGTAAGTCTCCTCCAAGTGTCAGGTCCTTGAGTCCTGCGCCTGCCAGCGCAAGCGGCAGTTGCACCACCAGCCAAGCAAATTCAAAAGCACACTCATGAATAAGACAAATGGAAGAATTTCTAACAGAGGAGTGACTTCAGTCGACTTCTTCAATACTTTTCTGAAAGATGGTGTCATACTGAGGCTTAGTCAGTTCCCCTGTTAAAAAAAAAAAAAAAAACTACTCAGAACGACGGGAATGCAAACCGTAGTGAGTCATTTTGCTTCGATGGCCTGCCAGCAAGCACGATGTTAAGTACGCTCCGAGCTATTCTTATCCTTAACAATGGCAGTCCTTTCACGATATTAAGCATCTTTACTCGGGTGATAATTCTGACAAGACTGCTGTTTGCAAGCTTGAAATCTTTTTGACTGGATCAACAAAATATAGCAACAAACCCAGTCAAATAACAGCTTTAATACATCTCTTCACACTAAACACTCCAAGAGAAGCAGGCTCTATTATATCTTCTTTGGATTTCTTTAATACGCTTTCTGTCTTTCTCTGTATGTTTGAATAACATAAGGACAAGTCAATGTTTTAATTCTGGAGGTTCATCGTCTTGATGCTTGATTTCCTAATTTAATGAGAATTGCTTATGATTTTGAAACTGATGACATGTTTCAGAAGTCTGACACAGAGAACTATACATTCTCAGAGACCTTTGCTTTAAATACAATGGATTTTCATATGATCTGTATCTGTAGCTGCAGCTGACAGTAATGTTAAAGCAGCACTATACCTCCTAAATACCAATTAAGTAGTCTAACAGCGTTAAACATAAGTAACATCACTATGCACAATAATATACTGTACATATCTTTTTGTGTCTGTGAATTACTTCTCGACAAACAAAATCATATTTTTTTCCTGCATAACTCACTCATGTCTGTAGTTTGTCATCTTCATCAAATGTGCAAGCCAAGCAAGAGAAGAATTACCACTTCACTACTTCTCTATACTTTGGGTTTTAATGAGGTCAGAAAAAAGTAAAAGGTTTGAAGACTTAAGCAATTATTGGATTATTTTTGTACATGCAGCATTATCCCAAACAAAGTAAAGCCAATGTCAACAAAACACAAGGGTTATTTATCGTAATATATTTTCAAAACTTGTGAGACTATTACTTCCATGTAACATCAGTTCACTGCTAGCAGTTAAGCTATCAAACACAAAAGGATATCAATCTGCAACCATTGCTAGCAGCAAAACCATGATGATATATTCAAGAAACTATCCAGCAGGACAGTACAGCAGCCATACAGTTATTTGTCTGTGTGTGAGTGTGTGTGTAAGAAACAGCCCAAACTTCCTGTTTTGTAACAACATCATCCTGACCCTGCGCTGATATCCTGGAACAGTCTCGTGGTCTAAATGTGAGCTGACTTTTAAAGTTATCTTACAGGAGATGGACTTAGCGGCGGCTCAGTGATAAAAGAAGCGGCAGAATGACCCCTCAGGCACGCATCATCATTAAGGGACCAACAGCCAACCTCACTTTACAGGAAGTAAACAGCTTCAGTGAGTCTGTTTCATGAGGAATGTACAATGCTTTCGCACAGTTCCCCCTCTTTCTGTCTTAGTTAAGGTAAAAGAGACATTACAAATGAAGACCTGAATCTTTTTCCTTTGCCTCACAATATACATTTTACATGTAGTAGGTTTGTGTAAATTGATGGCTACAGTTTAGCATTCATGAGGATAATTACTATATAATTTCGTTAAAAGCCTGAACTGGGTTGTATGGCGCATCTGGATGCAAACAAATTGCAAAACTCGAGGCATTTATTTCCCCGCCATAGAACACTACTTCTTCCTCATTATATTCACCACCTGCATTTTAATCAAACAATAACCACATCGCTAAAGAGACGGCATATTATACACTCTTGCCGCCAAAGAAAGGAAGAAAAAGACATGGAGGAGGATGAAGATATGAACACCAACGGGAACAAAAAACTAATTATATTATTATGCAATTATACAATTTAGTCTGAGGAGATGAAGGTAATGGTTTAAACTGATGTGTGTCTATATAATGTGTACTTGTATGTTCATATCATGCAACTGAGCTGTGTATATTATCAATGGTAGTTCTGTTTGTGCTGTATACACGTCTAAGATTGTTAACACACATGCATACGTCTTGTCATGTTTGTGCATGTGCGTACATGTACGCGTGCATGTGTGTGTGAGCGTGCATGGTGATTGTACTTGGCGTCTGGGTATGTGTGGTACGAGGGAGTTGAGGTCCACTGGGGCTTGGACCACTCCGTATGAATAATGCATCAGACTGGGCCGTTGCATCTCAGCAACATTGCCTTGGTCTGCTTAAAGTTGCAAGTTCCTCCTTTAGGAGAGTCAGCATCAGTGCGCGAGCTGCTGCAGTAACCCAGCTGGAGTCTTGCTCCAAAATAAGATTTCCAAAATGACTCCAAAAATTTCTCATTAAAACATGTAATGGGCATATTCATCCAAAACTCCTCCATTTTTAATGTCTCAGTGGGAATCAAATTCCTAAAAGCCTCCAACAGCAACCAGAGGTCAAATAATTTAAAATATTAGATGTTCATCGGAGCTGAAATGATTAGCAAATTTATATTTTGATAATCAATGAACTGTTTAAGCATTTGTTCAAACAAAAAGGGCAAAAATTTACTGGTTCCAGCTCCTCAAATGTGTATATTTGCTGCTTTACTTGTTCTTCTGTGATGGTAAACTGAGTATCTTTGTGTTTGGGACTGTAGGTGGGACAAACCAACACTGTCATTAAGAGGTCAACATGAACTGGGAACTTGTGATTGGTTATTTGCTGACATTCTGTGGGTAAAACCATCAACCAATAACCGGGTGTGGCACATTAATTGGCAATGAAAATAATCATCAGTTGCAGTTAAGCTGAGAAAAGATGCTTGTTATTGAATTTTGATGCTGTCTGTTCCACTAAAGAAGCCTCCAAACTTGACATGCTGAATGAACTCTTTATCTCCAGATTTACACATTTGTGATCGCAGAACAGATGCTGAAGACAGATGCTTGCTATGTAATTCACAGTGGGACCACCAAAGGTTCAGTCTGAGTGACACTGTAGCTACGCCGCACTCGCCTGGCACCCAACTCATTGAAGCATCAGGGGGGAAAAAACTGACATGAAGTTAATTTACCTCCATGCAGTTATATTATGATCATCTTAATATGCAATCAGGGTCAGTTTCATTGAGGAAAACTTTAGGCAGACACAGAGTGATGAATCATACATCATAGGATACATCTTTTTTTTTTCTTTTTTTTGCCTTAATAGTTAAAAATGAAACTCTTCACCACAGTGGGTAAACTCTTTACATTCCTGTTAGGCTTGTTTGGCTGGAGCTGTGGAATTTTTTTAACCGACCAGACACAGTCTTACATGCAAATATGTAAAAACCAGGCGATATGTAAATGTATGCAAATGAATTGAATGCACGTGAAAAGGCTACTTTGCCTCAGTCTCTACAGCCTGGTTATACTCGAATAGCCTTTTAGACTTTCTTGCAGCCTGTTTTATAATCCAACATTCGGGTTCTGGTGATATCTAACTTGTCGTGTTAATATATCACACAGGAAAAATAAGTCATAATCTGAATGTTAGTGACGTGGTGAGTCTAAAAATCTTGATCAAAACATTTAAATTGATTATTTCATATGTTTGCAGCCTAGTTTCAGTTGATGTAGGACTTTTAGAATAGCAAGTGATGCCCACTTCAGGTGGATCACTCAGCTCCTATCAGAGTAGGTGACACTAAAGTCATGAATTTTAAACAAGTTAATTGGCCACGTGAACGCATCTCTGCCACAAACAATCTTTTCCCCACTTAAATGCTAGATTTAAAGACTCGTCGCTACAACAGATCACTTCAGAGGATGATATTTCTTGCAGCGTAGTCTACACACCGGAGCCTGTTTACTTTCACCTCAGGAATGTTTGGCACTTTGGCATCACATCCATATCTCCTGATTGACGGACCTTCATAGCGACCCGAGCCCGACTCTCTCTCTCCCTCCCTCTCTTTCTCTCTCTCTGTCCAGCCTTTACATCCCTTCCCTTACTCCCCGCACCGGACCTCCACAGCCCCCGCACCCCCCCACCCCCACCCCCCCCGCCGGTACCGCGACCTAAACGGGACCGTGCGGCGGCTGTCTCCTCACCTCTGTGCGCGCCTGCAGCCGCTTGTTCATCTCGTAGATCCGATACTCGGGCTGGACCATGTAGGGCGAGTGTCTCCTGTAGAAGGGTCCGAACGGAGATGAGTAGAACGGGTCGTGGGTTGGGTTGGACATGGTGGCTCCTGGCGAGGCGCGCGGCGCGATTTCAACATCCAGCGGGCACAGCAGCGCACATGGGAGTGCGATGCTCTCCGAAGACCCCCAGTGGGAAGCAGCCGCTGTCGAGGCTGAGCTGCACTCTGCAAGTTGGCCTGCCTAGTTCGCTGCTATAGCGTGGTGCTGGAGGAGGAGGAGGAGGAGGAGGAGGGAGGGGGGAGGAAGCGAGGGGAGGGAGGGAGGGAGGGACGGATGAGGGGGGGGGGGGCAGAATTGAAGGGGGAGGAGGGAAGTCGTTTCCTGTTCCCTCAAGACCTACACTCAGTTTTGCATTCTTGCAAAGTTCAAGTAAGATCTCTGTGTGCATGTGCATGTGTAGCCTATGTGTGTTTTCTAGGTTGAAACGATGCATTGTTTTAATTTACATGTACCGATACTGTAACCATGAAGACAACATTTAGTTTTAAAACTCAGTTATGTTTTGTAATGAGTGAAAAAAACACAAGAATCTAGAGATGTGTCTATTTTAAGTCCTGGAAGAATCAACATTGTATTTTCAGCGTATCAGAGGTTTTAATGAAATGCAACATGAATGTGCCAGTACTGACTGAGCCCCCTACTCATGTCCAGTGTTCACATGCATTGCACAATTCACACAGATCAGATTAAATGCCATTGTCTGCTGCTTCAATTCACATCTGACTTTTTCTTGTCTTCAGTCCTGAAAAAAAGAGGTGAGAGTCCATTGCAGCTGAGGGTCAAGTATCTTCAGTGTTAACAATATTAAGAAATATTAGTATTCTTGGAGTAAGATGGCTCTCACTTTGAAAACAGATGGAGAAAGGCATCAGGTTAGAACTTCAGATGCTTTCCTGATTAAAAAAACAACAACATTGCTTCATGTAGTTTGTCTTAAGGTGAGCTTACATTATAACCAGCATGTTTTCAGTCTGAAGTTGACTGACCTTGGCTGAAATAAATAAATAAGTTCAGTGTTCTTCCTTGTGAGCTACACTGTATCTATATTCAGACTGCACTTGTAAACAGTCCATCTTATGTGCAGCATGT
Organism: Lates calcarifer; assembly: GCF_001640805.2. NCBI lineage: Eukaryota > Metazoa > Chordata > Actinopteri > Centropomidae > Lates > Lates calcarifer. Next base: position 21,413,480 of record NC_066840.1, on the reverse strand, counting down.
TTTCATAATATTGTATTGATTGTGTTGCCGCTGGTCAATGCTGCTAATGACAGAATCTTAGCACCTGGCTAGTTATGCACCAAGTGGTATAATTTGTGATTAAAGCAAGGAGGGGATAATACTCGCTATTCTGTCTGCTGCAGAGACAGCCCACAATTCACAGTGTCGCTCTGAACATTTATGAGCCAAAACACAGATTTTTAAAAAAGCCTGATTTTTCATTGAATTCACTGACTACATGTAAAGTGATTGGTTGAACCACCAACCACCATGAGAATTGCTGAATTTAGCGCCAATCAGTGGTAGAGTCAACAAATACATTGTGGCAGACGGCAACACCAAGGCAACAATATTCAAACATGAATAACAAACCACAGCTTTTGAATATGAAAATACATACTGCATATGCCTTTTTAAACATCCGTTGATCATTATCATACACTGGTGATTCATGAACTTTCACATACAGAATGCTGGCCTTATCACCATGGACAGATGAACCCATTGTGGGGCCCTGGGGCGAAAATTTGCTGTTGGGCCCCGGCGTCACCTCCAAGTTCTCATTAAATCTAGTGCAACTGGATTACTGTAAGTTTGTGGTAATTTGATTAAACACAGCTGTATTGGGAATATGCACCATATGTGCACAATATAAACTGCAACAATACAATGAAATTTTGACACACCTCAGTTGGTATTGTATGTGTGTGTGTGGTACAAACTTCTTCCCAAATCTGAATTTAAAGCCAAATGACATGCAGTGAATCTGGGTCTGTCTGTGCCCTGAGGCAGATGCCCGCTCTGCCCAGTTGGTAATCCAGACTTGCTCATCACCTACTGTTCAGTAGTACTTTTCAGGATAGAGAGGTACTTTCTGAGTGTTTTTACAGTTTCAGAATACATACTGGGCAGTTAGCAAGATCAAGATAAAGGCCACTATAAGTAACCATGCAAAGGAAAGAGAGCCATCTACAGAAACTCAGACTATGTCAACAGACAGTCAAAGCTGTTTCCACACAGTTTGATTGACAGTGATCTCTGAGAACACGGTGGTTAAATTAAAATAAAGCCTTTACATTACACCTTATATAATTTACATTGTTATAGACTAATCACCATTAAAAGACAATTCATTTCTCCCATCAAACCTTCCCTGAGAAAACATATCTACTTTCTGCCTCTACTTAATTTTTTTCCCCCAAAACGACCCAACCTGGTTGGTTGAAACTTAATCCAATAATGAGTAGATTATGTATAATCAAATCTCACAAATTACCCATGATTCATTTTGATTACATTTTCTTGTTTTTATACTTATTATTGAGCATGGCCACATTCTAAATGCATTCATTAATCCAAAGTCAGAAAATGTGTTTCTGAACACACTTGTGTGCTTATATTCTACAAATCAAATCATAAAGGTTTGCAGTCTGAGTCAATATGACACATTGACATGCATTCATGGCAATAATAGTGTATGCACGCAGCAAAACACAGACTGGTTCTAATTTATTTCCATAATTTTACAGTATGTTCCATGCAACACCTGTCAATAACATCATTTACTGTGACAGTATGTGTCACTAACATGTTGAATTTTCAAACCAGACACAGCAGAGTGCACTGAAAATCTTTTTTTGGCACAGCGATTAAGATTTCCTCCATGTTCTCCTCCGTGACAGATTAGGCCTGGGCTGCAAAGTAGCCACAAGAATCTAAAAATAAATAGACACTCAGACCAGCCGTAACGTTGCAACTGAATCTCACATTAACTGCCCACACTGGGAATTAATGAACAGCATTTATGAAGTCTGACTTTTAATCCAAAATGGCTGAATGGGGAGAGGCAGTCTGAATCGAGTGAGATAAAAGTTGTAATCCAAATGCCTCAGGCATCTGGTCGGGTAATTAAAAAAAAAGTTTGAAAAATCTATTAATAAACCTTTAATTAAAAACTACATTTTTAATATCTCAAGACCTTTTCAATTGACATTTCTAACAGGATTTGGTTGCTCGCCTAAAGCGCTTACCGCTTGAGTGTGGCTGCAATACAGTACATTGAAGTGAACAGCTCATTTAACAGATTTCAATATTAACTTGGTTGTATTGTACAGATGATCGTAAACAGGACCTACAGTGTGTGTGAGGCTGTGCTGACCACGGATGGTGTGATGTGTCTCTCTGAGAACAGAATGACCATGACATTTTCTCCACATTGACTTTTTGTTCAAGATATTCTATACTGAAGATGCACTTTAACCAACACAACACCAACCACATTCAAAACATGTTTTTTTAAAATCATGCAAATTTAGACTGACTCACTTGGAAGGATATATTGACATATTTAACATTTCTCTTAATGTCAACACATTTCATGTAACGGCAAAAACCAAAAATGAATTGATCTAAATCTTGGCTGTGCATCCAAATCTCAATACATCTAATTGGACAAATCTATTAAAAAGCCACACCACAACCCTGTCTACTAAAAGTTATATTTCAATACTACTAATTTTCCCAGATTGATTTAGAGGTAAATGGAAGTGCTGCCTGCTAAGTGGGAGTGCAATGTTTTCTCACTGTGTTTCATGTTCAGGTGGTATCACATTCTCTTTCTGCTGCAGATTAGTATATAAGTACAATTTCTAGTAGTCAGGGATACACACTGTTGCGGTGAATGACAAGTTCCTTCATTATGAAGAACGTGGGCATAGTAGCTTATACTGAGTCAATACCACATACCCTGTCATGCTCCTGGAGACATGTTTTTATTGTGTATTAATCCACAGCTGAAAATATTCCCCAACAAATTAAGGACTTATTCCAGTTTAAATAATATTTTCAAAAAACTACAGAGCCCAGCTGTTTTAAGACATTGCAGAGCCTTTTATCATATGTTTTAAAGATTTGAACTAGGACTAAGCAGCAGACACAGGCTGGAGAGTTTAGACAGTGTTTACATTTTTACACATTTTTAACTGGACAGGTTGACAAAAAGAAAAACATAGACTGATGCCAGCCTTATCTTTTAAATGTATTTGACAATAAAGCACATAAAACATTTCTTGCTTCAGGAAGGTTGCAAAGAAAGATACTGACTGGAATAGAAGTTTGACTCTTGTGATAATATAATTTGTGTTTAAAACTGCTCTGATGTTGATTGATTACCACCTTTTAATCACACTGAACCCGATCAATCATGTTCTACACTCACCTGCAGTACACTGCAAAACAAATTGTTTCTGTTATTATATTTATAACAATTTAACCAGATCATGTACACCATGTACAATACTCCACCATCACCAGTGCTGCTTAGTCTGTTGATGCTGTTTTACAAGTTAATCACTGATGATCTTTTACTGAAGTGACCGTGATAATAATTTTTTACTCTAGCTGTGGAAGTGTTGTCTGTTCTGACCTTCATCGCCACATTTATATTTTGTCCTTTCTGCAGAAGGTTTAGTTCACTAAGTGGCAAAATTAACAATGTGAGGAACTCTTATTTTGCAGCTTTTAATTAGCTTAACTCCCGTCTGTGTTCTCTTTGTGGAAGAGTGCTTATTTCATTGCAGCTCTGTAGATGAAAATGTTCTTTATTCAAAACTTCAGTACTTTGTTTTACATACTTTTCTATATTTATGTTTCATCCCCATTCATAGTGGGCTTTTTTACCCCTCAGGGGCAGCAAAGTTGAATTGGATTGAATTGAATTGAAGCGAACTGAATAGGAAACCAAATGTACCTTGAGAGTTTGTAGTTTTGTATCCTGCGTGTTTTGCAGGATGTTTCAAACCTCGACCATTTGTTAAATGCAGCAAAATGCATCAAGGATGAAGAAGGAGAGGTGCTTTTAGTTGTGAAACAGCAAGGTGAGGGAGACAAAACACTTGTGGATGAGAATGGAAATGGGTCAGGACACATATAGACACTCTGCTTCTGCTGGGTTCCCTCTTGGTGTTACTATGGTAACGTACCCTATCTCCCTACCTACCTACCTGCCTGCCTTTAGCGCACAAACTACACACCCTAGCAGCCATGCTACAGGTTTTGCACCTGAACGCACCGGTGCCGCTCCTGTTCGGAAGAACCCCGGAACACGTCTTATCCTGTTTCACAGCGGAGCGTGAAAACATAAAGTTGTAGCTGTGTTTGATGTGTGTGCTGCTGGTGTAAACAATCACACTCATTTGCCTTTTTCCTTTTTTGAGTGGAACATATGCCAACATGCAGAATGTTTGTGATATTCTGAAGCTGGGAGGAAGAGTTTGATTGTGTTATTAATAAAAGGAGCTCACTAATGATTGACAAGCAGATGATGTAACTGAAGAAATGCTAAAAATAGAGCAGGATTTCACAGTGGAACACAATGTTAACACTGCAAATACACCACTGGATTCTGCTAAGTAAAACTAAGTAAGTAACGCCTTCTGCTGTCTAACTCTGACCACATTCCAGCTTGTTGTGGACCACACTGGAAGTAGAAACTTGCTAACTCCACCATGAACACTGAAGTGTGTCCCCTATTTTGAGCACACAACTGTTTTCCAAATATGGATGAAATATACTCCGGATGCCGGAGCAGCAACTTCTATGGTGGAATCTCATTAGCATCGTAATAGCTTCCAGGCTCATTTGCATTTTGCCGTGAGTGATTTTTTTCTCTCTCTCTTTCCTCTTTGCTGCTGGATGGAATAATAATAATAAAAAAAGAAGTAAAACTTTGAAGCACCATATTTTATTTCATTATTTAAGTTAAACAAATTGTAATTGAAAAGCACTTTTCAATTATGCTATTTCCTTATACTGGTGACAAATGAGTCTTACAGTCGTGTCAAGCAATTATGGGAAGACACACAAAACTACAAACTAATATTTGCACACAGGGATGACGAATTAGTGTAAATAGATTAATACAGGAAGTGAAGGCATTTAGTTCTATTTCGGAAATAGCCTGTATGTGCAAAGGTGGGGTTTAAAATCATATTTGCACCAATGTACTGAACTCTAGTGGTGAGGTGATATGACATGAAGCCATTATGGAACATGATCAAAAACCAACAAAAATGATAGAGAATATGCCCATAGCTGGTTAAATTACATAGCGCCATGTTCAGAAAATGCCAGAATACATATTTAAAGTGATTAACCAGGTTTTTGTGACACATGCAGCCTCTTTTAACAAGGTGCTAACATGTCCAGGTTTGTAACACAAGGATACAAATACACAGTGCAGCTTGTTAGACATCCACACTCCTGTTTTCTTATGCTGAATTTTTGCAGCGAAGCAGCTCAGCGAGCAAAGAGTTAATATTTTCAACCAGTTCTGCCTCTGACACACACACACACACACACACACACACACACACAGACACATGCACGCCAGCAAGTGCACACACTCACACACACACGTGCACGCACGCCCGTATCCCCACAACCCATCACCCCTGATCACACTCAGACTTGCGCACACTCCCACGCACACACACATGCACACACACAAACCCATAATTCCCAACACCCTCCTCCCCCCCACCCCCCTCTCCCTCCTCATCCACCGCCTCCTCTCCTGCCTCCCTGGGCTCACCCCCCCACCCCCCACACCCCCTCCTCTCCTCCTCCTCCATTCTCCATCTCTGCCCCCCCCTCCCCTCCTCCCCTCCTTCCCTTCCTCCCTCCCTCCCTCCTCCACCACCGCCCCCCCTCAGGTCAGTTAATAAGCGAGCCTGAGCCTGTGCCTCAGCTTGGCTGTCTGGAGGACATGCAGAGCAGTGTCTCCTGGGAATTGGCTCATGCAGAATGCTGCTCCGCCGAGAGAATGGAATTTTACCCTCGCTAGGGCTCCCAGCCGCACAGCGCAGCAGGAAACCTGACAGACACGCACACACACTCACACACGTACAAACACAGGCGAGTGCACGAGCATGCACGCCAACACGTGCTGCAAATCAGCACACAAAACATCCTCAAACACACACACAAGCAAACATAGTAGTCCCAAGAGTGTGTTTCCTGAGACGTCTTCACATCCCTTTAAGAAAAGTGACCACTACCTACTAAGAAAAACACTTATTTTTCCCCCTGAATCATCAAGAAGCCATCATTAACTTAATGGTGACACAGTCTTCGGGGACACGTGGTGATCGTCTGTGTAGCACAGAAGCCTCCATTTCACTCCAGCAAATGTAAACACGCACGGTTACGAACGCAGGGACATCAGTGGGTACAGTGTCGCTAATGAGTTGCCCCGTAGATTTGGAAACAGTGGCTTTTCCACACTTCTGTCTTAACTTCAAGTGTTGAGAAAGTCACCCCCCTCCTCCACCCTCCTCTTCCTCTTCCTTCTCCACCACCTCCTCCTCCTCTTCTTTCATTCCTCCTCAAACCCACAGCTCCATCTATCGGTGTCCCTGAGAGTAAACACTGAGCCACTGGAAAGGATTCAATTGGATGCTGTAATCACCATCACCAGCGAGCAGGGAACTATTTCATGTTTCATGTAAATTAAAGAGAGTGACTGTAAACAAGTTTTGCTGTAAATAAAGAGAGTGGGTGAAAACATGTTCGTAGCATTAGAAGAATAAGCAGACATAATGGCACAGGAGCAAAAAGAAATAAGTGTTTTCTCTTTGTGACCTTTAACCCTTCATTTGGTTTTGCAAATTAAATGTTTGTTTTTTTTGCCATTCAAAATGTCTGTGAATGTGACCAATTCGGTTTTAGAAACTGTGTTTCAGGACAAAATGACAGAGGTCTGATGACTCATGTTGCCCAGTGATGCTGAGTATTATTCATGCCTCCAGAGTTGTATTTACCCATTAAAAACAACACAGCACTGAGCATGCACATGTACACAACATGCAGGCATAGCAGAGTATGTACCTGCCAACATACCAGAATCACGATTACAGAGGGTGAAGACTGAGCTCAGTATTAGTGATTATGACTATTTTCTCCTCTTGACAAGATTTAGCCGAATAAAGGAAGGGACGGGATCCAATCCCATTTTCTGTGGTCGTGCCATGTGCACAGAGTCTGGACAGGGTCTCCAGTGAGAGATTCCACCGCCTTCATGTATAGATTACCTCCACTGTTCCAGTGGGATTAGCAGTCACACAGATTGTAAAACCGGTGTCGCTGCAGGATTGAATTGTTCACAGACAAGACCCCTGTCCCGTTTCCTCGCTGTTAAACAAAAAATGTGGCAGAGCTTGGCTTGTGAGGCATCTCTGAGTAACAGGCAATTATAAGCTGTGTTCACTGTGGTTTGGACCTAATCATAAACACGACAATTCTTATTTTTTCCCCTACCCCTTCTTGCCTCAACAAGGAAATATAATCCACAAAAATCACATTCATAAAGGAGGTGATATGAGGTGTAACGTGGAGACACACACCCTAATTGTAAATGAGATTTTTTCAAACTAAATGTTATTCTCCACCCCCCAAATACACCATGACAGTGGTGGAAAAAATTGTGGAAATGGTGGAGGGAAAAAAAAAAAGTAGAGACAGACAGACACACACACACTTACACACATAACACAACCACAACCTTCAATGAGCCACCTCTCCATGAAATGCTGAAGCCATGGCAGCATTTACACCATGAAAACGTTTCAAATAATAACACTGACACTTTACATATAAAATATTCCTGCACTTTCTCCATTGTAAATATTTTCCATCTGCAACGTTTGTCAGGTGTAGCATACAGAGGTTATCATTATAATTATTTTTTCTTCTCTCTTGTGGAGCACCTCCAGTGAAAAAGCCCAGCCTGTCTCAGCTCTGGCTGTTTGTAGTGCAGCAAGCCGAGGCAGCAGCGCTCTCTTTGGGATTTAGCCTTTCAAAAGTCCTCGTCAGATTTGCAGCGCAGACGTACTTCTGCTGCTTGCCGCCCCCACATCTCTGCTCCCCCACCACCATCACCACCACCTCATCACCACCACATCTCCCCATCCCTCTAACCACCACCCCTCCCTCCCCTCCCCTCACCATCCCACCCTCCTCCTCCCCCATCAACCTCCTTCCCCTCTCCCTCTCTCTGCTCACTCTGCTGCAGATGTTTTGGATATGTTTTCTTAGTAGGGAAGCTGCGCCAACTGCCAAGTGCCGACAAAATGCCCCTCGGTCGTCTCCTGCAAGTTGCTGGTGCAGTAGCAGCAGCGGCGGCGGCGAGGCTGGCCAACGGCTGGTGAACGAGACGTTAGCATGAATGGCGGCCAACATTCCACAGACAGAGAGAGAGAGGTCATGCAGAGGTTAGCCCCAATGGCAGCCAGTGTGCACATAGCAGGATCCTAATTACCAAACCTGCGAGTGTTGGTGAGCTAAAGTCAGGAGAATCTTTATGAGAATACAGTGATTAGAAAAAGCAGCAAAATAAACACAAATGGGGCCTGTCACTGAGGTGGTGGTTTGCTGTGTTCGGACACACATGGGGCTCCAGTGTTTGTGGGTTTTTGCACCACAATGTGGCAAACATTTACTGAAGGGATTTCAGGTTCAGTTTGGCCTGGACCGGCCAGCTCATTAGCTTCTCTCTGTGACATGGCATCACAACAACTCAGGTGCAAAACTTTTCTCAGCCAAGAAAAGAAAAAAAGAAAACTGTTGTTGTGCTCATAATAGGGGATACACCTCCCAGAATTCCCCTTCCACACAGCAAATTTCCCAGTTTTCATAAGTGTTGATTGTTTGGTGACAATTATTCTGAGTGTTGATTATGCACTTGTGAAGCAGATATGGCTTGGAGACTGTTCAAATGGGGATAGAATTACAGAAATACTGGTTAGAGTAATGAGTGTTAACACTTACAGTGTTGCTGTTTTTATGCATTCAATTCAACAATATGAGCAACAGATGAGATCCCTGTCTTTTTTTCACTTATTGGCATCAAGATAGTGTTGACAGCTTTATTATCTTCACTATTTTATCAGACAATTCCTTCCTCAGAACCAATCACTGTTTAGTATCTGTGTAAATAACCATAAAAACTTATGACTATTTTCAAGTATTTATTTCAGTATTGTCAGCAGCTGGTTAGAGTCTAGTCAGAATCCAGAAAGTTTTTACTTTTTTTCACCCATTGGCATCAAAATAGTGTTCACTTGTTTATTATCCGCATTGTTTTAACAATCTACATTTGTCCAAAATCTGTTCTGTCATCCAAACCAATCACCATCTGGTGTCTGTCTAACTAACTGTAAAAACAAAGTAACAAATTAGGAAGCATTAGCTCAGCAGTTTGAACAAAGTCAAGCCTCAAAAAATAAATAACTAAATAAATAAATTGCTGAATTTGAGTGTCGCATCTTCCTGTTTACAAATCAGGCCGTTTGAGAGACTTACTCTCTGGCGCTTCAACAGACAAAGAACATACAGGTACAGAGGAGGATGAGAACCGTTTACAATGTGGAGGAGGTGAACAGGCAATTAGAGTCGATCATTTCAGCTCGTAACAACCTGTATCCCCAATATTTTTACTCACATCATTAAACGTCTGCATTCTGCTTTTTAAGACTGAAACACCTCTGTCTTTCATATGTGAGCTAATCAACACATTCATATATGTATTAGTGTATCAGGCACACCACCATCAGTAACATCTGTATCTATGCTTCTTGGCTCAGTATATCTACCATATTTTGGTTAATCAAGATGTATTATATCCACATGGATCAATAAACATCTGTATCATGCTGAATTAATCAATAATTATGTGTCCAATATCTGGATTTATCAATAGATGCCTGCGCTGCATCTTTAACTAACAACCATTTTCTGTGGAGGACAAGGCTGATAGGAGACCAAACTTGATGTTCAGGAGAGAAAGAAAGAAAAATAGCTGGCTGTGCTGCTACCATCCCCCATCTCGTAGGCATGGCAGCAGCCTCACACACATGCGCCCGCACACACACACACACACACACACACACACACACACGCTCATGGACACACATTCACACAAATACACATGCATACAAAGCACACATACATAAACACACACGCACACACACACTAACACACACGCACACACACAGCCCATCTCTCTCTGCTACCTGATGTGAGGCAGAGAGAATATTCCAGAAACCAAACACAATGAATGTTCCTCTGCTATTCATACAAAACAGAAAATCACGCTGCAATGGTTCTAATTTAAATTAAATCCACGCGTGTATTTAAAGCTGCTCTATTTAGTCTCAAGGATCAATTTTGAATCGCTGGAGAATAAAAAAAATAATAAATAAATAAAAAGAGAGAAAGAGAGAGGGAGAGACAGAGAGAGAAAGAGGGAGAGAGTGGGGGGGGAGTTTATGGTATAGTTTTAGTGCTGAATAAGTAAAGTGTTTTTAAGAGCCAGACTGGAGCAGCGTTTGAAGGCAGAGAGCAGCCATGGTGATCTGTGGTGGTCCTGCTGCCCGCCCTGCACCTTCACAATACAACTCACACAGCAGCTCAGGTCTGATCCACCCGAGCTACGCAAGGTTGTTTCTTGGAAATTTGATAAGATTATTAATTTCAAAGATTTTTAAAGCATTCAAACATTTATTCATGGAGATATAGTTCTTTTCATTGGCGCAGTGCAGCTGTAATGAGACTGTGCAGCAGATTCAGCAAAGATTGTCAATGCTTTGTTTCACCAGTGTGTTTAGGTGTGGCCAGGTCTGCTACTGGAGTACTGGACTATCTCTTGAGTGACTATTTTAACTCACCTTTAATGAGATTTTGATTATATTTTGCTTGTGTATATTGTTGTGTGTTGTCATGATGCTTTCTTGGCTGGTGTCTTATTTAAAGACACAGTCCAGTATCTAAATGTGAACAACCTCTCCTAGGTTCTGGGGCTTAGTTCATCAGACTCAAACCTCTTGATTGTTCTAGAGGTCAGAACTAAAAGGCACAGAGGGGGAACAGCCTTTCCTAATTACGCCCCAAAACTCTGCCTGGGGGTCTTAAGGGCGCTAAATCTGTTGACACTTCCAGACAAAATCTTAAGAAACACCTTTATACCATTGCATTTTCCTGAGGTGTCTTTTCTTTTACCTGATTGTTGTGTCTTATCCAGCTGTTTTAATCCAGTTTTATTTTATTTCATATTGCTTTCTCCTAAAGTGTTTTCACCTGATGGTTGTTTTATCTTGTCTTATCCTGCTGTTTTAATCCAGTTTCATTGTTGTTTTATTATCCTTTTTTTATTGCTTTATCATTAATGTTATGATTATCTGCTTTTCATGTTGAGCACTTTGTACTGTGTTGTATCTTATGCATTAATTGTGCTATATAAATTAAGTTTATTATCATCATATTAATAAAACTTAAAATAAAGACTCACAGAAATTAGTGTTATGTTATGCTGTTAAATGTTTATGTACATCAGATCAAATTTCTGTATTGACAGGAGTAAAACAGGCATGTGTGCTGAATAATGATGAGCTGAGAAGCCAAATAGATGCAAATTTGTAATTTACTATTCAAACTCTGTAATTATGTAGACCACACACACTATAAACGTACAAAGACATAAAATTACTGATCTGGCCTTTAAAAAAACCTTCTGGTACTACTGCTACTACATTAGTCATTGTACAACTTGCAAAAAAAAACTTACCTACTGCTGTTGCTTCTTTTAACATTACTGAATTATTACTGTTCAATTCACAACAGTTCATGAATGTTCCACATTGCAGTGCAAAACACCACAACCCTACTTACATACAGTAGTTTTTACTAAGTACTAGAAGTAATATTATTTCCATACTATTCAGAAAACCTTCAGACAACATTCAATTCTGCACAAACTGCACAAACATCGTTATGTTAACCCTTTCATGCATAGTGGTCCCTACAGTGGACAGCTATTAAAAGCTGTCCACTGTAGGGACCACTTTTGTAAATTCATGGGTTTTGATGGTATAGTTGCACATCAGCCACCACATACATACACTTAAACCCACTGGTCAGCCGATGTAAGTCTAACAAAGTATGTAAGATGTAAGTCGAAGTCTAATTTCTCAAAACCAAGATGGCCGACAGATGGCCAGAAATGCTGAGCGGTTCAGGAATATCCTCCCAATCTTTCAATAGGAGAAAAAAAATAACATCAAGTAACATCTAAGGAGTAATACTAATGTTAAAACTTGTTGATTTTTTTTAAAAATTGTGTTTTAAAAAGACAAGGTTCATTTTTTTTCATGCCCAAAGAAGAATAAAAAAATCCTGACTGAAGATTTCAGAATTCAAGCATAGGTTAATTACTGTTACCCTTACATTTGTTCTTGCAACTTCTATTGCTAAGAGCTAGGAATACACAGCAGGTCTATTAATATATCAGAAACTTTACAGCTATGTGTTTTCTGTTTCTGTGTACAAATCTCTCTTCTGTGTACAGTTTGTACTTTCTCCTACTGAGTGTGTGTGGGTTTCCTCCAGGTGCTCTGGATTCCTCCCACAGTCCAAAAACATGCAGGTGAGCTCCAATGTATAAAAGTCTCAAAACTGGCCACAGGCCCATGTGTATTGATGTAATATTTATGTATAACACCATGTACATGTTTTCATAACACATTATAATGTAGTTGTAAGCAGCTCTTAGTGTTTATTAACAAGTGTGGGTAACCATACACGGAAGATGGTGATTAAACAGGTAATGAATGACAATGTTGTAATAATATAATACCAAACATGTCTCTATGTAACTACATTAATTAACTACATTATAGCGCATTATAAACCATTTCTAAAATGTCTGTGTACTGGTGTTATATGGTAAATATGGGGACTTAAATTAAAGAATTACCCGTATGTCATATCTTATACCATGGGACAATATCTAACTTCACTACTCTAAGATATAATGTGCTAAATATATGACATACATATAAAACAGTAGTCTACACCTACATGTAATAATGTTGCATATGCAGTGGTGGAAAGAAAAAGGACATTTACTCAAGTGCTTAATATATTTATGACATTAACTCCAGGATCAGCTTGTGAAATAGTGAAATATGATTCCATTATTATAAAGCAATCCAAGAATACAGTGGATTTAATAATGTAACATTCTGTACAATACTATACTTTACTGTAGTTCTGTACCTTTAATGCAGGATATTTTACTTGCAATTTAGTATTTTTACATTGTTCTACTATTAAATAAAATAGACAAATCCACAATATTCAATTGCAATATGGGAAGACATAAAGCTTGGACAAATATTACACATTATATCTATTTTATTGTCTTTCAACTGCATGTGTCACATGACTATTTTCGTCCAATCACGATTGAGTGATCGTGCCTGCGGTAAAAGTTAGACTAGTTTAATTTGCTTAAGATAAAAATAACAACCCATATATTGCAGACACTATAGGAACATTTTGCTTACCCCCTCACACTCACCCCTACAATCCACCACTATGTTCACATATAATGTACAGTATGTGAAGTTTTTATATGTATATTATATAATTTGGTGCATATAATACAGTCTAGTGGAAATATAATGGAAGATAAAACTGTAGATTATTCCTGTGCAGGTTATGTCCTATCACCTTTCTTGAAACGGCAGCCTCCTTCAGATTTACTGTCATTATCTTTCAGACTTTTTAACGGTCTACAGCCAATTGGACACATACACTATGTTTCATGGCTTAATTTATCCCTGGTGTTTACCTTGCCAGGTTCAGCCAGTGTCCTTGTATCATTTACAATTCCCCACAATGCTTTTTTTCCCCAGGCTTTGTGTAATCGGCATCATCCCAAAGACGATCAATAGTGCTTCAAAATTACAGTGCTGGACTGGGTGCTATCTCCAGGCCTGCTGATTATTGGACTTTGCATAGTGTCGAGTTGGTTTGCTAGGCTCTGGTCTTACCAGCAGCCAGGTGTAACATGGGAATGGATATCTGTTTGAATCAGAGCCCAAAAAGCTTCTGGCAACTTCAATCCAAATCAATGCTCAGACCAGGGCACCAGATAAATTGTTTCCCCTCAGAAAAGGAGCCAGTCTTTCTTATTTCTCAAGTTTTTCCTGACTTCAATCACCTCACATAGTTTCCCCCTAAAACAGAAATCAACCAAAAAATGTGGGGAACTTTGAGTTTTGTCTTCTTTTTTTAAGACTGTGGGAGGTATGGGTGGCAGGGGTGAGGAGGGTGAGGAAGGGTGTTCTCTAATGAGCTTTATAGAGCAGGTACAGCCACGTTAAAATGAGAGGAAACAGACCTCCCACCAAATATGAATACCAGAAAGATGGAAATGTACTCAACAGTGAATTTATTATTCTGAATATGTTCAGAAACAAAAGGCTCTGGAAAACAGAGGGAGTGAAAGTGAACTGCTCCCCTGCACTCCTCGCTGCCTTAAAAAAAAAAAAGAGAAAAAAACTGAGACGGGGAGAAGGAGAGGATGGGAGAGAGAGAGGGAGAAAGATGGAGAGGGAGGGGTATGAAAAAGAGAGGCAGAGAGAGAGAGCGAGAGAGGAAAAATCCTGGGCCCTGTTTCTTCTATTTTTTTTTTTTTTAAGCAATGGCATCCTGTGTTCTTGGATGTGTCGTTGCCATGGCAACTGTAACTTGGTGACCTCGTTATTTCTGCCTAATCCCGCACTGAAATTATGGTTGCTCCACCCTTTTGCCTGGCTGCCCTGATAACATAATCATTGCAAATGAGGCAGGGGAATGGAGAAGAAGAAGAGGACGAAGGGGAAAAAAAAAAAAACACATTTGGCACAGGGTTTTTTTTTTTTTTTAAACCACATCACCACAGGCTGCTGTAGTATATCACATACATTCACCAGCATATATTTACTGCTGCTCTTAGTGTTTTTGCAGTATTCCTGCAACAGCTGATGATGGGTCAGAGTAATTAAAATAAGCACTTAGCAATAATCGGCAGTGAGTGGTTGATAAACTGTATTGATTTCAGATCAGTCATGAGTTTATTACAGTGGAATCGATGCCAAGTCAACAAAAAGGCTGCCACTCACAAAGTTTGGGAGACTGTATCCTGTAAATGAAGACCAGACCAAACTAAAATCTACTGTACTACACACATGCACACACTCACAGATACATGCACACGGCGGCACATAAACACCTGAATTATTGATTTCAGTGTTTGATTAGATTTACTTATTGGCCAGGGCACGAGAAGCAAGCTGAAAAATTGATGGATTTTTTGAGATAAACATGCAAACTAATAAGAAATCCTCAGTCATGCCTATTCAATAATTCACTAAATTTACATATTATTATTGGCATATCTCATTACTCTGGACCAGGACACACTTATATATTCCAAAATTTTATTAGTCGGGTATTCTGTTGCATAAATTAACATGAATAATGAAGGACGAGGGCTTCTTTAAAGTCATGATTCAAAGAAATCCCTCAATTAGGAATAAAAGAGAAAAATGCCTTTGTGTGGTCAAATAGGCCACAGAATCCTTAACAACTGAACTCTTTACATGTATTTACTGCAGCTGTGGGTAAAAATATATTCAGTGTTCACAATCTAACATGTGTTATATCTAGATAGTTCTTGTTTTGCATTGTTCTTTTATGAACTGTGACATTTGAGAGTGCTAAAGAAGAGAAGCTGTTTCTTTCTGAACTGGCTCCACCTGCCTAAGTAGACTATAAACAGAAAATGAGGTCAAATGTATTACATTTTTCCTATATTTAATCAGGAATAGAATTTTTATTGTATTATTCTCACACTCCTTTGTATTATGTTATGTTTTTATAAACACAGACGTTTTAAAAAAAATCTACAGCAGTCCTGCTCATGAGCCTCCCAACTGCAAAATCACAGCACAGCACTGGGGCAAGCAACTTTAAAATCCTACTAGTTACAATTCAAGCTACAGTATCTCCAAATACATGTTAAAAGACATGTTTATTTCACAGATATCACTGAGCTATTGGTGCTGCATATTGTTCATAGATAGATATTGTCATTTTATTAATGAGAAATCAAAAACTTTCAATAACTGTGGTTACATTCAACTTCCTCTAACTCTGGCTTCCATTTTTTTTATGTCTACAAATCCCATGAAAAGACAAAAACCAACAACTGACTGATTCCTTCATGCTACACAACTCCATTGTTGAGACAGCTCTTATTTTGGGGGATATCTCCACCTCTCTCTCTCTCACTAACCACTTGGAATGCAGTACGCACAGTATGTTAAATTGTTAATCTACAGTTAAAGATAACCACAAAATGTATGCAAAACATGTACGTGATATTCACATCATGTGGAGACTTGCTGCTGTTTCCACTTTTCCTTCCAACCTGAAACTGACTTGGTGGTCCTTGGATTGCAACAAAGGCAGTAAAAACCATGTGGCGAGGCCAACAGCGACCGCCATGTCAGCTCAACCTGAACCTGCAAAAGTTCCTCGTCTGTATCTGACGGGAGATAATAAATGTGCAACTCTCGCAAGATGTACTGAATAATTATCTGTGGCTGGCTCAATCATGACTGATGAATGATCTGTTAATGGCATTTCTAATATTTTCTTCACAGTCATCCACCACAGTTGCAGTAAAACCAACAGCTGACTCGCTATGCAGGGCCAGAGTCTATTGCAGTGGCTTGCATCAGTGTCAGGTCATATACACTGCTGATTTGTTTTAGTGAAAATTCTGGGTCAGATATCTTAAAGTGACATTTTGTCAGAGCAGAATTTCAGACATCTCCAGTTTTAATACTGAGAATAGTCAAATGAGGATATTTCAGACATCACAAGGAGTAGGTGGATTGCCATCAATTCATTCAGATATCACTACAACAACTGGATGGACTGCCATGAAATCTGGTACAGACATTCATGGTTCCCTGAGGATATATCCACCTTTTATCTACCAAACCCCAGCAGATCACAATTTACACTTACCCAGTAAAAAACCTAAATATCTAGAGATCAGAGATTCTGTCCATTACTTTGGTTTATGAACAAAAGCCAAATGCCAACTTAACAACATTCACATCAGCCTCAGCTGTAGGCTACTTTGTGTTTTGTGCTAATTAGAAGATGCTAGCATGCTAACACTCTACAGGTGGTGAACATGGTAAACATTACATTGGCTAAACATCATCATGTTAGCATTGACATTGTGAGCATATTGCTGTGCTTATGTTAGCATTTAGCTCAAAGATGCTAGTAATGCTGTGGACTTGTCGGACTCATTTGTAGAGAAATTAAATTAAACATATGTCTTTGATTGGAATATAAGTTGAATTTGATTAGTAACTAGTCTGATGTTTATTATTCGATAAGACTAATTATTTTGTCATCAAAGGTCTCACATTAGCTGTCACCTTTTAAAAGCCACACTCATTTGTTGTAAATATTATGCTCTCAATTATTCATAAGAGTACGTGTCATTGTTTTTAAAATGTTGGATCTTACATTTTGGAAACAAAGTCTTTATTTATAGTGAAAAATGAAAAACTACATGTGGAAGACTTAAGATGTTTCATATAACCCCCCCCTCCCGCCATCGCCTTCCAACACCCACCCAACACCCCCACCCTCCCCCTCAGCTTTTACTGAACTTAGACCCAGGATGTAAATGAGAAACAGATGTGTAGGAGGGTGTAGCGAGTGGGGGGGTGGGGGTATTGAGGAGACTATGTTTCCACAAAGACCTCAGGCTTAAAAGAACCAGAAAATCCCCAAAGTTGGATCTTTCTGGACCTGTTTCTCTACATGAGGCACCATCCTGGGAAGTCAGCAGGGGAAAACAGAGACAGAAGCACAGACAGAGAAACTGACAGACGGGCATATGGACAGATGTGTGTACAGTCAGACTGAGGAGAAGTGTGTGAGTGTGTGTGTGTGTGTGTGTGTGTGTATGTGCATAATCCGCCCTGAGAGACAGGACCGCACGACTCCCAAGAGGCTTATCTTGGTCAGATCCTGTTGCTTGTATGGAAACTCTCAATTCAGTCACCTCGTTTGTCCAGTGTATAGTACAACCTCTCCATCCACACACACACACACACACACACACACTCTCCCACCCCCACCACCACTGACCTGGATTTGACTGGCTGCTGCCTGCGGTATCCGCCTACATCAACTTCAGCGGGCCTGCTGGCTGTTGGATGTTTTAGCTGAGAGGGAAATAACTCTTATATTAAACATTTTTATAAATATTATTAAATAAAAGTGGAAACACTATTATTATGAGCAGCAGTACTTATCAAAAATAGAGATAAAAATAGAGGTAGAGTAAGTAGAAGTATTAGTAATCATATTAGAAGTAACATCAGTGACAGTGGTAGTGATAGCAGTAGTAGCAGCAGTGGATTCATCAACTGCTCTGGACCTGTAGATGTTTATCTATCTATCTATCTATCTATCTATCTATCTATCTATCTTACAGTATGTAAATATCTACTTGATAAATGCAGATTAACTTTTCCTCCCCTCACGTCTAATATATGCATAATTCTTCATATAATATATTCTGCACTGTTTTCAGAAAAGAAATACTGATGGGGGGTGAGACATAAATGCTTATTTTCCGGTTGGTATACATGCATTTTTTGATTACTGAACATAAGTTAAAAAACATGCTGAGAGCCCAAAGGCCTCAAAAATCACTCACGGTGCATAAATAACTTTTAAACTGTAAAAAAGTATGAAAAACAGGAAACCCAGTGTATAATTGGGCAATGTTTACCATGTAGTAACAATTCAGGGTTTTTTATTCAGGGTGTGTGTGTTTGTATGTAATGATGGTAGTGGGTGGGTGGAGGGGGGGTTGCACGTTGACACCAGTATCTCAGGGGAAATGCTGCAGACATCAAAAGGTTGTTTCCTTCTTTAATGTACATTGAGGAATGTCATTAAACATTACACATTACATTATCTAATGTAACATAAACCACCAGATCACCTGCTTTAGTTATACCTTCCCTTCCTCTAACAATTTCCTCCCGTCATCACAGACCTGTGTTGATCCCTAATTTGAAAACAAACGCTCGACCTGCTCTGTAATTGGGTAAACACAACCTGGAACAAAAACCTGTGAGATATTTCTGGTCCCAGAAGTGACAGATGTGAGCGGGTCGTACAAGATGCCAGGCCTCTATAACCCCCCCAGCACTGCCAACATCCCACCGTCCCACCCCAGGTACCAGGCCTAATAAGGCGGCTGTTATCATTAACTGGAAGCCTGCCTTCATACATTTTAACTTACTGGTTGTGATCACTTAGTGCAGTTTGGCCGGAGGCATTTACATTGTATTTGCATTTTGGGCGTTTTTCCAGAGACACTCAAACAAATAAGAGCAACTGTACAAGAAACTTCCATTAGTAGATCACCATCATTACAAAACAACAGAAGGTACAGTGATAGCCACAGGTTTCCGACAGCCGCTAACATGTGTGACAAAGAAACGTTCCTTTTGAAATAAGAGATGAGGAGAAAAACAGTAAAGTGGAGTCAGCGCTGGCTACTGTGCCCTGAGGCCCCAGGGCACAGACTCCAGGCCTGCTCCTCCCTCCATCACCTCCTCTTCCTGTCAGGTCAGGATGAGGGTGGGGAAAGGACAGAAGTACAACTGACTTTCCAAATAATATATTCATTTACAGCTTCAACAAGCATTTTTTTCATCGTCCTTCATTACTGTTTTAATAAATCTATAAATTGGTGCGATTAGAGGGTGGTGATGATGAAAGGGAACCTAAGCTGATCTAATAGGACTGAGTAAGACAAGCAAGGTTTTGGAACCACTGGTTAAGGTCATAAAATGTCAGAATATAGTCAAAAACTCCCATTTCCTGCTTCCTGACCAACCAGCAGTCCAAATATATAGCATTTGAAATGATACTAAAAAAAGAGAAAAGCAGAAAAACAACAAATATTTGCCATTTTTGCCTTTTAGAAGATATATTGATATATTGTGGGGAAGCTGTGTCTCACGAGGTAGAGAAGGTTGGTGGTTTAAGTGCCAGCAACTCCTGCCCATTTGTCAAAGTGTCCTTGAGCAAAACACTGAACCTTAAATTGCTCCCAGTGGTCAGGCCAGCACCGTGCATGACAGCTCTGTCCCACATGGATGTGTGTTTTTAAGAATATACTGGGATGGGTGGATATGATGTATACTGGAGATAAAACTTTTGTTGTTTTGTTGTTGTTTTGCAATTATGTTGTAACAGCATAAAGATGTGTGGAGCAAAAGGACAAAAAAAAAAAAAAAACAGTAGGGTGGTGTTAAAATAGTGCCACTTAAACTGTATGTGCAAACACAGAACTCTAAGACGTAATAAAACTAGCTTGTAGCTTGTAGCATGCAAATTTAACATTGTCAGTCTGTATGGAGGAGGAGATTTGCCTCTTGTGATCCCACTTTTCTTAAATGGTAGAAATCTTCCTTAAAATACCAGCACATTGCTCTTAGAAGAAATGTGTATCACATTATGTCCATCTGAATGGACAGTAAATTATGTCCAAATCTGCTAGTGTAACATAATGAATATTCTGCTGCATATACTTTGTGCTCAGAAAGAAACAGTACTAATTATATATATATATATATATATATATATATATATATATATGTACAGTCAAGGTTTGACAGAAACTATGTGCAAAGCAAGCCACTGCTGTCAGCCTGTCGTTGCTGTGAAAGTGACGTTCCTGTCAAGCCGGGAAAACATGTTCCCACATAACTTCAGTGTAATCACAAATCAAAACACTCCAAAGACATTGAAGCCTCTGTTTTTCCTGCCTCTGTGTGTGTGATTACATTTTATGATGTTTTCTTTTTTCAGCTACAGGATTTGTCAGCCTCCTCACTTTTTGCAGTTTTTCTTTTATGATAAGTAATTTCAGAGACTTCATTACTGTGTGCATTGAAAGAATATCTGGAGCAGGTCTTCATCAGCCCATCATTTATTCATTGACATGGATTTTTCAAGCAGTGGCTCACCTCTCACTGAGCAGATGTTGAGTACCATCTCGAGCTGCCTTGATCTTAAGAGACACTGGACCTGATGTTGCCCATTCGAAAAAAATAAATTCTCTATCCACGTCGACCCTGCGCTGTGAGTTACTGGCTTGAGGGGCATTTAATTAAATCAAAAACTTATCACTCAAATTTTAATTATGCTGCCATGTCCCCCAGGTTCACTTATGACTTAGTGCCATCTAGAGGCCAAGCCGGCCACAACTCAAACCACTGATTTTATAACAGAATGTAACATTAGTCTTCATTATGTACAATACAGCTTGTTATGACTTTTGGAATACACTGGATGATTGTAAATTTCTTTATGCCTTAACAGAAAGAGGCTGATGATTAAAAGGGTAAATGCAGTATATTAATGGACTCATAAACTTCATTTTTCATCTGAATTCTGTTGCTCTGCTCTTCCTCTGTGTGCTGTTCACTGCTATAGCATCTTAACATAACAACTTAACAACACTAAGGTTTACAGATGTAGCTGCAGCAGAAGTGAGTATTATTACTTCCTTTAACTACTTTAAATCCCCCCTCCACTTCAAAAATGTGTTTTGGTTATTGCTACCTGATGTAACTGCTTTCACTGTGCAGAATGATGTACTGTATGTACCTCTAGTGGACGCATGAACTTGTCAGTGAAGTAGGAGACATCTTGTGTCCAGCAGTTACAATTCTGAAATAAAAAGTTTGCATATTCGTCTCTTCTTTATTTTTAATCAGGGGTAAGAATTTTTGTAGAAGGTAACTGAACTTAACGGTGTGAAAGCCATATCAGATACATCGTATTATTCCAAGCATATTACAGTTATATGTCTTTAAACATGTCTGGAGGGGATCTTAAAGTAAAAGCATTAATGAAAAGGTAGAAGTCTGCTCCATTGAATACCATACTCAAGTGAAGAATTACTAGAAAAATTGTATTTAAGTTTTCTTTGTTTTTTATTTCCTTTCCATCCCTCGTTATTTTCATTTACTGCAATCCTGTTTATCTTGCCTTGGGGTTTTAGGAGAAGTTTTGGGTAAACTTTCAGCCTCCTATCTCTCTTGCACGGGCTTTTGTTTGCTTTTAAGTTGTATATATGTGAGTAAATGTAGTTGTATTGTCAGCTTGTCTGTATATGTGTACACGAAGGTCTTTGTATAGATATCATGTTATATCCTTATTATAGCTGTAGTTCTTCTGTACGAATAAATTAATAGTAATTTGTTATGTAGACAAACAAATCCTGTGACTGTAATAGTATTATATGATACATCACAGGATTATTATTACTATTGCATGCATAGTGGCGTGTGGTTGTTTGAGTTGGAGCTAATACTGTTGAGTGCTGTTACAATGCATCTTATTCTATAAACTCATGAAATTATTTGTAAAAATCTTCAAGTATAGAAGTATTGTCAGCAAAATATACCTAACTTATCAAACAGTAGGTAATCAATGTTGTATTAACATCATTGATACATCAACCTTTAAGCAGTCTTCTAATTTGCAAACTACAGCTTCAGACAGATGTATGAGCAAAAATACAACATTTCTGAAAGCAGTGAGTAAGTACAAGTACTGAAATGTACTCAGTATAGCACTTGTCTAAATGTACAAAGTTACATTCAGGTAGAAATGTCAGCAGTGAGAATGCATGACGTGGATATTCTTCAGCGCTGACCACTGTGTAAAGTGTTGATGCAGGATAAACACACGAATGAGACTCTTTAATAACATCTTCATAAGACCTCATGGTCCTGTCCCTGAACTGTTCCTGTCTGATCCCGTTTCTAGTTTGTTGTTTTAGATCCTCAGTTAAAAAAACAGCCCGGGCTATGAGAACAGGCAGTCAGGAAACCGAGAGGCGGTTCCTGAGTTTTGGGTGACTTACTCTCACGCAACACATGTGGCGGCTGGTCCCTGGGAGGCAGAGAGGTCCTCCCCTGCAGGTCAGGTTACCCAGAGCAGCCAAGGGCTAACCAGTACCATCTGGCCTCACCTTCCATGTTCACTGCCGCTCCAATGGCTTCCACATGGCGCTCCACCATCTCAGACATAACCCCTACAACGCACAAACACACAGAGATACACATTCATAAAACTGATCCACACACACAAGGTACACACAAATGCACCTCATGCACATTCACACACATATTACACATTTACACATATTTCTGCACATATGAACACATAAAAACACAAGCCATGTGCACAATACACACAGATATGTAACACTAAAAATAATCTAAACTTAATTTATGAAGCAATTTTTTAAACTGCAGTTACAAGATGCCCAACAGAGGGGAGAAAAGGAAGTGAAAAAAGAAGAGATGAACAATACATTTAATAAAAATATGTATAAATCACAAAATACTAAATTATAAGATGAAGAAAAAAACAAAAAATAAGTTAATAGAAAAGAGCTGTTCTCCTAAAATGTGAATTACTGTGGTTTCATAAATGCATGAAATATATAAACCTGAATACATACATGTAGACTACACAGAAGCAAATACACGCCCACAACACATAGACACAAAATGTAAATGCACTCACAC
Organism: Lates calcarifer; assembly: GCF_001640805.2. Lineage (NCBI taxonomy): Eukaryota > Metazoa > Chordata > Actinopteri > Centropomidae > Lates > Lates calcarifer. The sequence goes on along the minus strand of NC_066840.1, from coordinate 21,389,940 downwards.
ACCTAAACTGCACAGACACCCACATTAATTCAAATAAGTAACACTACACAAAGGTGAAACCACACGCACGTGTGCACATACACACACTGGTCGGCTCACACAACTGCTCGGATTTGAATGAGGGTGGAGGGGGGGGTAGTGAGGGGCTTTAATCAGGAAATTCACCTCCAGGGGTTTCATGTAAGCAGGACTGGACACTGCTCTTCTCCCTGCTTCACACAATGAATCACTGAGGCTGCCTGCGCTTGAAAGCCTCAATCCGCTGTCAATAAAGCTAATGCTATCACAGGTTCTCCGTGTGCAGTGTAATCTATTATATGGTTTTACTGGGAGCATGTGGAGAAAAATCATAAAACAGCATTGGAGATGAAAAACACCATCACCAATTACACTGAATTGACATAAATAACAACAATGTAATATATTTATTCTGAAGCTGCTTCTATTGAATCTAGATGTAAAGAATATACAGAGAGCTAGAGAATGCTTAGGGGAGAGGACGATGTACAAGAAGTCATGAGCTGGTTTGACCTCCAATTAGCACCAGTTTACCCTCATTTCGTACTGAACTTGGTGGTTTACAGACACCAAACCCGCCATCATAATGATCAAATGCAGAATATAACGCCACTGTGGGCCCTGCTGCCTGCATGCATAGCAGGTAGTAACCTACAAGATTTATGTTTTTGATTTTGCAGACTTCTAACCTCTGTTTATACCTGCACTTTTCATATATATGCACATAAACATCATTTCTGTTGACAAACTAGGATTTCCATGTGGTAAAATATGCCAACTGCCACTGCTAATGTTATAGCCACTCAGGTCTTGAGGTAATAGTCAAAGAAATGACAGATTAGAAGGCCAGTACAAGTGTTGTGCCATTAGAGACAAATTCAGACACCTGTTTTCTAGCCACTGAACAGAAACACTGCCCCGTCCTTTATTTAACATAATAATAGGCTGAACAGTGAAATTCAAACATAAGCGACACTTGTGACAGGCTTAATTAAAAAAGGAGAAAAGGGAAGACTGTGTGCTAATTTCTCGCAGTATAAGACAATATGAAGTACAACATTAAGTAGTCTGAAAGTAAATATCAGAACTAGCACTAACAGGAAGGATCCTTCAACTCATTACAACTGATTTTTTTATGTTTATCTTACCAGGATGGCTCCTGGGTAATAACAACCAAAAGGAAATCAGAAATCATGAAGTGCAGCATATATGCAAGAGCAGCTGATCACCTTTGCACAGGTAAGAAACGCTAATGAGGGACAAGATATCTTAAATGTATGTACTGTAAGCTACAAGCACAGTATGTATTCAGTCCAAAAAACTATTGAGTCTGCTGCTGAATATGTCAAAAGAAAAAGAAAAAAAAAAAACACAAAATTTTTCTCATGTAGTTGTGTTGTAACCGGTGTGGAGGGGAAAAGACACAAAATGGAAACATATTTATATTCCAGCAGCTTTCCCTTTAATATATTATGTTGTCCGGTACAGTATGTGCCATTGCTGGAAATAATGCAAATCACTGAGTATTACCATTAAATGGTGACATGTTTTTGTTCTTTGAAAAGCTGACACCTTCTTTTTTTTATCCTTTATTGGAGGATGTTTAGTAGAGAGAAGGCGGGGGCGGGATGAGATGGAGGAGAGATGGTGAACAGTATGCAACAAAGGTCATCAGGACGATTAAAACCAGGGACATTGTGGTAAATATTATATACAATCAACATCTTCTGTTGATTGTATATAATATTTACCATATCAAAACATATGTCAAAGTCATGATATAAATATTAAATCAAATACAACATAATAGGTTTTATCCATATCACCAACTGCCCCAACACATTTGTGCTCCCACTGACCTGATGTGACTCTGTTTCTTGTTTACGAGTGAATGAGACATCAGCTATTTTAAATCACATCAGTCATCCTGTATTTAAATACGCAAGGTCAGACTCCAGAGATGAGATGTGAAAAAGAAGAGTACCCTGGATAAATTCTCTTTAGCACACCGCTGCACCTGTGACATACAAGTAATTTGCTTCTCATAGGTTTACACTGCGGAAAACAATAGCATCTGTGGCGTTGGGTGACAACTTATCTGCCCCAGCGGAAACAGGAACAACACGCTCTGTCTCAGCGGTAATCTTTGATCAGTTGAAACGCTTTCTGTGATAAACATTGACTCGATCCCCATGGGCAATCACTCTATAGTGCTGGCATCATGGGAGGTAATGTATGCATAGACATGTTCAATTCGCTGCGGGCCCCCGCACACACATACAAACAAACACACACACACACACACAGTGAGATGAATTGCTACGCCACCTAGAATAAATACATATCAGCTACAGTGAGCTGGGGCGCTTTGCTCTTTCCTATTAATCCTCAGCATGGTGATTTATTGCAGTGTGCTTGTCAACAGCCATATAGTCCCCTGGAACTGTGGCCAGCCGGGAGAAATAGTGGAGTTTAAGACTAAGGCCCAGCAGCTGCCCCGTAGTCTATTTATGTGCATTCTGGTCCACGCTGAGGGTGAATATGTGGGTTGGTTGAACAACAACAACAACAACAACATTTTGCGCAAAGAGGAATGGGCCTGTAAAATAATCTATTTGTCATAATCCAACTTTTAAATTGATGTCTTCCCAGATGTCGCTGCTGTAGAGATTTGCATTTGCCAAGGTGAAAGGCCTGGATGCTCAGCAATCAGTTCTGTGCAGGAGAAGTGAATACTAAAGGGCCCTTCTGTAAGTTATTTTTATACAGTACATGCATGGCGGTGCGTTTTGAGCTCCGGGTGTTAACTCATCCATTTGATTAATGCTACTTCCACTGAGAAACAAAAGTGCAGTGCAGCAGTGCAGGACTCTTATTAAAGGGCACCATCTAGTGGTAGTTAATATATTGGGGTCAATCATCATGTAAAGCATCAGTTTGGTGAAACATATAAATAAGCCTAAGATATCTTGCTCTTGTGGCATAGAGTCAGCACCAGTGAGCCAAACTATTGTACTGATGACATGTTCCTAGATTACAATTAGCAAGGGCAATGTAGTTTATTTTGGACTTAGCAAACATATCCTGTATTTCTGCTGAAAAGGTCAATAGAAACACCAAACATGTTTTAATCTGCAGCTGAAAATAGTTCCTAACAAATGCACTATATATGTTTGAATAACACTTAATAAGAACTATAGTGCTTAAACCTTGTTTTTCAGTGGATGAAAGTATATATCTGTGACTCATTTTCAAACATCTACTTCTGTAGGACTGTGTGAATACAGGTCCATAGTGACAGACTAACACTTGGTTGGTTTTACTCCTTTCAGCTGCTGTTTCCAAGGTCAAGAATGAGCTTTGAAGTTAAAACTGAACTTCTCACAGTATAAAAGACAACATACACAAATAAAGAAACATTCAAAGTGCTACCAAAAAAAAATAAAAAAAAATCTACATTTTCAATTCGAGCACGACTAGGCAAGATTCTTAAGATGATGGCTGTGTCCACAATAGCTCCCACATTGCTGTAGTATTGTCAGTATAAAGTAATGTACATGTTTCCTTTTTTCTTCCATTGCTGATAATATTTGAGGGAACTATACATGATACATATACATGCATTTTAAACTACAGAATACAGACAGTCTAATAAAATGGTAGATGGTTAAGAAAGTGGACTTGTTAGAAGATTGAAAGCTCTAGAAAAGCCACTAAATTACCTTGCAGTGAGATTGTTTTGTCAACTGCTGTTTCCAATATCAAGAATAAACTTTAAACCTCAAAAATCGATCTTTCGTTTTGACTCATTTTATTGTGAATTTTGACAGTTACAATACACGACTTAGAAAACCCACAGGAGCAGAGCACCTTTTTCATACCGCGGACATCAAGGACACTTTGACTTGATAGCTACAAACAAAAAATAAGGCCACTCCACTTTAAACCGTATTGTACGTTTGAGAGAAGACAGCGGCTTTCTTCAACTTTGAGGTTCTGCAGTGGCAGAGAACCCTCAGGGATTCTAAAGAGTGCAAATTAAAAAAACTGTCTACGGATCTCACGTCACACAGGATTGACACTGTAGGTGTTGGCTTTTACAGATGTTACAGAAACTTACTGTAGCCAGTGTACAGTAAGGTAAGAAGGTGCTGAAATTCATTTTCGAGGGACAGGAGGAAATGTTAATTTCCACATTATAGTAATAACACTGTCACAAATTTTATATGCATCTTAACTGGTGGCTGCTTCCACACATACACATTTTAATATGACACATTTCTCATTTAGCACAATTTCACTTCACTGATCTCTGAAATAATTCTGAGTACTTTAAATACATTTTTGTTTAAGACTGAAAAGCTCACCCTTGATTGTATGTCATAAACTGGCAAATGATATATTAACATTGTTAAAGATATAACGGTCTGATTGACTGCTATATTGGGATAATTGTACTGATCTACAGCTAGATGGAGCTGTGAGGCTGCATTTGCAAAGAAAGCCCCCCCGACTCCAAAACAAACCCATCTGGCCATCCCCTCTCCACCTCTGTATTTTATTTAGCTCCTCTCTGTCACCATCCCTCTTCTTCACCTCCACACCCTCCGACCCCTCTTCATCACTCCTCCTATCTCTCCAGCTCTCCTTTCCCATATCCCCCTCCTCTCTCCATTTCTGTGCTTCTCCATCTCCTCATCTCTCCCCCTCTCTCTCTCTCTCTGCTTCCATCCATCTTTATCTCACCACTCCACAATCCCCCCAACAACCCCCCCCCACCCCACCCCCCATCACCATCTCCATAGCTCCACTCTGTCCTCTACTGAGTGGCCACAGCCTGGGTTTCGCCTCCGGAGGTCAGCAGTTGCATCAGGCTTCCCGATGCCGGCCGGTTCACCCCGGTGGCCCAGTTGAAAAACACTCTGAAGAAAAACAAAGTAATAGGAGCAGGTTTAGTGATTTTATTGAAGCATTCAAAGTCCACACATACTACTATACTACTGCTATACTCATCATCAATTAATAAATATGTGTTTTTGATTAATTGATCAATTTATACTCATCAAAAAATAGTAGAACATGCCCATCACAATCTACCAGAGCACAAGGTGATATTTGTCCATGTATCAGTTTAAACCCCAAAATATTCAATTCACTATGATGTAAGAGCATGAAGCAGTGGATTTGAAAACCTGGAATCATCAAATGTTTGGCATTTTTGATTGAAAACTGACTTAAATGATTAAAAGCAGTCACCAAAACACTTAGGATTAATTTTCTTTTGATCAGATGCTTAATTGATTGTTGCAGCACTAGTTGAATCTCTCCACTCTTCCGTGACACAGACAGAATCTCAAATGTCAAAGTCCAAATTCCAAAAAATCATTTAAAAAAAATGAATATGTTTTAATTCAGAGAATGCCCTAGTTTAAGTTTGTCTTGATTGGAGTTTTTTTTTTTTTTTTTTTTTTTTTTTACAGTAAACATAGTTTCAGTGGCCTCTGTTGGCTTAAAAAGTTTTCATCTTTTCTTCTTTATGGCATATATGTTAGACAAGTTGTTTAGGATTTATTTCAGAATAGCATGTATATGAAAATGCTGTGTTTAAATATCATGAAAGCTGACACTGAATGCTGAACTGAACTAGCCATAATTAGCACACAGTTCTTAATGAGGACAGAGGTTAACTACCTTTTTGGAAGCTGAATAATGAAATTTGTCTATCAAAGTAATTATGATGTGTACTACAGATAAGCTCTTCAACTAGTAACAGTCTAGAGGTTTTATGAATGAACGTTGTCTTTTTGAGGAAAGGTAAGTAGAGGACAAGAAAAGGGACAAAAAGAACTGACTGCCATCTCTCTTCGTTTCCCACTGCCCCAACTGTTTCTATTTCTGTCCTCAGAACACTCATCTGTTTCCTCAGGGATTATCAAACTGGATCAAATCCCATCTAATCCCCCTTGGGCTACACAGGGTGTAAACACTGTGGAAATCAATGCAAACTTCTGTCTAAATGGACCCAGCATGTATTCAGATGAGTTCCAGTATTCCCCCCCCCCCCCAAAAAAAAAACAACCAACACAGTTTACAAATTATGGCTAGCATAAATTAATTAATTAAAATCAGAATTCCTGATTGAATCAAGTAGCTTAATGCAGATAGCAGTATTCTGTATTTTGGGATTGACATTGACAAGACAAAAAAGAAGGATGAGATAAACAGATAAGAACAAAAAAGAAAAACACACATGAGCCATCAATAATACTATGGTGTCAGGTCAGTGTTGATCTATTTTGCCATATTGTGCTGTCACAGTTCGACTCTACTACTGTGAAGGAAAATCCATCCTGTATAACATCTAAAATAGGGCTGCTGCCCATGAACTTTGTGTTCCAGGCTCATTTTTTCTGTCATATCCTCAAATTGTTGTGCACAACTGACCTGATATTATGTCAGGTATTTCCAGTAACTTTAATGTGGTTTGATAGCTGAAAATGTTTCTGTGATCTGCGAGCATCAAAGGTAAATGTGACTTTTGTGGTGTCAGTTGTTCAGAATCAAAGAGCTTTTTGCACCAACACTAAACAATCAGAGAGAAATTTAGTTTCTCAGTCCACAGTGGCTTTAATGGAGACATGGAGAATATGGAGTCGTACACCACCTGAACAACACCTGTGCTTCTGGTTTACTAGCACAGAGAAACACAGAGGCATAATGAGACAAAGACTAATGAGGTCCAAATAAGGTTTTTGAGTAGGGGTACAGACGAGAAAGTCTTCAATATGTTGCATATGAACCTAAAACGCTGGAACAAATGGAATATTTTGGGGCTTAATGTGTATATTTGATCATGTAATGTTACGTCATGTTATTATTGTGATATTTAAATCAATAAACTGACCAACGATTTATGATTTACTGTATTTTCAGCCCAGTTACTGTATTTTACCTTTCACTGAAAACAAGAAAAAACAGAAAACAAAAAAAAACACATCTTTGTTCAACCGTTTTTACAATGCCCACTACAGCCATGAATCATTATTTGCTTCAGCACTCACTCTGCAATGTACTCCAGTGGTGTCCAGGTACTGAAATCTGCGTCAGGCATGAACTTCCTGTTCATCGGTGTATCCAAGGTAACCCTGCCAAATTAAGCCAGATGACAATCAGGGTGTGAATCAGAGTCTGGGGAGGGCAGAGAGGAAGGAGCACTGGCAGACTGCAGCATCTCCTCACATACAGAGCGCTGTACACGGGCCTCGTGTGGATGTGGACAGAAGATTAAGTCATTTGCATCATGTTTCTGTTTAGCGATCATGTTATCGTATTCATGAGCAATTCCATGCAGCGTGCTTTTCATGTCACCTTCAGGACAAGCATGCTAATATTAACCTAAGATATGAAAACAACAGGGAAGTTAGTTACTGTAGTTTGGCCACTGATCTGGACACATTTCAATGGGGTCAACAGCTGGGGTCAGCAGAGGGCAGGACACACAGCTCGTGGAGGCAATTAAGGTACTATTAAACCTTTAATGTTCGACTGAGGCAATTTGCATCAAAAAATTGCACTCATCTACATATATATATTATATATATATATATATATATATATAGATAGATATATAGATAGAGGGAGAGAGAGAGAGAGAGCTTCAGAGTGACTGACACATCATCATATACATCATGAATAAATGTCCATAAACCTGTTTAGAACTCATAGAATGTCTGAGAATCATCTGGTTTTTTTTTCAGGTTGTTTCAGTATAAGAATAACTGCTAACAGGAACTACTAAAAGCCAACATATTTCACTAAATGTAAATAAATACAAGCTACAATTTCAACCCAAATAGAAGTAAGGTAAAGAATAGGAGTCACAAAATCACAAAATCCATTGAGGAACTGTTTTTGTGTTGCACTCAAAAACCCTGTTCAGTTATTATCTTGGTGTTGCAGGAATACACTATACTGCTCTACAGTGTTGGTATATGATGGTACACAGCAGCACGGGGGGTTGGGGGATGCAGGCTGCAACAGAAACGCAAGTCATGGGGCTAATGCTGAACAGATGTGACAGCATGCTGGAGAGGCAGTCCTGCCTCATTTTGTTAGAAAATGCAACCAAAGAGAGAGCAGGAGCAAGAAACACCCCTGAAAACCCATTCCTGCTTCTCACGATGACACTGCAAAAAAACACTGGTTTTAAATTCAATAAGCGAACAGACAAGGCGATGATGCAAAGGCTGCCGTGAGCGTCATTCATCTGAAACAGATCATGTGCAAGACCAGAGATATACTGGGTGAAACCAGCAGCCTTATCCACCGCAGCTTATCTTCACCTCACACTTATCCATCGAACACAACAAAGGAGTGTGCAGCACAGCTAATTTTACAGAACAATAGCTTTCATCTTCACTCCGTTTACTGGCTGTGTGTATCGCTGGTGTATTTAAAGCTGCAGTGTCTAAGATTTCTATGTTACACTTTCTACTTAAAGCACAAAGTGTGGCTATAACAGAACAGAAAGTCCTGTCTACATTAAGTGGGACTCTATTTGTTCTGTTTTTCTAATAAGATTCTGTTGCTGCATCTGTGCAATAGAATAAAATATGATATCATCAAACAAGCAAAGAACAAACTCTCTCTCCAGGGGAAAAAAACTGAAGACTGTCATCTCTTTATTATAATAATATCATGGACTATACAGGTTGATAAAGACAAATGTACTGTGTGTAGTTCAAAAGGCATCATGTTAGAGTATATGAGGCTATTGGAGGTTTAGGGTTGTCGATGGTCTCCATTTGTTTCTTGATTTTACACAAGGCGAGCTTGCTCTTCACAAGGACTCAACTGTGAAAACATTTGTAAAATGTCCTTTGTTGTTATGGGGGAGCTTTTTAAAGTTTAAAAAGAAAAAAACCTTGGTTGTATCATAGTGATGAGTTTGGGCTTAAAACTTATATTTCCTAAAGGAAAGCTGTCATTCAGTATATGTTCGCAAATTAAATCTCATGCTTTTCAGATCTCAGCAAACAAAAACTAATACCAAAACAAACAAATGTATGTAAGGCCTAAGCAACAGATTTTAAATCAATCACAGTGTTAAAATATAATAGTCAAAATGTTGTTCAGGTAGCCATGTGGTGCATACTGCTGTTAGCTGCAAAATGACTTGAAATGTCTGTCACACATTTATTGTGACATAATGTTTGTCATACATTTATTGATCTATCCTCATAGAGTGTTTCCTGTAACTATATCATCACTTTTGCTGAACTAAAGTATTCATTGTATCAAACTAAAAGGATTGTCCATGGCCTACAGTGTTCTTTTGTATCCTTTGTGTTCTGGTGTTTTCCTTCAAAGCCCCTACCTGCATCCTATCCGTCACACACACCATGGTTTCCATGTACTACTGTAGTGCTGCACTCCCCAACCTCGCAACTCAACATGCATCATGACCAAGTGCATACACAACATTTCACTGCAGTACTCACGGTAATATCGCCACGGCGGCGGCTCCTGATGGCATCCCACTGTTTTCTGCTCCTAGACTCTTACACAGCTGGTGTACGGCAGCTTTGGCCATACCATAGCCCACCATGCCTGGGGATTAACGATAGAACATTTCTTTTAGGAGAAAATTCAGTTTGCAAAGGCAGTGCACGCACAAACACACACACACACACACACTACATCAAATGCATCACACACTGTGCCCAGGAGTGGATGACATTGATTTAGTAGAGAGAGGTCAAGCGGGCAGACATCACTAAATCTATGGAAGGAACATCCTCGGACTTAAAAAACTGGAAGAGCAGCAGGTAAAATGCAACACACGTCTTCACCCTGTGCTATAAAAAAAAATCGTGAACAATTTACTGACTACATACAATTTCTATATAGTCTCTTTCCTCTAGTGAGTCTATTATTTTCACACCAAATTTGTACACAAACCCTGCCTTTAATAACTTGAGAGGAATGTTTTGTAGCTTCAGCATCTGGAACCAGTAAAAGTAATTTTCTGCCCAACATCTAAACAGGCTTTCCAAAGAATGCTAAGCATCTGCTCACCCCCCCCAAACCAACCTTATGACAGGCTTACAAGGAACTGACCAATGGGAACAAGGGGCGGTGACATGACTTTTCTTTCACGCTTTTGTTTTTCTCCAAGATCAAAATCAAAACTAAAAGGGGAGCACAAGTTGGAGGAAACAGTCAAACAATAGCTTAAAGACACTAAAATCAATACTGCATTGATTTACTGTATAACCATCAGGTCAACCTGCAAGTTTTGACATCCTGTACCTGACAGGTCACATGTTCTGGGCTAATGTGAATCCATTAACAACAGACCTCCTAACTACCCAATTTATGCTTGAAGTCAGTCACATCAGGCTGGTTTGCTGTACTTCTAGTCTGGATAATCACAGATTATGAAAAACAACACAAGTCACATGAAGAGGCACAGAGAGGTCTCCTCCATTTGCTCTTTTTAGGGATCAACCTCGGTTTTAAATCCTAACTGAGAGGTCAGGATTATTACAAACTCATTCACGTGGTTTGACCTTTCTTTTGGACCTTTCTTAGTCTATCAAGCTTTTTTCTTACTCTTCTATTGGGCAGAATCTAACAGAACAGTGACCAGTTCATGAGAGTAAATGCATTGTTGTCCACTGGCCAGAACATGTGGTCAATCTCTGAATCCTCTCCCATTTTCACTACTTGACTAGTTGACATGATGCTTTGAAGAAAAATCTCCACATCTTTGTTGTCTCATATCTACTGATCATGTTTCCAACATTTAGCTGGATTTTCATTCATAAAACTTTGATTAACAACCTTCAAAGTCAATGCTATTAGTCATTCTAACCTGCTTTTCTGTTTCCCCTGCACAGATGATCTGAATTTGTCCAACACTTATTAAATTTTTGCTCTTACTTTCTTTGATCAAAGCACACAGAGTAAAGGTAGCTCTCAGTGCTGTCTCTTTCTATTTCATAACATCTGGCTCTTGGTGTTGACTCACATGTAATTAGACCTCACAGCTCAAAGAAAAATGGCTTTTTGGAAAATGAGATGGCAACTTCCACAGTTCTTTTGTGTTTTAAAAAAACCAGCCCCTATAGAAGCGGATCCAGCAGAATGATACAACCCCAGCCCCAAGAGAACAATAGATGCAAGGTGCTTTCAGTCTGTTTCAGTGGAGTTTACACACTCTGTCCATGTGGATAATGTGCGTGCAGCCACAACTGCTGAGTCATTCTCTAGCTAAGTCGGTAGCCAATGAGCTTGTGGGCTCCGTGCTGAGTGCTGAGCCAGGGTTTTGTGTTGCTGTAGAGTTGGATCTCAGCCCATCACATGGTTGGCTTAGATACAGGGGTGGCAGGACATCCTATGGCGCCACACCAAAGCCTTTCTGGCTGCCCACAGAGGCTGACCAGTTAGGCTAGTGTAAGATAATAATGAAGTAAAAAGTATTTTCATTATCAATATATTACTGCTGTTGTTACTCATTAGTACTGATAAATGAATTAATTTCTATATTCTATTAATTTTTACTGACTGGTCACATTTATTCATTTGACATTGTTTGATTTTTTCCTTTTGTAATGAAGCCCAGTCAGTTACGTTTTAAAAATTTACCTGCTCTTGTTTAGAATAGGTTACAAAGAGTGAGCAGATCAGGCTTGAGTCAGTTAATAAAGGACACAGAGAACAACATGATACTGATGGACAAACAGGCCATTTTGGGAATTAAACTATGGATTTTTTTTTGGTTTATGAAACTGACTCTCTAACCACAGAGTCCCACTGCTGCCCATGATCTCATCAGCTATTCTGTCTTCTGTTTTCTGCTTGTTTTGTTTCTGGGATCCATTTTATCGACACCTTTTCCCCCCATCACCGTTGTGATCTGTGTGAGCCTCCCACTGCCTCTGATCAGTATGTCAATTCCCTGGTCAGAGCCCTGCAGCGCCTTTTATTACCTACATTATTTGAATTGGCAGGTTGGACAACAAAGACGTATGCACAATGAAGTCTCCAATAAGTCAAGGTCTGCCTGGAACACTGACGTTACACACGGCCACACCAGGTCATCATGATGAGAACGGTAAACACAAGTGTGTGCCTTACCTCCAGTGCCTGAGAGAGCTGCTTTAGCTCCGGCCAAAGTCAACAATCCTCCTGGTTTTAGGTGCAGAGCGGCGAGGTGGCTGGAGATAGTGGAGGTCCACACACTCTGTTTCCACATCAGATCTGTATTTTTGTATAAATCTGAGAGAGACATGGCCAATACTTATAAAAGAAAGTCTAATTTTTAATCCTGTGGTATCTTATTTATTAAAAATGCTTGCTCTACAGATTCATCACATTATTATGAGCTGGCCTGTAAAGAAATAGTTCAGCACTCTGAGAAATAAACATTTGCTTTCTAGCAGGGAGTCACATGAGAAGATCAACACCATTCTCAAATTTAGCTGTTAAATATAAGGCTACAGCTAGCAGCCAGTTAGCTTAGCTTAGCACAAAGCCTGGAAACATGGGGAAACAGCTGGCCTAACTCTGTCCAACAGTAATAAAATCTCCTACCAGTTCCTTTAAAGCTCATAAATTAACACATAATATTTTGTTTCTTTAATTCATTCAAAAACTAAAGTGTAAAAATGACAAACTGCTGTTTAACAGAGGATTATGCCGCAGACTAATTCTTGGCTAGGACCAGAAATTTCCTGAAGTCTTCACTGCTTGCCTGGCAGCTTAATCCCCTGAAAAACTGAGTTGTCATTTTAACACTTTAGCTTTTGAGTGAATTTAACAAACAAGATGTAGCATTAAAATAAGTTAAAAAAAAAAAAACTTAAAATAAGTGTAAATAAGTGACTTAAGAGGTGCAAGTAGGTGGATTTTGTTACCTTTGGACAGAACCAAGCTAGCTGTTTCCACCTGTTTCCACTCTTTATGCTAAGCTAAGATAGCTGGCTGGCTGGCTGTTGGGAGTATTGATCTTGTCATCTAAATCTCTACCAGAGAGAAAATAAGAATATTTACTAAAATGGTAAACTCTTCGGCCAGCACATAATAATGTGACACAGATATTCGACAAGCATGCACAACTGACAGAAACCACAAAATGCTAATTAGCTGCACAGTCAATATAAATGTTAGTGCTTAGTCTTCAGAGAACTGACAGTTTGCTTTCAATGCAAGGTAGTGTTTGATGATATGCATATTGCAATCAAACACAGACAATTTTCTGGACACAGTAAAAATAGATATAGAAGCAACAAAGCAAGAGGGTTTAAACTACAGTGTCATAATTCATGTAACATGAAATATATTATAGAATTGTGGAAAAAGCTAGTAAATGGACTTTGGAGCTGAGATTATTTTGTCACACTTCTGTTCCTAACGTCAAGAATAAATTTACATCTGCCAAATTACATAAGTATAATTTGTAAGGCTTGTCCTCAAAATTAACCATGAATTGCTGCGGGGAAATAAGTGGCTGATGATTAATGTTACAACAAACAAAGGCTGAACTCTGACCTTTGGAACTACATTTTCCTCCCGCCCATCCTCCAGCCACACACAAGATGGCATCCACTTTTTGGTCCCCTAGCAACTGAGCCATGTCTGTCGTCACCTGCACAAAAACAGAGATAACTGTTAACATCTTTTCATAAAGCCGCAGGGCTCACACACACAGACGAATGGCTGTAAAATGTCAGCGTGCACACCAGCTGGAAATATTTAAATGCATGTTCTGTGATGCATTCAAGTCAACAAACAAAAGGTGGATTATTTGGATGAAGCATTTACAGCTGCCTCCATGTGATAATACAGTGCTTTACTGCAAAAAAAAAAAAAAGAAAATACACAAGTGTGTTCCTGTGATGAGATGACAAGAAATAAATGTAAATACAGAGGGATACAAAAGAATTTATACAAAGTCATACAAATCAGCAAAATCAAGACATTAAAATGAAAAGCTATAATACTGTATCAAATAAGAATAAAATAATTAAATCAATTTGAAATGTATGCGTTTATGGTGGAATACCAGTATGGGAAATACATGAATGGTAGAGGATCTGTCACAGATTGTAAACCTGCTAATTATTCCTATAAAATATGACCATTTTGTAATCTCAGTGTCACACACTATGGGCATGTGACAACTTCAGCTAACAAAGCAGCCAAATCAGTAATGTCACAAGCAAGGGATTAAAACAGTAAAACTAAAGTCACTTGTACAAATTTTTGGAAACAGAGCTGATTTAAAAAAGCTACAAAAGTTTTTAATTTATTGACTTAAATACATTGCAGAACTTTGAAAGCTTGGCATCAAAAAGGCAGCCAAACCCCTCACTTATTTTTGTCACATACATATACATCTATATATGTGTGTGTGTGTGTGTGTGTATATATATATATATATATATGATCATAAGATGAATATATCTGGGTCTAGGACGTTTGACATTCTAACATTTCATACACTAAAAGCATTAATCGGAAAAATAACCGATAATGAAGATGGTCTTAAGTTGCAACTGATTTTTCCCCACCTTTTCCAATGCGACCTGAACGCAGCATTAGCTTACATATTAACTAGCAAAGCAAAAACAAATCATTCTATTACTGCCTTCAAATTCAAAAGTTAGATTTAAGTTGTTGGTGGTTACAGTTTCACTGCAGCCTGTTATCTCCGTTAGCGTTTCAGTTTGACACTAATGAAACAGGGAAACATGCAACATGTGATCCATGTTTGTGTCTCGTGCAGCTCACCTGTCCTGCCTGCTCAGTGAAAGATTCACTCATCTTCACTATCACGTTTTCATTCGCCTCCTCATTTGCAACCATGTCGATGCTGGCGACCCACTGTTAATTTCATGTAGAGAGGACACATAGACGCAGTTAGCATTGCAGAGTGTTAGCATCTGGTCCGTTAGAGGCTGACCTTAAACTCTCATCACTCACCCATCCTTTGGACTTGAAATATTGGACACACTTGGAGCCCAGAGCGCCTCTCCCTCCGTAAACGATCACCCGGTTGGCGGCCATGTCTCTGCTCTGATTAGAAGCAAGCAGTGAGTGAGTGAGTGAGCTGTGGCTGAGCTTCACATAAATACACCGAGTGACAGAGAGGAGGAAGAGGCGTTCCTCTCCGGTTGAGCAACAAGTTGGCGGAACTAATGCTGCGTTCAAAGACCGTCGGGAAACATGTCACCTAGCCTACACTTGGGTTCATCACAAACTTGATGTAGATTTTCATCAATATCTACATCAAAGCCCATGAATATTTTAACAAGAAGACACAAAACATGAAAATTACACCTCTTAGTCCTGAGAAATGTTCAAATGTCTCTACTTAAAGAAGACAATCTAAAATTAGTCGCTACAAAGAAATTAACATTCATTTAGCCAGACCAATGTGTGGTAACATCATATATTGTTATTATTATTGTAATATATCCCATGGTTTGTAATTTTGGAGTGTAATTTTGTTAGAACAGGAACGGATAAAATGGTGACAATATTATGGAACTACTTCACCTTAAAATAACAGCTTCAGACTCATTTTGATGGTACACTGACTTGTAACAGGGAGAACAGCGCCTCTTTCAGTCTCGTTCCATGCCTCAAAAGCCTGTTCTTGCTCTAAGCTAGCCCAGTAATTATTTCTGACATTCATCAACCCCCTCTTTTGTATTTATTGCCTGTGTGACTGCAGGCCTTATTTTCTGTACCTGAGCTGTTGCTTCCAGTACACACTACATTAAAGATTAGCCATGTTTGATCCACCTACATTCATATATGTTCAAATATTACATTATTATGTTATAATTCATCTTACCTGTTGTCAGCTGCTGCAGGTGCTAATAATATACTTACTGGTGCCATGAGCTGGTAGAGCTGGTCAAACTGTTGTCTCTTATACTTACATTGCTGTAATCCACGAGTTGCCACATTATTTAAAGATTTGTAACCCTTTTCCTTGAGTTTCCAACCCCAAAACTACACCATTCTACTTTTCTACCTCTAATCAGAAGAGTAAAAATATGGCTCTGACCAGGGACACACATTTATTTTTATTTTTTCTTGCTTTATAATTTAAAAAAAGGGAAAGTTTGACTCTGAAACAAGAAGGAACACACAGGATGAGTTTGAAAAACAAACTGAGGAATGTATGGCTGTGGCCTCCATCTTCCAGCAATTTAGTTTTCATACAGTGAGCACTAGGTGCTGCTATAAGACTGTGATGTTGATGACACAGCAGTGAGCTACAGCTTCCCATTATTTTGCTGCTGTGCTATCTGTGCTGTGCCAAAGCAGCGTGCCAACGAGACATCCCTGACTCTCATGAATAATACAAGCAAGATGGCCTTGGCTCCCCGTCACTGTAGTGAAGCCCCCGATCTGTCACACTCACCTGGTTATGACACACACTTGTGCTACAGGGAATAAATGCTTGGTTTGTCTAGTCTGACATCCACACACACACACTGAGAGTGTGTGTGAGAGAGACAAATACACACCTTTTTCCAGTGTTGTAAACAAAAGTATTATGCCATCCCTTCTTGCCTGTCTTCCTATCTCCTGGAGAAAAGGTATGAATCTCTCTCTCTCTCTCTCTCTCTCTCACACACACACACACACACACACACACACACACACACATTTCCTTTAGAGTGTGAGATGAGGAGGAGCTGTTTGGGTGATGGGAGTCAGTGAGGCTGACCGACCTCGCCTCTCCTCGAGAGCTGGGTGACGTACCAAGGAACACACAATAATTATGTCCCGCTGTCTGGTTCAGACCTGGAGGAGACATCCTGCAGGTTTCTGACAGTCGACAAACACAAAATTAGAAGTACACCGGGGCAATCTGTGCCAGGTGGAGTATCTGTCAGCAACTCGGCATCTCGCGGTGTGAAGTGGACACAATAATGACTACAGCAGCAGCAGCGGTGGTGGTAGTGGTTGTTGTGGAGGAAGGGGCTTGAGTAGTGAGGGTTGCCCAAAGATGCCAGCTGATGACTGAAAGGTTGCTGGTCTCAATGCAGGACTGGGAACTGGAAAAATCTGTGGGCATTGGGAAGGTAAATGAGAGACCAGTGCTCCCAAGTTGGTTACCACTGGCAACGTGCCAAATTCTCCCACCTGCAAGGGCCTTATTGGGAGGTTTCTGTCTTTGGTTCGGTTGCATTTTTTATGTTTTCCTGGGTCATTTTTTTACGTGAGTGTCATGAAAAAACACTGGCTGCTGCTGAGGTCCTGCCTCTGAGCAAGGCACTTAAAGCTGGGCCAGTAAATATTTTTATATTAACAATGGATCAATTGACTACATGTCATGTGAAAGGAGTGATAAACTTACAGGCTAGAGAATTATCACCAGACTACACAGTTCCTCTCAGCTCTCCTGGGCGCATTAACGTCTTTAAGCTCATTGTTTGGGTTTTATGGTCAGCAACTTTATTGTTTTGGTTCAATCTCAACACTCTCATCAATGTCACCAAACTAATCACTCTCATTTCCAGCCACAGCAGGCTTCTTCTTCAGCAAAAAAAATGTCTAAAAACCCACTGTGCACTACCAGTCCAGCAGTACATGGAACATAAACTGATGAACATAGTGGAACATTACAGAAGTAAAATCAGATATTTCAGAGCTAAATAGACTGCTTTAGGCCGGAAACCATCTTTTTTTCCCTAAAACCAAAAAACATATATAATCAGAAATATTTGAAAGACACTATAATCGAAGTGAATCAAATAAATGTAGACGTATGGTGGCTTTAAAAGCTTAGTTCAACATTCACTTTTCCTCTGAGTTATATGATAGCATTTCTGTGCCACAATTACAGTCTGAGCTTGATTTTAGTAAAGGCATCTATAAAAGCATGATGGGACCAAACCTGGCAACCTCACTGTGACAAGACCGCAGAAAGTCAATATGCCTGGATGGTGTTTGCCAAGAAATAATTGCAGCACATACTGTAACTTCTGTTTGTGTATGGATTAAACAAACAAGATACAAGGCGTTTAGTGAGATTTAGAGGTAGGCGTACTCTTAAATTTCAGACATTGAGTGTAGCTGTTTCCCTCTGCTTCGAGTCTGTAACCCTGCCTCTTGCTCCAACTCCATACACAACAAACAAATCTAAGATTGATATAATTCTTCTCATCTATCTCTCAGACCAAAAGCAAATAACTGTATTTCCCAAAATAGACCTTTAAGAGGCTTGTCGGACAATTTCTATATTGATTGCAGTTAGTTAGTTTCCAGACAACAGATGCTACCAAGGAAGCAAAATGTTGGTCATGTCAGTCTATTTCAACTGACTTAGAGGCTAAAAAGTGAAGTTTTTCTCTGTAAAGTTGGCATCTAGTTCATTTATCCATAGCTTATACATTTCCAGATGGTTCTCAGAAGCAAGGGTGGGATTCAAATATAGGATTTTCTCAGTGGAAATGTGTCTGCATGAGACCGGATTCAACATCATATACACTTTTCAGTGATTGAGGAGAGGATATGAGATTCCATCTGTTGTCCCTGCTTTGAGAAACTCTGGCTTTTCCTTTATCTTGGTTTGAAAATTTGACGGCGGCGACAGCATCTCTCCCGCTTCCCTTTATCCTAAAGCTTCTCAACTTGAGCGTGACTTTAGAGGTGAGGTCTGACGTCTAGACTACAGCAGTAGTTGGTGTTGCTACCCAGATCGAAGGACTCCAATAGCTCCTACATATCCAGGATTCAGTGGAAAGCACCAACTTGTGATTTGTAAGTCAAACGTTTTTTTTTTTATATATAAGCATTGTTTCTGAATGTTGTTTCACATTGTTCTGACTCCTCGTTGAACTGTGGGTTGCAGACACAGCCTCGCAATTTTAGGTGCCTGTCATCTTGACCAAGCAAAGAAAAATAAAATCCACAAGTACTAAACTGTTCCTTGCTTGAAGGTCTGTTTTATCTCTGACCCCTTTCAACAATTAATGACCAACCTGAGATCCTACAACAGCAGCTTCCCAGTAAATAAATCCAGTAAAAAAAAAAAAAAAAAAAACCCTTCACATAAGGTTGAAGGAAACAAAATGCCCATTTTAACCTTTAAAAAATACATGGTCAAAGAAGCTCAGGCTTTTAAACAATTTCTAAAGACTGGTTTTACATATTTGCTTTGCTACAGTCATTTCATTTTCTGGTATTATTCCACTCTGCTGGTTTGTTTTAACCTCCCTCACCTTACACATAACTTTAATGAGTGTTCTTTAACTATTAACACTTTCAAAAGTGAAAGTGTCATTACTGTGCTGTCCTCTTATTTTGTGGAATAATGTTGATTATGTGCATTTATCTTTGTTGTGCAGCACTTTGTAAAATTTGTTTTCAAAATGACCCATGAAAATGCATAATCACTGTTCTATTTGTAATGTGGCTGAGCACAGATACAGTTTTATAAAGGTGTTCTCCGCCTGTTTGAGCACACTGCTGCCTTCAGAGGAGATTTACACTGTATATAAATGCTGTGGTTACGTGCAAAGCCATTACTCATACATTTTAATGCATACATTATTTGCTGAACTACTGTTGTACCTTGCCTCCATACACTACAAATACTGTAGTGTTTCCAAAAATCAGTTTGCTCCAAGGAAAGGTCAGATTATCAGTTGTTTAAGTGATATCATTATGTTCTTTATACAGCCAATAAAAATGAATTGTCTATGGTATGATGTCTTTGGTGCAGCAAAGTGGTACAAAGGTAGAGGATTTGCACATGCTATTGATGGGCAGAAAACACTATAGCTGCAGAACATACTTGTCATATGGTTTGAGAAGTTTTAATTGTTCGCTACAGTAGAAAGAAACATCTGCGAGCAAAATAATATAAGAAGTAGCTGGAGTTTATGTTGACAGTTGGAGTTGCATTTAAAATTTTCTTATAATTACAGACAGAAAAGAGTCTGAATCCATATATACCATGATGCTCTTTGAAATTCAATTTAGGGGATAAAAAGGACAGATGTTTTTGGCTGTCCTTTCTTGAATGTATAATACTCATTCAGCTTCAGGATAGGCCTTTTTCACAGTAGACATCTTAACATGTCACAGCAGGAAAAGCACATGTGTAAATAATAAAATTAACCAGGGTTGTGCCTGCTGGCTCACACTGTCATGGCTTACTGTGACACTCAAATAGAAGAGAGGAGCCATTGTTAATGTTATTAGTAACACCTGTGCTCTTCCTACAGAGACAAGTCAAAATGTCTTACTGTGAAAGAAGCCTTATTGATTCAACAGCAAGTGTCAATTAGTTTATCATAAAGAGGTGTGACAAGTAGCTATATCTGGTAAAACAGATGTCTTTAGTGTTACAATACTGAAACTCCTCTAAAGTGTGATTTTCCAGCATTAGAATAAAGTTATCCTCACTGGTGGCACACAGTCAAAACAGTATTGTGTTCTACACACAGTATTATGTATCTTTTAAAGTTTTGAGGCTTAATGCATGAGGAAGATTTAAAGTGCATACAGGTGACAAATTGAAGGAAAAACGTAAGCATTTTGGTATGAAGGTTTGGCCACCAGAACAGCTCCAACACTCCTTTGCATACACTTTCCAGATCTGTGAAACTTTACTGGAGGGATAAACATGAGGTGATCACTGCCTAACAAGTAGCACCAAAATTTCCCATAGGTGTTAATTTGGACTGTGAAGGCCATAGCATAAGATTCACATCAATTTCATACTCATTAAACCATTCAGTGACTATGAGTAAGTAAGTAAAGTGACATTTATTTATACAGCACAGTTTTAGATCAGATGTCCAAGTAGATCACAAGACAAAGACAAATGTAAGGTGTAAAATACAGCATAATAGAGGTAAATATAACTAAACAAGGGCAGGTCTGAACAGTGGGTCATAAGCTGCTTTTTAAAGGTGTCCAAAGGGAGAAAGGTCCTAAGTTTAGGAGCCTCATCTTCAAAGGCAAAATCACCTTTAGTTTTAAGCCTGGAGCAAGGAACAACCAGCCACCCCTGATGAGAAAACCTCAGAGAACAACAGTAGGGGTAGTGCGTCTCTAATGGAGGCAGGTGTTTGACCATGCAGAGCTGTGGAGGTGACCACAAGAGTCTTGAAATAGATTTTGAATTAATGGAGAGCGTGTATTAAAAAATAAATAAATAATTTGACTAATAGGCGACCTGCGCAAAATCTTTACAGCAGCTTCCCGGATCACTTGCAAATCGTACAAGCAAAAAAGTGCTAAGCTAGGCTAAGAAAGGTGAGTAACATGGTTTAGATGGGATGAAATAAAAGCATGATTTATCATCCCCATCTCAGCTTGCGATACCCAGCGCTGCAGACGGAGGAAATGTAATTCCTGAAGACTGCACTAGAAATGTTTTATCAGTGGACAATGGTGATCAGTCACAATAACTTTGTATTTATAAGCTGTGGCCTTAAAGATGTACCCTGTGAAAGCATCTGCTCTTGTTACACTCATTTCTTCTGTTGTATTCAAGGTATACCTTTTACCTTCAATTACAAAAATCCTCCATCTCTTCACAGCATTCAGTTCATATTGAATGAATGTACAACATATTTGTCACATATTTTAAAAAGAGACATATTTGTTTTCTTTTCACTGAGAAGTCCTTCACTCACTGCAATGAAAACAGAGTTTTCAGAAATCGATCCCCTAATACTTTGATATAATATTTCAGTGTCCCAAAATGAAAACACTATTCCTTGTATCAGACAAGAACAAATCCAAGGTGAATGCCATTCTGATATAGAATTTGTTGCATTTGCTTCCTGTCATTTCCTGTAGCTGTGGGTAAAACCATGTAAAATCAGTTAGCTGCACTTCCCCTCTTTACCACAGACAAATGTTGTTGTTTTGGTCTCCGGCTGTGGCAGCCACTTTCTATCCAGCCAAATTGTTTGGACTGATTCCCTCAGTTTTGACAGAGGACATAGTTGCATCCTCTCCCCAGGGTCCCTCTCTCATGGACTTTGATGCTTTTGAGACATAAATCCTCGGCAGCTTTTCCATTCATCCCCCGAGCTGTGTCAAGCACCACTTTGTTGCCATTTGAAATCTCAGCTTCATTGTGGCAGTCTCCAAATGGGCGCTTGGAGAGTTTCAGTCTGGTGCGAGTTTGTTGATTGCAATGCTTTATGACTTGTAAATGTGTCGGATAGCTGAGCAACTTGGAGTGGTTTCTTAATGGGAGTTAATCAAAGCGGGTGGAAGCAGAGAGCAGTAGGGGGGGAAAGAAACATAACAGGAGCTGGATACATGGGAAGATTACTAAATGAGTCTCTTGAGCACAGACCCAGGGGCCCCGTAAGACTATGGGCCCCTGGGCCTGTGCCTCTTTGAAGGCGATCACAAAATGACCACAAAGAGATGTAAAATGACCACAAAATTAGACAAAAAGGCCGCAAAGAGGCACAAAACAGCCACAAAGAGACACAAATTGACTACAGAGAGATGGTAAATGACTACACAGAGACAAAATGGCCACAAAGAGATGAAACATTTCTACAAATTGCTGGAAAACAACCATAAAGAGATGCAAACTGACTACAGAGAGATGCAAAAAGACTCTAAAAACACACAAAATTACCACAAAGAGACACAAAATGGCCCCAAAGACAGAAAATGTGACTAAAAACAGATGGAAAACAATCACAAAGAAATGTAAATGAACTACAGAAAGACACAAATTGACCACAAAGAGATGAAATACAACCACAAAGAGACCAAAAAACTACAAAGAGACAAAATGACTACAAAAAGACTCAAAACACAGATCAACTAGAAAAAGACCCCAAACTACTATAAAGGAACAAAAAGTGACCTCGACTGTGAGCTTTTCTTTCACACCTCATTCATCCAGCCACACCTCTGTACCCCTAGGTTTCAATGTGTAGTGGCACAGAGTGATCTCTTACTTTTAGACAAATTATATGAGCAATATTGAAACTTTCTGCTTTAGCTTGCCTGGAAAATCTGTGTCCTTTTTCCTTTGGATGAGGATTTATTGCCTCCACATTTGCTGGGCATGAAAGGCGAGTGTCTGATCTTCATGCAGAGAAAATCATAAAAAAGCCTTCTCATTTCCCTTTCCTTGGTCAACACTAGATGTCCCCATGAGCCTTTGATAAAAATGAAACTCAGCCCAAGCTCTTGGCGTTTTGACTCAGCCTGTGCAGCGTTAAGACGATCATAAACATGTATTTTATTATGCCTTTTTCATTCAAGAGTGAATAATGTAGATGCAAATGAAGAGATTACACAGAGATTATGCAGAGAAGCAACTGTGCAGACATTGCTAATGGGAGGTAAAATACTAAATACCAGAGTTAAACACGGGGCATCCTGTCGCATCACAGTGTGATTGTACATGTCAGTGGCCTGTAGACAAAGTGTGGTTGCTCTGAAAACAAAACCCTGTGTATTATGGGCCAGGTGATCTAAACAGAGAGGATTAGATAGTGAAGCTTGGGGGCTGTAATGTCTCAGATCTCACAGCAGCTCACCCTAAAGTGGATTATGAAACTGATATTGGTGTCAGAAGTTTACTGGAGGGCGAGAGATGGGAAGAAAAGAGGGCTGGGGTAATCTGTTGGTAGACAGAGGAAGAGACGTCTGCGGCTGATGTCGGATAAAAGTATAGCTTGCCTCCAGTAAGACTTAAGATCACTGTGGAGAAGCAATAAAGTGATAGTGTGATACTGTAGTGGCTGGTGGGAGGGAGAGCTGGAAGAGAGGTTTCACAGGAGGGCGAAGCTGTGATTAGAGAGAGATTGGAGGTAAAATCCCAGGGAATCACAGGCGTCAGTGCAGGTGCTTACTGAAGTCTTACTTACATGGCTGTGAGGAAACAATCAAAATGAGCTGGGGAGGAATCAGAAATGGGATTGATACATTTATGCCACGGACTTTGGGCTTGAAGATGGAATAGGACTGGGACATACAGTAGAGTGTATTGTAAAAGTGCCAGCAGCTGTTCCCTCTTGTCTGCACCTTGTAGTTATAATTAATTAAGCCACAAAAAAAATCACACTGTCTATTATTCTGCTCACCTGAATCTTCTGATTAACTTGCTTTACTAAGTAACACAGCACATCACAACCTCTCAAGCTTCACAAGGGGACATCAGCTTTTATCTGCCAATTCTTAGCATCTGTTTTGTTTTTTTATGATACTATATCTTGGTTGATGAGGCCTATTTAATTGATAATGATTAGGTGATGAAAAAAGCTCACTTTAATTAAAGTTTGCTCACAGATAAACTTGCCTAAAATGTATTAGTGGAGTGCTTTTACACATCAGTGGTTAAGATGACAATGACACTCAGAAATGCTTATTTTGTTGTGTTTATGACAAGAAATTATGACAATAAAGGCCAGGGTTTCTGAGGCATCTGGTCACACAGAGCCAGATATTTTATAAAACATTCCAAGAAAGAAATGTCACCTTGCCTCCTCACATCTTAGAATCAGTGTGGAAAGCAAAAGCATGACATTTCTGTGTTCCAATGTTTTCAAAATCCTTAGTAGGAAAGTGTTATACGACTGCCCCAGAGACATTCATTTTTAACAATGCTGAAGAAGCCACAAACGGAACAGCAACAAGAAAATAAACAGTGGTGTGAATTTTACCAAGCAAAAGATAAAAAGTGAACTTATCTTGCAAAGGTTTTCTGACTGATAAAACAAGATCTTATATTCATTTTTGATGTTCTGTTCAGAGTCAGAAACAGTAAAAAGATAACACCCAGGATTCTGACTGAGGTTTGACATTTACAGCCAAATATCACCAGAAATCAACTTTGATTATTCTTTTTTTTTTTTTTTTTTTTTTTTGTCAAGCTGAAACTGTGAGAGGCTGCATTAACATCTGTTAGAAATTCTGTGCCAGCACGTACAAACAGAAGAAACTGGGAGTCCAAGTTAGATAACAATACATGTTGTTTGCACGTAGAGGTGTTATTTGATCTGACATCCTGGTCAGAAACAACTTGGTAAATTTAAGGATATATTCATAGGTTGAGTTAGGTATATTGCTGAGGCTGGGGTAGTTTTGTTGTCATGGTTACAGCAGTAAAGACATGGTCAAGTTTCAAGAACTATCATGGTCAGGATTAAAATACATCTACGCTGACTGCTCATGGGAAAAAGGAAACAAAAGTTGGTTGTAGCAGTGAAGATCTTTATGCTGTTCAAGAGTCCAAGTTTTTATTTTATTTTATTTTATTTTTTAACTTTAGCAGTGGAGTAGGTGCCAAAACTCAGGCAAGCCAGAAGTGAAGAAACAAAAACAACATGAAGACTAACAACAATACCTGGTAGAAAATGAAGAAAAACAATCAAACAAGAAAATAACCCTGCATCTTTAAGTTAGGGCCCTTGGCATCAACTGTGGCCTGCTGGTGCCAACATGATCTGAACTCCTGGGAGAAGCTCCAACTGCTGTTTTTACAGACAGCAGCTCCTCCTACTCAAGGAAATTGTGAATTAATTAACTTATACTGAGTTATCTGTTACAGAGGAGATAAATATTATGTGTCAACATTGGAAAAACCCTACTAGACACACTGAAAGAGAGGTAGAGAGGGGACGAACGCAAAGGTATTAATCAAATTTTAAGTATTTGTATCTGTCTGGTACTTTATTTCTAGAAAATACCATGACAGTGGTCTCCCATGCTAAGATCCCATATTTTATTGACCCCTCCAACCACCTCGACTCCTCTCTACACAGATTTTGCAATGTCACCTGACAGAACCATGTCATTTTGGATATTTATTCAAAGACTGCTGCTGCCGTCTACATAACTATAGAAGCAATGTGGTTTAAAGCATTTGTAGGCAGCAGAAAGCAGCTGTTCTCAGCAACCAAATCTCTGATAAAGCCCCAGTACACTACCTACCCACCACCAGACGACAGGCCGACAAAGTTAGCAAATAAATGGTGAACACAGTGGGACATTTAGCTGCCTCAGATTAAATTCTCAGCTTTACAAGTTGGTGGATACAAAAGAACAAAGCTAAGAAGAGTGACTGTTGACGTTAGATCAATCAGGTGTTAAGTCCAAATAAGCACTAATGTTGCTGTGTGTCTGGTGGATGTGGAAATGGGCAGCTGTTGGATGCCACAACATGTTCACCTACAACTTTATATATTGATAAACGTGTACCTTCATCGTTTCTAGCTTGCTCATACATAAAAAAACCTCAGTGAATACTGCGTTAAACGTGCTTCAGGTACGTAGTTATTTGCTAACGCTACATAGCCAACATTAGCATAAACTGCTGTTTACTTACCAAGAGTGTCAGCTATTGTTGCGTTCACAAGAGGTTAGAATAAGCCGCCTGGGCAGCGTTACTTCTTCATCCTCTCAAGTTGGACTGAGGGCAGACTGGACTCTACAGTGACTCACTATCGCAGTGTGTAGTACGACACAAGACGGGCCACGGCTAGCTGGTTAGCATGCTAACTTCAGAAGAAGTGATGGAAGCAAAGCAGGAGCGAACATGGCGTCGCTTTTCACTGCTTGAGACAGCCCTTGGCGAGTGAGGGAATGAAGTTTGGTGCTGACTTACTTATAACGTTTCTTCAGTTTCTTTATCCGGTAAGTAAACAACTGTCATGCTAAGCTCAATGTAACGCCTTTAATATTTAAATATAAATTTGATATAAACCCTGCATCAAAGCGTGCAGAAGATTAGCTGGATGAGTTAAACAGCAAAGGTATATGTGGCTATTTTTTTCGCAGATCGATTGGTAAAATGTTTGCACAGCAATTTTGAACTTGTCATTCAATATAAGAGTCGTTCATTTATGTTACTCCAGCAGAAGCACTATTACTATTACTTTATTAATTCTATTCATACTCACTAACAATGCCGCACTAATTATCTTTTTCCTTAGAGGACAACTCAGTAGGGTTTATCTGTGAGCTTGTGTTTGAATGGCTAAATCAAACTGATGGTGGTTGGTATCAAATCACTGCTGATTACTTTATTTAATAATTAAGAAAACAAATATCTTTTTAAAAGCCATATCTGCTGGCTCAGAATGGAAAGAACAGTTTTCTCTTTTAAAAAACAATTAACAATGTTTTGCTTTACTTACTGTGAAAAGTAAAGATGAAACAGATGGGCGGCATCATTTTTTTGTAAAGTGATTGGTGAGAATTTGATGTTTAAGATGCTTTGTTAACACCTAAATCTCCCCCTGTCGAATAAACTAAGAATAGGAATTACAGCATCAATATTAAGCTTGTCACCCATAACTGAAACTCAGCTGCAGCCAAATCCCAAAAGCTGTTCATGACAAACAAGCCAGTGTACTTGTTCATTGACATTCCTCAGTGCTTTAAAAGACACATCTCTGGTTGTTGATTACAGTGTGCGAAGCTACTGTCTTTGTATAGACTGAAATTTGCCATTCCCCTGTTAATAACCTCAAAGTTTTTCTTCCCTTGTCATACTTACTTAGAATCTATGTTACATGTTTGTCAAAATAATTGTATAGTAGCCTCACAGGGTTGCTTTTCACTTAAATCATTTAATCTTCACAATTTTCTCTTTGTGGAGGTGACCTAGCCTGAGGGTGGGGAAGATGAAACATACATGAAATGGCAGAAAGGAAAAATTGATGGACAAGTTAGAGGAACATTTGATGGGGAGAAATACATTTTTAAACACGTTTAGACATTTAAACAATATTGTTGTCTGTCGGTATGAAAGTGCATGTGACTGTAACACTGTCAGTCATTTCTTTTTGTACTGGATGAGTTGCTTGTAGTGCTTGCAGGCATTTTGAATGTGAATCGTTGACATCATCATTTTATTTTTTTTTAAACAGATCGGATATGTTGGATATTGAATAATACTTTGGATATTGTGCATAGAAAAATCATAGATATATAGTTTTCATTTAAGACCTTTAAACAGTTATTTATTGTTTATATGTTGCATAATCTTAAATAAAATGGGTTTTTTTTTTCAACATAGAAAAAATAACATTGGAAACACCCCCACAAAAAAAGTATGTATTATTACCTCACAATGAAGCAATAGTAGTTGATACTGTCAAGCTTGTAGATAGAAACATCATCATGGCATGAATGCACATCAGCATTGGAGTTAGAAGGGTGTATCACTACACTGCAGAAGCTGTCTAATGGATTTTAAGCTCACCAAGAGAGGCCTGTGAAATACTGCTTTCTAGCTCGGTGTTAAGATACATGGTATGAATCTCCTGAGTACAGATAGAAACATCATCAACATGGCCTCTGCTTTCTACTGTCCCACAATATCCTACAATCCAGACAGCACAAATCTCATGATTCAGGTTGTCAGTTGTGTTGCTTCTTACCAGAGATTCATGTGCTGTGAAGGATAACCCCCCACCCCCCACAGCAAAAACTAAAGTACATCCAGGCTGTAGAGCAAAGAACTGCCATGTTCGCTTGTTTTGCATAATGAGATCTGATCACAATATGGACAGAATGCAGGCATGCATATAAATCATAGATGTAAGTGTAGCAGTGTGATTGGATTGTCCATTAGCCACATAGCACATCCAGATATGAGATGAAACTGAGACTGTGAGATGAAAATCAAGTCTTAAGATATTGGGGATAATCTGATGTCAAATACAATGATGTACCCAAATTAATTACAGAAACTCACATTTTAAAAAGAATCTAAGAGTTTGCTGTGGCTGATCTGATTTCAGCTGAAGATAATTTGGCCTCTGCCCCTGCTGAAAAATAAAGAGTCTTTTTGAATGTAATGCACAACCATTCGAACAAGCCTCATATTTATCTCTGTTGGTAATTTGGCACCGTGCTCATTCATCATGTGTGTATTGCATTGCTATGTGTGTAGGTCCCTGCTGTTCCTCAACACAGTACAATTATGTTGCCTTGTGCTGTGGGAGTGTAAATCTTGTTGCAATTTAGTATCAGTACAGTTATAAAAGCACTTCAATCAATGTGCATATTCACATCCATATTATCACGTCTGTCCATGTGTGAGATTTCTGTCCATCTTCGCTGGTTTCTTTGTGCAGAGCGTCTTACAAAGGCATGTGGCTTGGAAGAACCTCTCAAAGAGGATGTTTCATCTCTTTCCCATCCTGTCAGGGCTTGGTACTGATCCAAATCTGCTTCCTCACTTCTCTGAACTTCCATTTACCTGCTGCTCCTCTGGTGCTCTGTTTACTTGTACTCAAGCACTGTACCTAAGTACAAGTTTGAGGTACTTTGCTATACATGAGTTCTTCCATTTGATGCTACTTAATAATTCTTCTAGTTACTTTTCAGATTAAGATCCATCCATCCATTCATTCATTTTCTACTGCTTATCTGGAGTTGGGTTGCAGTGGTAGCAGGTTAAACAAGGTAATCCAAACATCCCTCTACCCAGCAAGCATTCCAGTTCCTCCTGGGGGGCCCTGAGGCATTCCCAGACCAGATAAGATATGCAGTCTCTCCACCATGGATGGATGGATGACGTTAGAAGCTATGATACATTGTTGAGGAGTAAATCTTTCCCATCTGTTTTGGTGGGTGATTGTTTACGAAAAGCCACATTTCAGATGAATTTTTAGCTAATCCACCAAAGAGACATTTCCCCTCTGACCATCTCATATTCATTTTCATATAAATAACTGTTCATGACCAAGTGAGAGGTCAAAGTACCCAGTACAGAGAAAAGTATAAAAAAAATGAAAACAAATTTGTGCATTTAGTTTTTTCTTCTTTTCTCTCTCATAAATCATCCCACAACCCTCCAGATTTATCTCATGACCCTTTGAAGAGAGTCTGACCCAATGTTGGGACCCACTCGATTAAACTACTGAACAGTATGTAAAGTAGCTGAATTCAGTTTTACCTTGACCAGCTACAACATTAAAATGCTGCTTACACATTGTTACATCAGTATAATGATCTAATAATGTTATATACGATAATATATCACTCACATGGGCCTTTTTTTTTTTCTTTTTTTTTACTACAGAAGTAGTATTTTCTATAGGTTAAGTACATTCAGCTGATTACATGTTTGTACTTAAGTAGGATTTTAAATACATGACATTAACTTGTAATGGAGTGTTTTTAGATATGTTTTGCTGGTGCTTTTGCTCAAGTAAATGATTTAAATTCTCACCACTGCTTTTTGGTATTTTGGATTTTCCTCCATAATATTTATACCTAATGTGAAAATATGGCTTCAGTGTAAAACAAATCTTTTTACTTTATTAGATTTAACAGCTTGCTTTGTTTTACCATCCTCAGTTGTCCTCACAGTTCCTTTTTGACAAGTATGCAACAATCTGGACTGCCTGTCACCTGTTCCTTTTAAAAAAAAAAAAAAAATATATATATATATATATATATATATATATCTGTATTTATCATCATATTTTCTGCTGTATGTGTTGATTTTGGAGACTTGCTGCATTTACACTCCACTGTTAATGTGGTGTAATGGTATAATATATAATAACCTCTCTCTGAGGTTGTTTGGCTGGCGTCTTCAGTGCATTTACTTGTAAATTTTATGGGTTTTATGCTCTTTATATACAGCCTGAGCTCTGGCCAAAAACAGTCCACCACTATGGACATATAATTATGCGAAACGTTAAAGGGATCTGTGAGACTGCATTGGTGTCTATCCACTTAGCCTGAAAATATGTGTTATGTGTCTCCTCTGGATGTATGCTCATAATTGAATACGTGACTACTTTTGTTTTTAGGATTTTTCTTTGCATCTATAGACAGTCTTTGTCCAGTTGCAGTCCCACTCCTTACAGAAATGATGTTGAAATTCAAATTTCGGTGAAACCATTTTGCTAGAAGATAAAACTGCACTCAAATATTGCAATCAAAGTTTGTGAAAGTTTTTTTCATGTCTCTTTCTGCCTGTGATCTCATTCCTAGACCCCATTTTAAAACTGGACTGTGTCTCTTCATGTCAAAGAAGTGTTTCATGTTTTTGTTCCTGCTGAGTCAGGTTTCATTCCACATCCTTTGGGGAAACAAAGTTAAGAAACACTTCAAAAGGCTACAACACTTGGTTGTATTATATCTACAGAAGGTTTTGATCAGTGGTGATCCACTTTTTGGACTGGATCCTTTGGGAAAATTTTTTTGGCTGCAGTAGTGGGTGGTGATGTTCAAGAACCACTTTCAAATGTTTTTGCAATCATAACGATGTCCAAAGTCATAAAATATGCAAAAATAATCATCTTAATTACGAAGTGGCACACAAACTGCTTATTTCCTTTTATAGCGCTATCTTTCTAATTAGAATAAATATTCAATATTCAATCTGTGCAGCACAGATTCTTTTTTCCCATGAATCGAGGATTGATGCCTTTGGCAGAATGCAGTAATTTTAGTGTAGCAGAAAACTGGCCACAGATAAAAGCCGAGGTGGCCTGGAAGCAGTGCGGTAGCATGTAGTACTTGGAGGGCTGCTTGGGTTTGTAGTCTCTGATATTAGAGCGATGTTTGGACTCTGACCTCCAGCCAGAGACAAAAGCTTTCACTCAAAGTGCCGTGACTGCTGCATTATGAATGTACCAGCAGAGTATTCCATTAGGAGTGACTCAGCAAAGACTTCCACTCATTTTCAAAAGTATCATTCTATGCATAAATGACTAGAGCAAAACAGTTGTGAGTGGGGCCTGCTGAAAGCATTCAGGAGCACTGAAACGCATCAGATGGCAGATAAACAAAACAGAAAGCTGAATGTATATTTAGAGAATTTTGCTGAACACTCTTTAGCCTGCCAGCCTCCACTGCTGCTGTGCAAGACTGCCTCATTGTTATATATGTACATGTGTGCTGGTATTACTGTCAAGATGTATTTTATTATATCAAATTGTCACCGAGACATTCCTCTACATTACATTGTGACTGGTTGAAGCCACAGTATGAAACTATTTCTTAAAATAACAGCTTCAAAATCATTTTGATGGAACACTGACTTGTAAAAGGGAGAATGGCACCTCAGATACCTGTTCTTGCACTATGTAACTTGGGTTGAGCAGATACAATCTCCCATTTGAAATGCTTTACGGCACTGCACTGTGTCACACACCATCATGTTGTGTGACGATGATGTGCCTTCTAACATTGGTGGAACTTTTCACAGGCTGTTTAACTCACTAACTGTTGCCGTGTTGCCAACTGTTGCCTGTTGCCATGGCTTGAGTTGTCACCCCTGCAGTCTCCCCCAGTTGTTAGTCACTAGCATCTACATTTTAGCACACAACTGCTGCAGGTTCAGATGTTTTTGGATTTGCCAAATTCTGACTTGACATGAGTGGACGGTGTGATTGCTGGTTTGTCCTGGGACAATGATTTTGTGTTTGTTGCCTTGGCAATTTATAGGCATTGTTTTCTGTACATGAGCTGTTAGCTTCTAAGAGTATGCTGCTTCCAGTACCTATAACCCACGGACTCTTGAGTCCAATAGAATTAAATGCATCAGTGTCCTGTATTTACTACTTGTGACTGCAGAGGCCGCTGTTGCTGCTGCTCAGCAAAAGTTACACTGTGTTGCTTTAGTACAAACAGTATGTGTATTTAGCCAGTATGGATACACAAACATTTAACGTGCCTTTCAAAAGATTCATTAAGTAATATCTCAATAATTATTTTTGATTAATTTATTAATTTTACTGAGTCAGATTTTAAATAGATAAGAATTTTAAAAATGCAAAAGGCTGTGCTGTTGTGGAGATGTTCGTGTATCAATGCAAAAACACATTGATGAGTTTAAAGGCTTACATACCAATCATAGCACAGTGGTTTATAATACAATGAGGCAAGAATTTTCAGCATGGTAAATTGATGATTTATATTTTCTTCTTCCAGTTTGGTGCACCTGCACATATTTAATTGACCCATGAACTGTATTGTGATAAAAGCTGAGCCAGTTTTTTTTCATCAGAGCTCTATTTTTTGGGAGCCCCACTGTGCCACTGCAGTGGTTTTCTTGAAAGTAACAAGGAAGCTGCACTTGTTTGATGATGCTAATGTCTGTGCAAACATGGCCTTAGAAGAATGGCACGAAACGGTGAAAAATGCCCATCACAGTTTCCCAGAGCAAAAGGTGTCAGCTTCAAATTGTTTGTTTTTGTCTGACAAACACTTCAAAACCCAAAAGTATTCAGTTCAGAAAGAAAGAGAAAGAGAAGAGCAGCAAATCCTCACATTTGTGAAGCTGAAACCAGCAAATATTTATCGCAAAACGAATCAACAGCGATGATTTTATGAGCCAATCTGTTAAATGATTAATCATTCCAAGACTAATTAAATCAGTATTTTTCTTCAACATCTTTGGATCTGCTTTCCAGTCTCCCTTTCCTACTATTCTGTAAATGACTGACTTAAGAAAGCCTTTCCATTGCTTATTCTGTAACAACAGACATCACTTGTTTCCAATGTTGGAAATCTCAATTTAAAAACAGAGCTGTGAAAGTGTTCTTTTTTAGCTTTGAGTGAGTGCAGGGGTTGATTCTTCAGCGCAATTGCTGCATTAATTCACACAGGTCAAATAGAAAGCCTTTGCTCAAGAAGACAGATCCAAACTAAAGTCACTCTTTTCAAGCTAGAGGCCCGGAGAAAGGAAGGGGGAGCCATATGCTTAGTCCTAATGCAGCAGTCACAGTGAATGTGCACCGACTTGACATCGCAATCTGTACCCGTGCATGACACGGCGTAGTTTAGCAGATAATGGGATGCGTAACTGGTCACATATCACATCTGTGTGAGCACGCTCCTGCTGACGCTCCCCATAGAATGTGTCACAACCCATTACAGTCTCCACCACACACCAGCACACACACACATTATAATCACTGCCATTCTTTTGTGTAAATGCACACACACTCACAACAGCCATCTCAAATGCATACAGTCACATGTAAATGGCTGAATTCACACACATACAGTACTATCCTTTCTACCACTCTACTGTGTGCATGTGTCTTTCAAACTCACACACACCCACAAACTATCCAGCATACCACAGAGAAACTCGAACACACACACAAATATGCATAAAATGAACACCTGGCTTGAATAACAAAACACTGCAATATGCTATATTTCACCCATGGAGACAATTCCTTCCCCTTCTTCGTTATTTAACATGCAGGGCATTAATTGTGCACATGATAAATTGCAGCCATCTCAGCAGTACCCATGTGACATATACACACGGGTTGTTTATAAGCACAGATGTGGCAACATAATCTCTGGATTCACAGGGAGAATGTCAAGGGAGAGCTCTCTCTTATTTGCCTTAATGAATCATGCTATAACTTCATTTTGGAGGAGCAGCAGCACAATTGGCATATGTGCTGAATGGGTGTCAGCGTGTACATCATGTTTGATTATGGTGATGTGACTCTGCCAGTATATTTACACAATACAGAGTGTGAAGCTCATGGCTTGTTTCCAGGATTTACACGAATACATATTAGATATTTAAGTAGCATGTTCTTGTTAGTGTAGTTTAAAATATCTTATTATCCTGGCTTCTCTATACTGTAAATGTCAGAGATCAGTTCAATCAAACAAGGTGTGGCTGCGCTGAGATTAATTTTTTTTTTTTTCCTTCAACTTGGATGTGGGAAGTGTGATAAAAGCAGAAAAAGAAGATCATCAGGTGACGCTGTTTTGGGACAGATGAATATAGGAGGCCAGGGGGAAGCATATGTGAGCCATCTGAATCCTTGTGTTACCCAAGGAAACCATCCTCTCTAGAAAACAACAGCATTAGTCGCATATTTAAATACTTAAAACAGCCTGTGTTTACATTTTCTTGACAAGTGACCTCCTGTGGCAAATAGTTACTGTCCTCTCTTCCACAAGCAAGACTATTACCAGATGGTACCTAAAGAAGGGAGAGATGGGAGAGGTACACACGTGTTTGAACTGGGAGAAGTGAGGGGAATGAAAGGAGTGAGAAGACGATGAATGGATGTAGATGGTGAGCTAGAGAGGATAGATAATGGAAGGAAAAGGAGGGTGGGTTTTGAAAGGTGAGACAAACGGGAGAGGCTGAGTTAACCAGCCGCAAAGAGAAATTTGACATTCTGCTTGCTTTCTCCAAAGCTTTGACTCGCATTTCACAGTCTCTCACAGTGAGACGGCGTTTGCTCAGTTTCATACTTACATCATGGAATGAAAACCAGAGAGAGACACTGATGTGCATGTGTTTTGGGCAGCCCAGAATCCTCTAGGACTATTGCACATCCATATTGGACAACTGCACAGCTCCCAATTCATGTCTAGGATCAATGTTCATTATCAGAGAAGGAAGTAGTGTGCTCATTATATAGAGATTTCATAACCTTCACCATAGTTTGAAACCTGTCTTTTGTTCAGTGGATAATGGCTTTTGTTAAGTTACTTATTCACTGAGCACTTGGAGACTGACGAGTCAATGACTTGCACAGTTGTAATTAAGGCAAGAATACATCGGAAATCTTTGCTTGACCCTAAAAAATGCAGTGAGGTGCATAGATTATAGGACAATAAAACCTCTGCACACTGCCAGTATTAGCAGTATAACATATTTATTGCAGCTTTTTGGATCAAATGCCTTCTCTACATCCAAACTGCTGCAAGGATTTAATTTATTTGCAAGGGTACTGTCAGTATTTCAATAACTTATTCTCAACATCACATCTCCCATTTAGTAAGTACATGTAAAAATAAGCAAATACATGTAAATTAACATACTTAGGTAATAATTTGTTAATTACATTCAGCTATCCAACTACTCTGCTTTTTTGAGTGAGTGTATTGAAGTAGAAGTGACTCAAGGCAGTGAGGACAGACAGTGGTCATTAATTTTTCAGTTTTTCTTTTTTTTCCTGTGGAGCTGAACTTTCCATACACTGGAGCAGTTTTGGACTGGGACAAGCCAGAAAATGTCTTATTCCCTGGACAGTATACTTTAAACTGAACTAGGAATTGGTTTTAGACACAGCTAAGGCTACTGTTGGTGGTGTTTCTCTCTTTGTCTGTTCAGTCATGGTGACTAATGCTGGAAAGTTGCACAGTTCCTCCTCTGTCTGTTGCTGCCACTCTGATGCTAACATGCATCAGTTGATTTCACGTGAGAAAGACCAAGCAGGCGCCAGATGTTTAACACAGCAAATGTGGAAGAATTTTATTAACTGGTTAAAGGTTACTGTTGTTTACTGTTGTGTAACAAAAGTCTGCAAGAGAGAAAGGAGAAATGTAAATGATGTATAAATGTATATATATATTTTGCAAGTTGATACTATGTATTGAACATCTTGCGGAATAAGCTACAGTGCAGTTAGAGAAGTAGTCTGTATTATATGAAGAACAGAACTACATGTCCGCATGTATATATATAAATAGTGTAGTGGCATACATTGTTAACTGAATTATAAAACACCAAGAGCAGTCTGCATAATCTAAGGGTCTGATGTCTTGAAGTGTAAATTGAGAAGGGGAAATTGATATGAATAGTAACATGGGAAAACAATAGACTAAACAGAAATAAATACATGAATAAATGATGATAAAATGCAAAAATAACTGTATTTGCACATATAGAACAAACTCTGCTTTTGTTGCCTTGTAAATGTGCCATACATTCATGCATCATAAATAGCATCAACCTGATGAAACTTCTAAAAGTCTGAAGGGACAACTACAACTAATCAAAGTCAGAGACCTCTGTGTGCAATTACTGTATGTTCAAGTACACTCAGTACAATCAGTAGCTATAGGAACAGCTGGGTTTAATGATGTCCCTGTAGAGGCGAGGATGTGTTTGTCGTGTGACTTTGGTGAGACTGAAATCCATTTTATGTTGCATCACTCATTATATCATGATTTAAGGGCTAGATTTTTTTTTTTTTTTTTGGTAAAATGTCCCTCATCTCTGCTGACTTCTTGTGGCTGGTTGATTATCAAAGACTTGAGTTAAAAGTTTAAAGAAGTAAACCTTTCTCTTCACGGCAGATTTTATTTAGAAAGCCTGAGAGAGGAGACAAGGTTCTTTGTTAGTGTTATATGTGAAACATTGTGCTCTTGTCTAACATCTGTTCAGTTGCTTTCACTCCTGCAGTGGTACTTTAGACAGAGGTGGAGGGCAACTAAGTACATTTTCTCAAGTATGGTACTTAAGTACAGTTTTGAGGTACTTGTGACTTTCTACTTTTATTTCATTACATTTCAGAGAGAAACATTGTACTTTTTACTCCAGTACATTTACCTCATGGCTGTAGTCACTCTGCTGTATAAGACTTTACAAATACATTTTTTGATGAGCCTTGATGACACTTTACCTGCCGTTATCTAGTTATTTGTTACTTTACAGATTGTTTTATATACAAAATGAAAGATCATCCAGTTAAATATAACACGCATAGTGATACATTAAAGCTTGTAAAAATGACCTCCACCTTGACCAGCAATGACATTAAAATGCACTGTAATGCATCAGTAATACCAATAAAACAAATACTGTAACTTCTGATACTTCTAAGTATTTGCTGTTTATTTTGTACATTTACTCGTGTAAACTTTGAATGCCAGGCTTTTGCCTATGGTGGAATATATTTACATTGCAGTACTGGTACTTCAACATCTGAATACTACCACAGGTTTTTGGTGTCTCATGAGTCTGTCTACCACCACCACTACTACTACTACTATTACCAGTGATGGAAGAAGTACTAAGATCTTTTACTTAAGTAAAAGAATCAACACTACTACTATGTTAAAGTCCTGTATTCAAAATTGTTCTTCTGTAGTTTTATCAGCAAAATAAACTGAAAGCAAAAGTTCTCTTATGCAGAATGCCCCCTTTCAGAGTGTTTTATTATCATATATATTGTATTATAGTTTATTATGACCATTATTACAAACACATTTACAGTAAGCACAATTTAATGTTGTGCCTGGTCAACATGGAGCTGACTTTGACCATTAAATATACTGTTTGCTGCTTAATAAATGTAGTATAGGTTAAATATTTTATTCCAAAAGGTAGTAAAATGGGAGTAGCAAAAGGCAGCATAAAGTGGAAATACTCAAGTGAAGTTCAAGTACCACAAAATTCTAGTACTTGAGTAAATTTTCACCACTGACTACTATTAATACTGATAATAAGACAAAACAAAATTAAAAAAAAAAAAACATTTTACTTGAAAACGAACTGATCACTCCTCTAATTAGAGACTGGTTTCCTCTGTACATGGTCACCAGTCAGCTCTGTATGGAATGACGAAGAAAATAATCAAACAGACTAATAAATAAATAAAGTATTCTTTTGAATATGTCTGATTTTCAGCGATCATTCCTCCCACACGACGATCACCTGGAGGTCACTCACTAACACTACACTGTGGTGATACAGAGCTGGATAAAACGGTGGATACAGCACCTTTTTATTCACCGCTCCATCACTGGAGTACGCGCGCTTACGTGTGTGTATTTACAGCTTGTGTGTGTGTGTGTGAGAGACGGGGGGGGGGCATCCATAAAGAAACCCAACTCTATCACACGTCCTCTCTTTCCTCTCCTCTCCTCTTCCCGTTCTTAGTCAAGGACAGTTTTTTTCTTGTTGTTTGGCACGGACAGACCGAACCGCTCCACATTCCGTCTGTCAGTCTGTCCTCGTTTTGGTTGCTTATACTGCCTACTACGGGATATTCGTGATTGGTTCATCCCTCCCTCCCCCCTCCCTTCCCGCGTGATTGTATGTAAATCCGGTCGGGACTGAGCCAGTAGGTGAGGTTGGGGCTGGTGGCTCCTGCCTCTGTGGCGCACACGAGACCCGAGAGCGGCCGAGGTGAGATCGCTGTGCCGTCGGAGCTGTCCACTCTGCCGTGGTGCTGAACTCCACGTCCCCCTCTGCTCTCTTCTCTTCTTTCTCTTCTATCGGCTCTACTGTACATTGATGATATTTTGGGAAAGGATTAACAACCTCCCTTTTGGCTGCTTATAGGTGCAAACTTCTCCTGAGGACATCTCTCGCTCCACACATCGGAAATTACACTACACCAGCCGTGGATTTGACCGGAGCCCGAGATTATCATTGGTAATAGTTTGTTGAGAAGTGTTGCATCCTTCTGTTCATCACTAATCTCGCTTGGATTATTCTCCTGGATGGTTTACGTCTGGACACACAGGTAAAATATATATATATATATATATAATGTGTGCTTGTATGTTTTGTTTCTTGTGGACTAATTGTTAAACCCCATCCGAGCAGAAGCCCCATCCATGAAAAGTCCCCCCCCCCCGCCCCTTCCTGTCTGAGTCGCTATCACACACCGAGCTTAACCCTCATCATCGGTGAGGCGCCTCAACTCTTTTCTAATAATCCATCAGGTCACTCTCCTTGACTCAGAAAATATCTTCCAATCTACTGCCTTAAGCTGTTGCCATTTCAATTTACTCGTCGCCACGTCCCGGATGCTCAAATCAACTGATATCAGGATATCTGAAGTTGAGATTACAGTTGCTGTTATTTGGCGCTCACACTGACGCACAAACACTTCTCATCGTAACACAGTCAGTGTTTTTGAAACGACTTGGAGCCACGCTACGTTGCCCGGAGCTTTTAATTTATCCGCGTAGTACTTTGTGTGTGTGTGTGTGTTTTTTTTTTTTTTCTCTTGGCACACTAATCCTTGAGTGACACCGTTAGCAGCAGAGGGATTATACTTTTGTTTTTCATCCTCAGCTTTGCGCCTGACTCATTTGGCAGTATATTACAGGCTCTTGCGCCGGGGATGGCCATTAATTGTGTTGTTTGATGGTTTACGAATGAAATTTGGGGTCTGATTTTTTTTTTTTTTTTTTTTTATGGCCACGACAGTGCAGCAGATGGAGTTAAAGCCAACCTTAAACCAGATTAACTCCTGCTATCGATAGGACTCAGACGTACAGCCTGAAAATCCTTTGTGAGGTTTCTGTTGTGAGGAATAAAGCAGCCTTACTGTCAGCTCTAGAAAAATATGATCCATAAAGGACAGTTAATACAACAAAATGAATACACTGATATTATGAAAAATACAGCTTAGGAGACTTTTAAAATCCAAGATAAATAAATGACACATCATACCATCTGCATTAGGAGGAAATTTACTGAAGTTCTGTACTTAAGTACAAAGTACTTTACTTTTATACATGACTTTTTTTGGCCACTTTACAGCTTTAGTTAGTGGTTACTCAACAAATTAAGATGCTACATAGAAAACATTTGATAGTATTTATCAAAATATGGTGCATTGTTATAGATTAAACTTCCCAACAACATAACAACAAAATGCTATTTCACATTAATGATTAAATGTTATGATAGTAAAACATTCACAGGAGACATTAGTCAGCATTCAGTGGTTTCTCTTTAAGTGGATTTTGTGAATAATTCTCACAAACAGAAACATTCTCAAAGCAGCTTTTACTTAGTATAGAGTATTTTCATAGAGTAATATTGTTTCTTTTGTTGAAGTAAATGATCTGATAACCTTCTCCACTGATGATTAGAAAAACACAGTACAAATTGTATTCTTACCTTTACTTAAAATAAGCACTTCTTTTATATTATGGGCAAGGTGCCTGAATCTTAATTAGTCTGGTGACAACTTTATTATTCTACACTGACAAGATGAAGCATAGGTGTATTGGTGTGTGTAGTACATAGCCTTTATTGTATCTCCCACACAATTTTTGTCATTCTTTGTGATTCACCGGGCTCCCAGAAACTTAACAGTCCCAGCGCATTTCTTTTACTAATTGCAACAGTAATTGAAATTCTTGTAGCGAAAGTGTGAATGCCACAAAAATCATGCAGTTTGAATACGCAGCCATCTGTAGGCCTTTACGATCCAACTTCAATCCCTTTATTCCCATAATGCATTCACTTTCTCTGTGAAAGCTCTTTGAAACCACAAGATAGAATCTATTTCCAGTGGCGCACTGGATGAATGAGTGGATCTGTTTTTCAAGGCTGCACTCACTAATTGATTCTCCACTTGAATACGAACCAGGGACCAAGTAATGTATCGTTAATATAGGCTATATATTATATATATATTGCGCAGAGTATAGTGGGGATACATGATAAATGTGCTCGTCTTAATAAATAACAGACTCGGTTGTAGAGGGACGTGGAAAAAGAGATAAGACAATACTCATTTTCAGAATGAGTCTGTAGGCTTTCTGCACAGAAACGATACTGATACTCTCAGTTCACAGTTGTGTTTAAACCCACAAAGACACACACAAAGCCAAAAAGCAGTGTGCAGAATAATCTCACAGGAAAAACATTTTGCTCTGCCATCAGCAGCACTAGAAATAGTCTATCCACTCCTCCTTTCTGTCCACCTCAGATCCAATTAAGCCATTTAATAACAGGTAGGAGATGGTGCCAGCTGAGCAGGTAGTGGTGTTAATGGAACTGCTCTTCTTTTCATTACAATGACTTTCTTCAAACACCATGGGGAAGAGAGGACTTTTGAGTCAATATTGCTTTTCACCAGAGGAAAGAAAAAAATGTGAGGAAACTGATCAAAGCATTTCAGATTTGAGAGGAAAAGCGCTCTGTGTGAAGGTGTAGGGACCCAGTAATGGCAGCTGGTAGTAGGGTGGGGGGGCAGATCTGGATGATAGGACAATAAAGCCATATGTTGGGGGGGATTGCGCTGCCACTGAAAATGACACCGATTTAGGGTCTTCACAATGACCTCAGGTGTCCTTGCATTCCAGCATGTCCAAAAATCTTTACCAATTACCCTCTGTGATGTCTTTATAGGATATTTTAGAGAGAGCAAACTGGTTTTAGAAAAGTATTTTCTCAGTGTTACTGTTTCTCTTTCTGTACAAATGTCAGATGCATCCACACATGCCAAGTCAGATCCATGAGGTTTTTTCCCTTCTACCACTGATATTATGATCTTGCACCAGCAGTGCTACTGTGCTATTCTCAGTGTTCAGTGGTCCCTGCTGGGACATGGAATAAACATGGGAGCTCAAACAAATTTATCAGAACACTGCCAGCTTCTGTTGGAGGTAAAGGTCTGAAAAATCCAACATGTTTAGGTGCCTTTTTAACACGTACCATAGAGCAAGGTTACACATTACATTTACATTTACTCATATGGCAGACGCTTTTATCTAGAAAGACAGACAAGTGAGGGACAACACTCAAGCTTCAGTACAGTGGGAGACCTTGGAGTACTGCTAAGCACTAAATCTGTTGAACAAGACAGGGTGTAAGAAGATCAGATGAGGAAGTTCACATTAAGTGCGAGTTAGGCATGTTAGGGTGTTAGAGTCTTCAAGAGATTTTTGAAGACAGAGGGATGACCCTGCTCTGATAGCATTTGATAGCTCATTCCACCATCAGGGAACCACAAACCAGACCAATCTGGACTGCAAATGCTTTGTGTGCAGGGATGATAATGCCAGATGATGTTCCCTGGAGGAACGCAGTGGCTGAGAGGGAGCATAAACCTGTATGATTGAGTTTAAGTTGACAGGTGCAGACTCAGAAGTCACTCTGTAGGCAAGCATTAGTGACTTGAATTTGATTCGGGTGGCCATGGGTGGCCAGTGGAGGTCAATAAGCAGCGGAGTGACATGTGCCCTTTTATGTTGATCGAATACTGTGTCGGTACACAGTAGATGTGGCAATGTTAATGGATTTATACAATGACAATGAGGTCCGTGTGGATGGAGATTCTGTCATCATATTATGCTATTCATCATTATATGATGCTGTTGCACTTTATCAAAACTACTTTTGATTTTTAAAGGGTCAGTTCACTCAAGTAGTTGGTATTTTGTAATCAAAGTCATTTTTCTGGCTTTACAGGAGGTTGTTGTTATCAAATAATATATAGTATATTTTATATTTTGCACTTTTTTGTAAATATAGGATGGGTTAACTGACCCACAACTTGAAATGTATTAGTTCTCATTGTAATTTGGCATCAACATATTGCGTATTTGCAGTCTTATAGTCTATAGTCTTGTTTTTATGTATTAACTGTGTGATAGTTTGCCTGTCCACTTTATTCTCTTTTGAGATTAATTATATCTGTATATCTGGGTCCAATTTTATGAGATTTTGAGTGCTGTTAAATTTATATTGTATGTTCATATTATAGTTAATCACAGTGGTGTTTCTGTTATTGTCTGGAAACTGCACATACACCATACACTATTCCTTTAGTTTTCCAGACAATTCTTAGTTTGAATTTTGCCTGTGTTAAAATAAAACCACTTGTTTTGACCCTGAGATTATTGAGCAAAGGTTTGCTGAGTGCATATGCTCTTTGTAAGCGATGCCTGCTTTCACATTCACAGTTACAGTACATATGTTCGCACCTGGGAGTTGCCCATTACAGCCAGAGTGACTCCACTGGAGCAATTTGGCGGGTAAAGCACTTTTATAATGGCCCCATCTGTACTATTTGTATGGTATTTACTTCTTGAATACTCCCCATTAGTTGGTATGGATGGTGACTTTGACTCATATTCAGCATCTGTGCACTGAAAAACAATTTACGTAATAAGAATCAGCTGATTGAATACAGTGAAAAACATCAGTTCTCCTGGTAAGAATCTCATTCTTAAATATTTTCAATGTACATTTTGATATAACAGTTGTTAAGGTACCATGTCTCATCTCTCAGTAGCTCAGCCTCCACCCTCCT
This sequence comes from Lates calcarifer, assembly GCF_001640805.2. NCBI lineage: Eukaryota > Metazoa > Chordata > Actinopteri > Centropomidae > Lates > Lates calcarifer. The sequence goes on along the minus strand of NC_066840.1, from coordinate 21,346,150 downwards.
CAACAATAACACTTCTAACATTTTTTCCCCTTTTCCATCTCCCTTCTTCCCACTTGGAGCTCAGCTTTAACCGCTGCCAACTCCCATCTGTGTCTCTGTGTCTGTCTTTGTTGTTCCCCTCTTCAATATGTGGAATCTTTATTGTGCAGTAGACCCACACACATTGAGATATGCTATCCTGCTGCCATGTTTAGGAGACACTACCTCCTGACATTCTTATATCTCCTCACAAGTGGGGGGTTTGTTTGATGATGTGAAAACCTGTTTTTCCTCCATTGTGCACATTGCATTTCTCTTTTGTACGACTTCACTGCTGTATGAGAGCAAACAGAAACATCCTTTTTTTTATCACATGTATCAGTTACAGATGAGAACAGTTATAATGTAATTTTGATTATTAGCACAAGCTTAACTCACTGTAATGATCTGTGAGAATGTCTGCTCCATGTGCAGTGAAGTCCAACTGGTAACATTTCCGCTGGATCATATTTCTTTTTTCTTTTCTCTGAAGATCAATCCAAGGCAACAGTATGAGGCTCTGTCTCCTGACTTTTCAAAGAGCTCTAGATTTCTGAAGCATGACCTCCTCCTCTCCCATGTCTTGATTGAACTCCAAGTGGATTGTTAAATTGTTATTGTCATAACCCATTTCATACAGTACAGCAGAACAAGGCTTTCGTGGGTACTTTTAAAGCCGAGGCCGGATGAAATATTGAGACGGCTCTCTTTCTGTCTCAGTGCTCTTTGGCAGATGGTCAGACCATAATAGAAGTTGAGCAGACCTTAAGGGTGAAGGTCAACAGGCTCTGGGCTTCTGTGCTAATCCTGTCAGTGTACTGGTGCAAGCACACTGATGGCACATGTGGCTTGGGGCGTTATAAAATATGTGGGTGTTGGCAGTGCCGAGGCAAGGCTAGATAGGAGACATAACAATCTGTCTCTAAGATAATAATGTTGTTGTTTGCTATTTTTTGGAAGTGTATGACACTTGGGGGGCCTGGTGTTGGTGTGGTCTGGCCATACGTTGCATTTTAATGGCATCGTGGGTCACAGTTCACTGTTCGCTGCCACTGTGGCCAAGTGTGACGCCATCATTCCGGGCACAGTGCAGTCGATCAGATCAGTCAGATTATGTAATGATTGTTAACAATGGGAGAGCCATGTGCCTCTCCCAGGCTTCTCCTGCAGAGTTTTAGCAACAGCCTGGACTTTCATGACATTTGAAACGGTCTATAAATTAAATGCCTATAAAAGAAAAGTCAAGGTCTTTCCTGCCACTGCCTCGTATGTAGAGACTCCTGCGATCATAAATGATTATAATGTGAACCATATAATGTCCAAGACCCCGCTGTCAAACCTTTGTCACACACAACTTATGGGTGCACTCTGCGCAAAAAGGCCCTCAAACTGCTGCTGTGCAGGATGACTGTTGAAAATGTTTTGTGTTCTGGTCCTCACTCATCCTCTCAATTGTTAATAATTGTGGCTTTTGGATGAATCTGAGGGAACAATTGGAACTGATAGTACACAGTAGGCTGTTTATAATTCTCAGATGTCATGCCAAGCTAGACAGAAATTCTGTGCATGACAAAAGATATATTAGAATTACTTCATTTTCTCACTGGGTGGTTATTCAGAGCTGTGATGAATAATGCGCACCCTCTCTGAGGATTTTTCATATAGTACAAACTGGCAGCCGGGTACTGGTCACAGTGTGCTGTCTGTCATTTCATAAACGACCAAAATGTACGATGGATCAAAAATGTATGATATACTTGGAGAAATCCTAGTGCAACTTTACAAGTGCTGGCCAGATATTTTAATTCAAAATTTCAACAATAAAACATTTGAAATCTAACTAACAAGATGATTCACCACAAGCTCAGAGTTAAATACAGTATGCTATGAAGCTATATCAAGCAGATGGTTAGCAACAACTGGAAACAGGTAATCTGGCTCTAGTTGGTGGATTTTGTTGCCTTTGTTGCCCCATTTGATTTATCTCTCTAGGGAAGTTTATAGGGGTGTTTATAATCTCAGTGATATTTACAGGTGAAATTACCCTCTCCAAAACTCACTGGCCCTCCTGTAATCTAAATCTGGGAAGATCTTCTTTCCATCTCTAACATTTTAACATTGACATGTGCAATTTGACTTTTTTGTGAAAATGAAGTTAAAAATGTTTGTCTGATTCACTGATACCTGCTAAGAGAACCAACATGGCAACAAACAAAATTAAAGCCATCTGGACCACAGGAACCTGTAAAAGCTCATCAAATGTGCTCTTAAAAACTGTGTTTTACCCATTTTGTCAAATTAGTGCTATGAAAGTACACCAAAATAGCTATTAACATTTCCTGTTTCTAACATAACTGTGCAGGTATAGACAAATATCTCTGGATAGATAATGAAAAAAATGTAAACATGAGATGATTCTTCACGTTCTGACGCATATCTCTTTCTATTGTTTATATACATCAGTTGGCTTTCTGTTTAGGTTTAACTATTACAGAGCACTTTTTGCAATTTCCCAGAGTTCGAAACCCTGTCTGGAACCATGAGTTAAACTACCAGGGCTCACAGGGAAATTTTTAAGCCCCACCTCCCCCACTGTGTTAATCCCATCCAAACGGGGCTTAGGTGTGGACAGAACCAGGCTAGCTGTTTCCCCTGTTTCCTGTCTTTGTGCTAAACTAAGCTAACCAGGCTGTCTGAAGCTTCATATCTAGCCTGCAAAGCATGCATTTCCTCTACATTTTCATTGTGTTTATGTCTTAAACAAAGCAGAAAAATTGTGAGGTTGGAAAAGACAAATGTGAAAATCAAGAACTGACAATGACACATCCTGTTTGCAAATTCAGAAAGTAATGTTTGAGTTTGCAGGATCCATCAGCAAGTCTCAGTGATCACTGAAAGCCCACAGTCCATAACACAAAACATCTATAGTCCTGCTGAGAACAAAGCGGGCTGCTAACTTAGAAACACATCAGAGACTCATTAACGTTCCAGTGATTGACCAGCTGAACTCTGGTTACCCTCACAACTTCCTTAATGTTTTCCCTGTTCTAAATCCCTCCACCTCTCCTCAATGTATGCACCGATCTCACACAGTTGACATCTTTATGATTCCAACAGAGGTCTTTTCGTATCCTATATACAGTATAAGAGTGGAGCAGGGGAATTAAATAGGATGCTGGTGTTCTCAGGAAGGGAAATACCTGTGCTGTTTTGCTTCTGGTATTGTTGTTGAATTCCAGAGAAGCACCTACTTTCTGAGTGCGGGGATCATTGAAATTCCACATTTGATTTCAAAAGTTTCTCTGCCTAGATTTGGACTCCCTGCCAGGATTTATAGCAGATTAACTTTGAAAGTGATTTAGCTCTCGGGTTCTGCATTTGCTACCGGGGCAGAAAAATAACTTTTTTTCCTCCTCATTCAATGTTGCCATCTTTTCTGGCTCACATATTCCCACATTCACTAAATATTCCAAACATGTAAAATGTGATCTGTTTGTGTGACCCTAACAGTGGCAGTGGGGTATATCAAAACTTAATTAGAGGTCTGGCTGTGAAAAGAGATGACTGACAGCCATGTAGGCATAAATATAGAGACACAGCACCATATAGGCATTATCTAATCACACACACATGCACACACACAATACAATAACTAAATACTCCTGAGTGTTTGTGACTTTCCTCCTTCAGTAGTAGAATGTAACTGTGGGGAGCCATGGGATTTAGGGGGAAGACACAATACGCCAGCATAAGTTCAAAGCTCAGTGTAATCACATTTTATGCATTTGGATAGATATCTGAATGAAACAGATAACAGCCTCATAAAAAGGATGGGGGATAATGAATTATGTCATCACAACATGGAGCCAACGAATTTACACAAGGGCCTATCTCCTTCTTTATCTGTTATCTGGTGGCACGGGTGCACTGCTGTTATCCGCTTGGCATTTGGAGCCGCGCGTCCTGTCTAATGAGTCTGGGATATCAGCGCGGCGGTGTCCTGAAGGGTTCAGAGGGAGGGTTGTAGACAGCAAGTTGTTCTTTGAAGTCCAGTGAAAGGGAGGGCTCACAAATCCTAAGAAATCTGCACCAATTATTTAGTGAGCCAGTGAATTCAGAGGCTTGTAAATGTAGGGACTGAGTTATGACTGACAGAGGGGTTTTGGAAGATGAGACAGGTTTCTCTGGAATTCTTTTGTGCTGTTATTCAATAGGACCCTGCTGGTCTTTTTTCATTCTGAACAAATCAGGTGTACTTTGCATTACTGTGATAAAAAGATCATGTTTAGAGTGTTGACAGTTATGTTTGAGTGGAAATGCACTTGAAAACAGAAGAACTGCTATTTTAGACTGGAGAGATCATGTTGCTGCTGGTGCAGTGAAAAGGAAATGATCTCACTGGCTTCCTACCAGCAAACTCAAACCTAGTTGTTGAGATTCAAAGTTTACTTTTGACCTTAGAAAGATCATTTGACCAAACAATTTCATGTCAGGGTCCACCTTCTAGCTCCTCCAGAGATTTCAATCATGTTGTATGTTGCATCATCAGTGAATTGAATTAACCAGTTTTCATGGCATTATAAATTCCTTTTTTTCCCCTCATTGTTTTCAGGCCTCCTCGCCCCTGTTGGTTTAAAAGCTGAGTTTCAAAGCCCACTTTTGACCTTGAAAACAACACATGGCAAGACAGTCTAACCAAAAAATCCATTTGGTACCTTTTCAATTGTTGATTTAATTACGAGTTGTTTGTTCAGTTGCCAGCTGGTACCGGGCCAAGTCAAAAGCACTGCTGCCATTGTGGGGAGAGAGTCCTTTTTACCCCTGAGCCACAGTGGTTCCTGATTCACAATTGATCTGAAAATTAAAGCAGCACGGCAAACAATAGGCAAACACTGTTTGTAAATGTAATCATAATTTGTCTGTCAAGTCTCTGATGTCAGATCCTAGTGGTAAACTTTTTATTGTTGTTCTTGTTGAGTGTTTTTTTTTTCTCTTTTTTTTTACTTTTACTCATGCAGGCTGGGTTCACTGAGCATGAAAGCAATGCCATGCTTCATAACACACAGTCACACCTAACAGCAGCCTTGAACAAACACAGTTTTTATCTGAGCAGCCCCACTGGAGCAGTTGGGGGTTAAGTGCACCTTAACAGTGGATAATGAGGTAGCAGCAAATCATTCACTCAGTCACACACAGATTTACACACAGAAACAAGTTATATTGCTGATTTTCTTTAGTGACAAAGCAGGGCATTTAATGGCAGGGACAGTCAGAGATACATACTATAACTTGCTGTGAATGATTAATTAACCAAAACAATGTCTAACAAAGAACCAAAATCAAAATTTTATTAATATCCACAGTTAATATAAGGAAAATATTTGTCTGAATCTCCTAGCAACTACATACTCCATGAGAGATGATATTATAAATTAAATTCAGTTAAATACTAACCAACTAAATGGGAATATATTTTGGGATATTTCAGGAGTGACTCTTCTTCAGTTCCTCAACAATCGGCCTTGCAATATGCTTGAATAGGTCCTTTGACTCCCAGTTAATGGTTTGACACTGCCCAGTGGTCATCAGTAGACTGGGATTGCATTGGACAGTTTCCTGTTAGGACTGTGTGTAAAAATCAACATGGACCTCAGCAGATCAAAACAAAGATTCCCAATATGGATAAGGCATCTGTAAGAAAATTGTCAACTGGAAACAAGAGGAAACCATCTAGACAAAAAGTGTGTATCAGTGAACATACACAGTTCTGACTAACTAGAAAACAGCCAAAAAAAATATTATTAGTAGAAGCTTAGAAGTCAAGAAGAGAGATGACCCTAACAGCAGTAGGTTTGAAGGTTAAGTGTATGTTTTCTGCTTCAGATTTGAATATGTCACTGTAGTGTGACCTTTAACAGAGTTTACGTAGGTGCTGTTAATTATTTTGTGCAGTAAGGTGACCTACCTCACTTCAAGGACTCCCGCTACTTCACCCTGCCTGTTTAGTACAGTGTTACCCTTCCTTGCCATCAAGATGTTTTTATCTCCTGGCAGCATAGCACATGGTGCGAGACGCTACATCATCATGCCAGTGACTGTCATATTTCATACTGAAACTGCCTATTATTGGTTCACCTCATCTGGTTTTGGAGCATCTCAATGCATAAATTTGCATATTAATAAAGAAAATTTTCTTTTATTTTCTCCCTGCTTCTTTACAATGCCGCACAGAGTTGATATTAACACCTACATGTTATATGAAGACAATCACATTGACATAAAATATACAAATTAGTGCATTCATTAGCTTAATGATTTAATCCATTAGCATAACTGGTCATATTTAATATATCATGGTGATTATGGAAGGACATTAGGCAGCTCAAGTGCCTCTTATTTGGACGTGATCCAGAATATCTGAGAGATGATGAAGGACGTGCCAGGTTTAGGCCTCAGCTTTTTCGAGGCCTGCTCAGATTTGGCTCAACTATTTGGACTCAAGTTAAGCTCCACAAAGAAATCTCCCCTTTTCTGAAAATTGCTCCTGAGATGAAAAGAAAGTAAAAAAGCACAGCCATACCTTTTTTTTTTTTTTGTAAAGAACCATTTTCACACTTTTCTTTTACCATAATCACTACTGCTCATTATCTTGGCTGTGAATAGCACAAACCAGGATACAGTTAATGAAGTGTTATACTTCTACTGGCATTTCAACCATCTGAACAGTAGACTGTTATCACAGAGGAAGACTGCCCTGTAAAAAATTGGTCCGTCTGTGGTCTGTGTATTGTCTGTATTACTGAGACCCAATTACGATGGGAGCAAACTAGGAATTTAAGTCACATGGTAGACTGGGGTTCATTAAACACGAGACTCTGAAACCTACTTAACCTCATCTTCATTATTGTAACTACGATGACGAAGGTCCCCTAACCTTACGGAAGTACTTATTTTAACCCAAACCATCCTCTGTTCCTAAACCTAACCAAGTAGTTTTTGTGCCTAAACCTAACCAAACCATGACCATTCCATAAGCTTAACTGCATGTTCATGATTGCAACCGTGACAACGAATATCCGGTATGCCTTCTGCTGTAGGGGATGCTATTTTAAGAGATGCTAGAAGGTAGAAGGATAGAGACAAACAACCTATATAGTTGGAGGGCTTGTTTTATAGAGGTAGCTTATAGGTGAGCTTGAGTTAGTTCATGCACCATGGAGACTCTGAACTTTTTCTTTCTGAAGTTATAAGCAGAGCAAATCAAAAGGACCTGATTATAACTCCTCGGGTATCACTGACCTCAGTGTCCTAGCACAGTCAGTCAAAAGTGTTAGAGAGGCTGCAACATAAGTGAAAGGTCACACACACAAGAGCTGGTCTCTGCAGAGACATGAGCTAAATATGTTGAAAGCAAATGTATCATCCAAGTATGGAGATCACTGGAAAATTAGAGGCTGCACACAAAGCAGAATACATTCTAGCTGTCAGGAGATACAGCTGCCGGCACAGCTGGGCGTCTGCAGAGGAAGTGCTCTCGTAGCAAAAAAGATGCTGTACACCCTCTCACCAAAACATCTGTCACCATGTCATTTTAGATGAATGGCCGGTGATTACACAATGATGGGTTTGTCAGGAGGTGGCTTCAAACCACCTACTTTTGGTGCATGACAAGACTGCTCATGTTGCCACTTTCTTCTGAGAGAAGGACTCACTGATGAGATGTGTCATGACATAAGTTTAGATCAAAAAAACAAAAAACTCTGAACTAGTTCAGTATTAAAGTTAGAATCTGATCTTTAGGTAATATGTGATCATCAGGGCTTCTTGACCAAGTAGTCCCAGGTGCCTAAGGGACTATATATGTACTTATGTTACGCAACTGTGGTTTTTAGAAATTGGTTGTGCAGAGGTAAAAAAGGTTAGTTGACAACTGAATGAATACTGTACAAACATTGTAGCATCCTCTAGACCTGTATTTGACAGGTCAGTGACCTTTAGTTTTACAAACTCCATCTGCTAGTTCCTGAACCATCAGGAATTACAACTTTGAGAGCATGAAGACTTTTTGGGGGCAGGAACTAAGACCTTAGTCCTTTTTTGGTGGGTGGGTTCATGAAAGGTTCTTGCTGAAAACGGAAAATTGTTTTACTTTTTATGACTAACTGATATCACAGAATCATGGTTCAAAGAATATCCCATTCATGACAGCTTTCACATCTGAGGTTCTAATCACCTGTTTTATAGTTTTTTTGTTTTTTTTTTTCTAGGAACTATCTCCTGGCACACAGGATTACTCCCTGTGTTTTATGTTTCCAGCTGCTGCAACAGCTTGGAATCAACAGAGGGACTGGGCAGTTATCACAGGCAGCAACAATCTCTATGTCTGAACAGATGAAAAAGCACAACCCAACAGAAACTCAAACCTCAACACCAGAACGTCAAAGGAGGCAACAGTGTACTGGCCAGAAAATTTAATAGACAAGTGGTTTCTGGCAGTGCAGTATCAAAAATTACAACAACAGTGATTATGTAACAGTGATTATGTAGCTCAAGTTGTTGCCAAAAAAAAAAAAAAAACCAAAGAAGACAGATCAGCACTGTATTTATGCTTTACTGCACAGTGATAAAATGCAATTAAAAAACAGGCTAAACCTGGGAAGTAGCAAACAATATCTATTACTTCAAAAAGAGTTCATTTTTGACCTTTGGAATAGTAGTTTGAAAAAACAGTTTGAACTCAGCAGTACTTATTAGCTTTTTCTGCAACTTTAAACAAGCATGAATGGTTGTTTGACTCTATATGTCAGCCCTGTGATAGGCAGAGAGGGTGTGCCCTGCCTCTCGCCCAGTGTGAGCTGGGATTGGCTCCAGCTCCTCCTCCCCAGCCCTCATAGGATAAACTGAATAGCCAAGGGATGGATGGATGGAGCTTTAAACCATATCCAACATACCTAATAGGACTTAATTACTTAAAACCAAGTCATACTTTGAAGCCATTACTGACAACAAGTCCTAAAACTGCTGTGGAAGAAACCAACAACAGTCAACAAATCCATCACCATAACAGCTGAGCAAACTCCACGTATGCAGGTGAAGACCATGTTAAACAGGTGAAAGCTCTGGCAAAAGCTGCTAAGTGAATTTGTTTTGTCAGATTTTTATTTTTATTTTTCTATTTTTAGAATATAGAATCATGGAGCAGATCTTGGTTTTAAAAAAGTGATTTTTTTTTGTGAAATATGTAAAATATTGATAAGAATAATATGATCAAACAATATTAGTAACTAAAAAAGACCATGACTGCCTGTCTTATATCATAATTAAATAATAAAAATTGACAATGAATAATAAACATGATGGTGTCATCTTACTATCTCAGTATGAACAATAACCCCACAGACTGAATCCTGTGCATGAAATAAAAGAAAATTAATGAATGTTAAGATATGGCTGAGTCATACTGTTTTGGAAACAGCCTGAACAGGTTGGCAGTTGTTCTGGAAATTAACAATCTCACATTTATCTTAAATTGCACCATTAATGAATTACCAGCACAGGCCTGTTATCAGTGTTGTAATTAACAGCTTTGATTTGCACGGTCTGGAAGGGAATCGAAGAGTTTTGGCATCATTGCCACCAGTGAGAAACGGAAATGTTTTATGACTTCATTCTTAAAAGGTGAATAAAAAATCTGTTCCTGTAAAAGCTTTACAGCCGATATACAGTTCAATTTTAATTTTTGGTTTATAGCTTATATACTGTACCTGCTCCGTTTATAGCAAAATGTTATGAGGCCAGTGTGTTAGAATTATGAGATTTTCAAAATAAAATTTTTTATTATGCAAGTATAAATCTCTACCTTCTCCCTGTTACATATAGGTTAAGTATCAAATTATCGGTTTTTCTTACTTCCATGCTTAAGGTGTTGACCACTTTGTAGTTTCACAGTAGATATTTTGGATCGAGTGCTTTGCCCAGGGGGGGTTCTCAGTAGTATTTTCGGAAGAAGGGAAGATCGTTGCCCCTTCAAACACCCAGTTTCTTTGAGGTGGTTGGAGAATATAAGTTTACAACCTTACATTCACCAGCCAACTCCTCTAACCTCAAGGCAAGTGCTGCCCCTTTTGATGAACCCACTTTGCCATTTATTAACTGACTCGCTGACTGCAAGTCTTGCAGAAAGAAATGTACTATGGTCTGTTTGAGTTGTTAGGAGTTTTTGCTCCTCCAGAAGCACCAGAAAAACCGTAGTGAAATGCTTTTTTTCTCCCTCCCTATGCAAAACACTCTCAGCATGTCCTTTATAAAACTCAAGTGTTTCATTTTCATGCACGTCATAAACGTGTGGACTACAGAGGCGGCTGATGTTTCCTTTATGCACCAAAATAATAACAAAGCAGTCGGCAGGATGTAAGGAATTCTTGAAAACGATTCATACAGACACCATGCAGGGGCATAACATGAATACTATATGAGATACTCATTTAGGCATGTATGACATTCAAAGTCATCCCTCTGTTCCTTTGTTGTTAGGAACTGCTCCATCTGAGGGTTTGGCACAGCATTTTCAGCATTTGTAAGGGAGGAACAAGGACCAAACGGAAGCACTACCCTAGGGGGAAGTGTGTCGCCTGTGGTTTTGGACGTGCTTTGAACTCGAAGGAGTCCTTTATCAGTATACTGTGCTGCCGGGGATATATGAGTATGAGAAGTGCCCTGATAACTCTGCCAAATAAGACATGCTGCGGCAGGGTGCTTGGGCAGCAAACACACAGCAGATGCTCCAGTGTTCTCCAGATATCTCAGAGACAAACTGTAGTACTCCAACCAAATTGATCTGTACATAGAAATACCGCTGAGCATGCTTAAAGAGATCTGCCCACAGGGGGTCAGGGATGTGTCAGCTGAAGCATATGGTGAAAAGAGGTGGGGGGAGAGAGGAGAGCTGAGCAGTTTATCTGCTGACTTCAAGTTCCCCTCCAGTGACCTCGCTGACAATTTGAATAATTTCAAACAAGCCTCTCTAGGAAATCATTGGTTTACAGAGCAAACTGGGAGCAGCCACCATATCCCTGCTAGCTGAGCCAGGCCCTGGTGCCCCTACCGCAATGCTCATTTCTCAGCAGCACAGGTGGGCTTCATTTTGACTGGAAATGGGGCCTGGTGAGAAAAGTTATTTTTCCTGTAATGGCCAACCAGGGGAGCTTCAAAACACGAATACGTTTAGGATAAGTCCAATCCTCTAGTCTGAAGTTGACATTGTTGTTTAGTCTACCGTGTACAGACTCAGAACTTCTGAAAAACAAATCTAGAGCCACATTACGAGCAAACATCTTGTGTAATGTATGCAGGACAAAGTAATTCTTGAAGGCACATACTTTGTATGAGGTTAACTGATAAATAATAAAAAATAAAAACATTCATTCACCTTATTTTTGGTGTCTAAAACATTTGCATAGCCGCTGTAATGCTATGGATTTACCTGTATCAGCCTACGCACCTACACCTCCTGTCCAGCAGTGGCAGCACTGAGCACTGGGAGCATAATACTGCAGAAATAATTCGGCGCCATCTTGGATTTTTCTTCCGGTTGTTTTGGTTTTAGAATTTGCCTGCACCATGCAACGCATGGTATTGCACGCGCGGCAAACATCGGCATGAGTTCTCCTGGAATGTCACTTAGATGTTTATGTTTTTTCCCACAACTTTTTATTTTAAATTTTGTCCAAAATCAACTTTATTATCATCGAATGGCAGAAATTTGTGCCTCACTGGGATATAATTAGAGTCCTGCGGCAAAGTTAACGTCGTTAGGTGAGTCCACGGCAGTGCACGTGCTAAAAAAATAACATTAAAGAATTCCATTATGGTATCAAATTAATTAAAAAAGCGAAGCAGTCTGGTTTGTGTTTGCAAAATAAGCCGGTCTACTTGATTTAAAAGGCAAATCTTCTGACACTTAAACTGTTGCAGTGTGAAACTGGGTGTTAGTAGTGTGTCTAACTGCAGCAAAGTCCTGCTAATTATGAGGGCTGTTACAAACGATTATTTTCATTATCTGTCGATTGTTTTCTCGAGTAATTCTTTTGTTATTTAGTCTATACTATATTTGAAAAAATAACAACAACATTAATATTAAAGTTCACTACGTGTAAGAGGTTAATGAGTTTGGCTACACAGTATCATCAACAGCTTAATTAGAGGTTGATTTGCTTTTAATCACATGATTGTTTAGTTGTTGCTCTCTCTTTGATTTTAAAGTAGAACTAATGAAAAATTCCAGTTTCTCAAATGTGAGGATTTGCTGCTGTTCTTTGCCATATATCACAGTAAACTGAATATCTTTTGGTTATTATCGATGGCTCTGTTCCAGTAAGTGGTCCAGCAATCCAAATTGTACAGTACAGATCCCTAGCTCTGGTTTACTAAAATCTGAGTCACTGAAGTTGACAACTTATTGAAGTAGGAGAAGTTTATAAGGTACCTCTTAGTAATTTTCTGAAATTGGTCTCATGCTTTGAAATCTGAAGGCTAATCGGCTTCAGCTACCATTTAGGCTTAGGGTCTTAGGGTCTGTATGCCTGTAAGTTCTTCCTTTAAAAAATGCCAGAAATATTCATTAAAAGACAACACAAACTACTATAGTAGAACTGTTGAGCCAGGCACTGAAACTCTGGTAAGCAGCTCAGCTTTGCAAGATTCCTGATTGTACTGGACTGCTCCCTGGTGTAAATCTGCATGACTGGCTGACTTTGAAGCACGGTGACTGCAGAAAAAACCTCATGCAAGCTCAGCAAAGTAGATAAATAACAGTGAACAAATAAAAACAGTGGTTGTTTTCCCTCCTTGGACTCTTTGCATTTTACGCTCATGGAAAAAAAAAAAAAAAAACGGATACACCTGCCAAAGTGCTGAAAAGTTGCTGTCACAGGAGAATAATGAATGAAGCTTCAAATGTCATTTCAACACACAACAGCTTTCAAACACGGTTTGCAAAAATGGCATTTAAAGAATAATGTTGGTATAAGGAAACTTGTCTATGCTGCACAACAGACTTTGATTTTTAAATTACCTGGGTGGCAAATTCAGCCTTTTGTGCTGTTTCTTTCTATTGTATCTGTCATCAGTTTACTTTGTGGCAGCATAAGAATAAAAATTAGATCAGCTAATGTGGCAGGAGTGTGACCTTGCACTTCTCATAAATGGAATAATGATCATGTGAAAGACGTGACAACAAGAGACAAAAATTGATATTAGCAGGATGATGTTTTAAAGATTGTGAATGAAAAGCTTCCAAAGTGTGTTGTGTTTGGACTATAACTTTTAACTTATTGATTAGTTACCTCTGCCAAGGGGGGTTATGTTTTCACCTGTGTTTGTTGGTCTGTTTGTTTATTTGTCAGAAGGATTTTGCAAAAAGTACTGAACTGATTTGCACCAGACTTGGTGGGGGGTGGGTCAATGGTCAGGGAAGTACCTATTCAATTTTGGTGTGGATCTAGTACCTTCTTTTTTATCACTGTCCTTAACATTGTGAGAGATGACATTTTTTGACATTTCCATCAATTTCTCAGGAAATAGTGTATGGATCTTGATGGGTTTTTTTTCTATTATAAGAGCTAGACAGATGTGTAGGATTATTTGGCCTTAGTGGAGGTATGTGCTCTATTGAGACTCATTCTTGTTCCAGTAGTTCAATGTTATGTTTGGCAAAAATGACATATTTTGTGTTGAAATATCAGGATGTTTGGTTTGCTGTTTTCATTTGTGATGTGAGTACTTCAAACAGCACAGTGACCTTCGAGAAGTCTTAAGCCTACATTGAGAGTGTTTTAGTGGTTATTCAGCCACAGTAAATTGACTGAGCATGCATGTTTTTTCAGCACTGCCTTGTTCTCATTCGTACATGTTTACCCCACTCACACTTGGGAGCTGTACAGTACAGCTAGAGTGTTTCCAGTCCAACGACTCATTAGGAATTTAAAGGAGTTGAAAGGTGTAGAACATGGCAACCTTGAAATTGAGGTATAGATAAATACATTTGAGTTATGTCAGTAAACAGGATGCAACATGTTCATGATACAAACTGAGAGGGGTAAAAGCTGTTAAACATATGTGTTTGCTGGAGTCTTCTCATCCAGCCATTGCTTAGGACAGTGGATCCTAACCTGGAGTTTGCGACCCTCCCACAAGTTAAATGTGTGGGGTCACAGTTTGATTTAATGCCAGAGGAAATGAAGAAACACAGTTACGGTCTTTTTTCTGAAATTCCTCTAATCTTTGTTTTCTATTATGGGCTAATTTTACCTCCTTGGGGTTTTGAAAATGATCTGGGAAAGCTTTATTTTACAGACCTGATAGATTTATTTCCAAATTCCAAATAAATGTTTAGGATAGTGGTAATTTTTTGTTCAAGTGCATCTTATCAATAGATATTGTAGAGATTAGCTTTGGAGATTCGAACCTATAACTTTTCCTGACATCTATGTATTTCATGATATTTGCTCTCAAGATTATAAAATGACACATCTTGTTAATGTCTGTTTTTTCAGTTTATTGTGAAATACGCAAAGACCCTTGGTTATTTTGAGGGAATTTTTGAGTGAGGCCTTGGCTGTAGCTGTTGAAATATTTTGCTAAAATAATCATTACACTTTTGCAAAAGGTTAAAATATCTTAACTTCTGTTGTTCTGATTGTTAAAACTATATGTTCACAGTCTTTTTCTAAAAAAACAGTCATGGAAGAAACTCAAAAGTTGTCAGTCCACCATTAGCCATATTCAGAATTCCTCATTTCCCAAGGGCTTGGTTTTATTATATTTGAGACAAGCTGAGTGTAATTAGGAAGCTGTAAATGAAGAGTTATCAGCAATAAGTCAGAATTAGTCTAAGCTGACATAAAGCATAATAGTCATGTGGGATAGGAATATTCCTGGGGGCATTTTGGGGGGAAAATCATGCATAATGTCAGGAAAATGTATTGCGTGTTTTAATTATGTATTCCTATTTTCTAGAGTTATGACTCACCAAACATGCATGACAGCTGATAGTAAATTACACTGCGTGCATTAATTCAAACCCAGCTAATGCCCAGTGTGGAGCAGTCAGCTGGTGCATGCACATCGTATCTTTAACTTGGGCTGTGCTGTATGGACATTTCCGTTGTTGTGCTCGGCACGTGCACTGAATGGCAAAAATCTGCTGAATGAGACGGATGAGGGTGGGGGGGGGTTGATGGTGGTGGCTATGAGCTTGTCAAGACATGATGCATTGTGTACATAGTGGGAAATAGGTAGTCTTCATTTGAAAGTCAATGCCAAAGCTTAGACGTGCTCTGGGGGATTTAAAACCACGAGCCAGAGTTATGATGGCACTCCCTCGGGGGTCCAGGGAAAACTTCAGGACAGTTACTGTTTCCTGTGCTTTCAAGGCACATAAATAAGACTCAAGACTCACGGCATTTGCTCAAACACATGCTCTTACTCACAAACAAGGACAAACAAGTATGCATACTCAGACAAGAGTTGATGTCAGTTAAATTAAGACACGTTAACACAAAAAATTATCACAGAGTCCTTACATTTATCAGTTTACTTTTTTTTTCTTCCCCCCATTAAATAACAGACTCAGGTGAGACAGTTTCTTCATATTTTGCATCTTATCCCAAAGCTTCCATCACCTAAATATCTTCTGGATAGGTTTTAAATAGCTTGTAGTCAGATAATACACTCACAGTTAATTACTGAGACGTGGCTAAAACGAAATCAGTCAAAGACAACAGTTCAGCAATAAATCCTACCTCATAATATTCAGTTTTTGGTTTTAATGTTTAGTGCTGTAACTATCAATTATTTTTATTATCGAATTATTACTTTCTGATTACTTTCTTGATGAATCAATTAATTGTTTGGGTCATAAAATGTCATTAAGGGAAAAGTGAAAATTCCCATTCACAAATTTTCAAATGTCTTGTTTCATCTCACCCAAGGTAAAATTCGAATGTTTTTTTTAAAAACTGAGATATGTTGGTTCAATGTCATTTTGGAACTTTTAGTTTGTGCTGCTATTGAAGCTTATTGTTTGTAACAACTGACAGCTGTCTCTAATATTTAGTCTACATGTCTTGATATAATTGTGATGGACAAAATATTAGAAACATCTCTCAGGATAGTGTATTACCATTCAGCAGCACTGCCAAACTGAGTGTATGCTGTTGATGCTGATATTTTTAATGGCAGTTTTGCTTTCAGTTTTGCTTCCATCTCATTGTTCTCTGTTGTTTGTTGTTGTGCCAAAGCTCTAGTAACAGTATTGGTGCACAAGATGAAAAGAAATGGACTCAGTGACAAGAAAATTAACTCACCAACAGCAACAAAAACTCAGGAAAAACTCTTTGTGCGCTCTGGTTTGAGATAGACAAAATTTAAATGTGCATTTTTCAATTCACAGTAATGACAGTGTTTGCTATTTTATAAGCCAAGCAAGCTTTTAATGAAATGCAGAATAGCATGGCTGGCAGTTTAAAACTCCCAGCAAGATAACTAATGATATAGTAGTTAGTACGAGTAGAGATGGAAATGTGTTTAATTATTTATATGTGTTGCAGTTGTGACTGATCGTAATGAGTTAAATGTCTGCAAGAAACTGTGTTGTATGATGCGGTTAAACTTCTTAAAACTGTGTATATGTCTCTGTCTCAGACACAGCATCCTGCAAAAGTTAGTCCATTAATAACCCATTTAACACTGGGACGCTGCAAAAGAAGTTGATTGATTGTGCTAGCAGATATGGTAATCCACCTAGTGTGGCTAAAAGACTGTGTTAGCAGAGAAGTGGAGCAGCAGCTGCTGCAGGCAGGGTTTCCTACCTGGATCTGGAGATTGTAGAAATGCATAGAGAATGAGTATGATCACATTAAAGAGGCAATAAGTAAAATTTTAGTGCCCCGTAGTGCAAAATGACCATAATATGTCTGCAGGGGACTGGTAAGGCTGTTGATCATTACCTGTGTTTTAACAATCGCTTTGCCAGGTTCAGAGATCTTTTGAATTTCTAGACTCGTACTATGGAACAAAAACACCCTGCCCATTGGATTATCAAGGTATTTTCAATACCCCCTCCCTGCTGCACTGTCACAGACAAAAGAGAGGTACTAGCATGATGAGACATTTCATCTACAAAGGCTAAAAGCTTTGCTCTAAAAGAAAATAGGCTAATGACCAAGTCTTAATGCAGCAATGGTAATATGTGCATATGACTTATAATTTGTTTTTTTGTAGCTATTTCCTTTGAATACCTGCTCTAATTAGCTGTTTTGTTTGTCTCATTTGTGAAAATTTGACTTAAATGTCTCCAGAAATGCAACACAAGGAGCTAGATGGTTTGGTAGTTGGGCTGGTGATGGGTCTAAATTGTATAGGAGGAGACTCTGTCAACTCTGTCTGTTGCTTCAGAGTTTGAAGCATCATAGATGAATGTCAAAATGTCAGTGTCTCTAAAGGTTAAACAAAAAATCTGGAAATTGGGTGTTGAATCTGGCAGACAGTTATGAATGCCCCAGCTGTTGGTATTTGTTCTTCTAAATGAAAGTTATATTTTTATCAGGATAAATCACAGTGCACAGAACAAGTTCTTCATATCTGTTCAGGGGGAAAAAAAAGTTGCTTTAGAATGTGGGATGTTTCACAGCAGAAAATGTGCAGAGAATCTGCAGGTGTCAGGCAGCTCAGGAAGGCTAATAAAAGTCACATAAAGTCACATAAATAAAGTTTCAATGTTCCCTCTTTGTCCGGCACATCACAGTGACATGCCACTCTGCCGGCGCGACCTCCTGACCTCCGGTGAATAGCAAGTGGGCCCACAGAGCTGCCACAACAGTACCATTGTTGTCTGACTTGGTGTCACTCCAGAAGAACAAGGAAGCGGGGTCACCATCCTGCTGTCAGTCATCTCCCTCTGCTCGAGGATGATGAGCAGCCACTGGTGGCTTGAGATGGCTTAGGAAGTACAGCTTAGTGTTTTGCCTGTGAAAATCAACAAGTCAAGTTGAGTCAAATGTATTTATAAAGCGCCTCTAACAAGGGGGATTTTTGCGACGTGCTGCACAAAGAACTTAGGGAATAAATGCAGATAAAGATGTAGGATAGAAATAAGGAGGAACAAACACATTGCCGATTTTTAACAAAAAGGTTGTTTGTGTGTGTGTGTGTGTTTGTGTGTTTTAAAGCTTCTGTAAGGCAATATGAAAGTGCTGGTTAATGTATATATCCCCCTCTCTGTCTATTTCCTGCATCCTTAACTTCCTTGAACATTGCTGTTTCTGGGACATGCACATTTTCATAGGGCATGTTTTTTCCCCCACAAACATTGTTTTGTTTAATTCATGTCATGCAAAGGTCAAACTTGTTTTTACACATCATAATGAATAATTGAAAATGCAGTTATGTTAGAGGTGAAAAGTGAATTTTCTCACCCTCTTGAATAAATATATTTGGGCTGCATCTCTGCGAGGGTGTAAGGAATCTGTCTAAGATATAATCTCTATGCTACATCACAGTTGCTTGACTTAGACACTCAGCCTAATTAATCCAAAGCCCTCACTTTAATTGCCTTAATATATTGGCTCTTTGTCTTCTTTATCTTGATTTTCTCATGACGTCTATTTCCCCTTAATTGATTCAGAAGGAGATCTAATCTCTTTACTGAGTGTGGGGCACGTATTGATAGCTTTAGTTGAAACCAACGACAGTTTTGCGGTTCCTATTGTCCACACTAATTACAGGGGACTTGATGTATTGTCTTGACCAACCAGAATGGAACCTCCAGAGTGCTGGAGAAGACTACTCACCATTCTTGTTTGGTTTTTGACAGGAAAAGACCAATGAAGACAGCCAGATGGTGGTTGGCGGCTATTTTTCTGTTGGGGCTCGCTGTGCTCAGCACCGACGGGAGACCCAACAAGGAGGAATTTGGGTCGCCGCCCTATCGACCAGTTGTGCGATTCCGACACAAGGTATTGATTGGCTTCTTTTTTCATTTGCTGTCCGTTAACAAGAACTATGTGCTTTTGCCAAGTATGAAACTAATTACAGTGGCACCTTTTTCCTTCATCAAATGACTCTCCTGTGGTTGTTGTTATTCTGCCCACTGAAAAAACCTTAATGAATCATTATCCCCCTCCTTCTGTGCCAAAGGACTGTCTTTTTCAAAGATAACATCACATTATTGTGAGGCTCAGCTGAGCAAAGATGAAAACAAGCTTTGAATGAAGTGAGGACATTTGCATGGCATTTTAGCTGAATTTTTAAAGTAAAAGATGCAACTGAATACTTATTGATACAGGGCAGGCCCCACAAGCAAAATCTGCCTCGCTGTATCTCAAGGAACAAGTTTGATTTTTTCCCCCTCTAAACAAGTGGCATACTCTTATTTTTTAAATATGTTTTCTCTGATTTGATTCCAAAACTTCAGAGTAACCAAGATGGATCAATTAGAGCCAGGCTGGGATAGAAATTGAATGTTTTGGCAGATGGGAACTTGAGGAAAGCAAAGAGTTTTGTCAAGAGGCATTAGTCGGATTGTAGGCCTTCAGAACACATTTCCCATAAGCCCCCTTTTGCAAGTCTGTTCAGTAGTAAACACATCTCTATCCAATCCAAGATAAAGAAATAGCAGTGACAATAAAGAAAAAAATGGTTTTCACTTCAAGGCAGTCTTGCCATTTTCAGGTGAAATATTACATTTAGAGTTGTTTCAGTCGGCTTAAGTCATGTCTGCATGGGAATGAAAGGCAAAGACGGTGGTACTAATGGGTGGGTGGGGTGAGAGGTGGTTGGACGGAGACAGACAGAGAGGGAGATGTAGAGGGAGACAGAGGGAACAGATGGTAGGAACGTCATTGGACTGTATCAGAGTTGAGCGAGAAACTGAGAGTGATGCAAAGCTGTTGAATCGACACAGTGGTCAAACACAGACCTTTCAAACAGTTTTTTTCAGTGAGATGCATCCTAAATACAAGCACTGCAGATATCAGCTGTACAAGAATTCTGCTTTTTTCTAGCCATCACTACCCAGGAAATTGTGTGTGTTAAGGAAGTAAAGAGATTTAAACTTCAGTAGCCAAAAATCCTCTAATGTGATCTCCGTAAACTGCAGAGATTGCACTTCTTTCAGGCTGGGATGCTTTATACCAAAGAGAGGAGAGAGGCAAATGATCCAGCGTCTATCTCTGCTTGGACAGTGTTGGATTTCATTCTTAAAGGACCACTGCTGAAGATCACTGTTGTACAACCTTATATCTGTGAACAGTCTGGCATTTCGCCACTGCCATTGTCTTGTCAATGCTTCATACCCTTTCAGATCCTAAATATCCTGGGCTAAGCAGAAGTAAGAAAAACTAGTTTTCCAGATTTCACTGTTTCACAGTCTCTTCTTTTAAAGAGAATGCTTTAAAGTCTGGAGCATGAAATTGTGTCTTTCCTTTAGTCTGTGTTTACACATATTAGTTATATGATTTTGGGGATAGATTACGCCTTTCTTTCTGTGTCAAGTGTGTTACTGATCTGGGCAAAGAAGTGTCCCGGTACTTGATATTTATTTCAAAGAAAGTGTGGTGAATCTACTGGATCTACTTTAGGAAGGATGGAGTGCTGCGATAAGACAGGGTTTCTTCTATGTTTAAAGTTTGGTTAGAAATTTTGGAAAATGTGAAAAGTGGAGCTTGTAAAGTACCACTAAATATTATGCCATCTGGTACACCACCACCACTATGACTTCAATGCTAAGACATATGGTTGAATCAGCATCTCTATGACAGTGTCAAAAACTTTGTACAGAAACATTGTACAGGTGCACTTCATAAAGGTGTATAATTCATCTAAATTCTAATAGGATAGTGTCACAACTTTCAGAGATCAATACTGTGATACCTTACCTTATTACCACTAGTTGCAATTGAGAAAGTTGTGATTTGGCTGAACTTTTCCTTTAACTAGACTATATTTCTTTACATACAATAAAACCAACTGACGGTGTTTCAGAAACATCATTCTTCACATTACAGTAGTGGCATGAAAACATCTTGGTGAATAAATCCTCAGAATTTATTGTTAAAACTAGCAGCTCTAGAATTTCATAGGCTGTTTAAAAGACACTGGGGCACAAATCCTGGAGGTAGCTCCCCTGGTGCTGACTGCAAAATTTACATTGCAGTTTAACTTTTTTTTCCTTCACTTGAAACCTTTCCTGGTTGTGCTTTAATCTTTTGTCCCCCAATACAATCCTAGCTATCCATGCTTTCACATTTTTCTCTCTGGTACTGCACTGAGAGTATACAATGCACTTCTTATTGTAATGCTTTGTCATTGACTGAAGCAAACAGACATTCTTAAAGTAGTTTTAGTTCAACCAACAGCATGTTTTTGAAGGCCTGTGAATAGTAGTTCACCTTCTTTTGTATGAAACAGAGTGCAGTTCCTCTTGTTGAAACTAACTAGTTTTGACTTTCTCTCCTTTTATTGGTTTGGACCTAGTGAGACTTTAATAATTAAAATAATGTATGTCCACATGTAGCGGGAGTTTGACGAGAAGCTACAAAAATGATGTATGTGCTTTTCCGCTCCAATGAAATTAATGTGCCAGGCGCTGTGATTACATCGCAGAGGAATGTCATTACAGCATCTGCATACCATTACAATTCGTCTTGTGAGAGGACACAGAGGTAAACTCCGCTCATCTATCCGCCTGTCAAAACGAGGCTGTGGAAATTTACAGCCCTTGGGTGAAAAATGGCCACATTGCAAGCCCTTTTCCAAAACATGTCATTGGCCTTTTTTGTTGCTTAGAGAGTTTTCTCTGCCGTTGGATAGATTGCAGAGAGGCTTGGGTCATCCACTTGTCAATACAGTTGAGTGAGCAGCGTTAAAGAACAGCTGTTTCAAAATGAGATATTGTAGGAAAGCAATACCAAGTTTTAGTATACAGTTTGACAGCTCAGATTTTAAGTTTCTGGTACTCTTTGACAGGATAGTAGGTAATGAAAGTCCCTAATTACAAATAATGACAAATATTCATTTCATGATTTTTAGTTTGCATCACATTTTTAATTAAAACCTTGTCACATTCATCATTTGTAAAGAACAGGATGACACATAATATTTTTAAAGAGCATAATTTCATTAATTTCCTCATCTGAACATTCAGAGCAGTGTGCTTTGCTTCAAGCTGTAATAAAAACCAGTGGCTGTGTTAATGCTATGCCTTTTTGTGTGCTTTGAAGGACAGTGTTTGACAAGGGTAACAGGATCGGATATGACCTTATAAGCTTTCCCCACAAAGACTTCAATCTCCAGGAGGCACTCGGCCATAAACAGCTGGTCACATGCTCTACCCACAATTCCCATGGTATTGTTTCAGAAATTCACTGTGTAATCCCCCACATGGGGTCAGGTATAGGACACACATCCTGTCCACCAGAATTCAGCACTAATTGTAATTGGTTTTAATGAAAATATCACTTGGCGTGATGTTTACTGTTCTCTAGCTTCTGTTACGTGGAGATCTTATTTTATATCCTCTTACTTCACTCAGGCTCCTTCCCGATGAGTTTCACTGAAAGAGTGATGGAGAGGCTCGATGTGTAATTTGTGAAATTTGTGGAAAAGTCGCCAGGCTCGCTCGACACGAGGGACAAAAGCAATTTCTGAGAGTTTTGTCGCTCTGACATCAAGCTGTTATGTCAGGACAAACAAAATGGAGGCAAGGACAACTGTGTGCAAAGCCCCATCCATCCAGCACTGGCTTGGCCACATGGCAAATCTAGATTAACAGGGGATAAGCAGAGAGGGCGAGAGAGGGCGAGAGAGGGAGAGAGGGAGAGAAGGAGACAGAGAGAGAGAGGGAGTGGGGGTGGGTGGGCAAATGAGATTGAGATAAAGAGACAGGGGATGGGTGAAATAACAAGAATAAATCACAGAATTCACAAGAAACAGCTTGATGTACAGTAGCTGCTGTTAAAGCTGCAATAGCCAATGTTCAGCTTAAATGTGACTACTGTCAGTATTATTTCCACCCTCCTCCTCCTCAGCTGGTCAGTTTTAGCCCCAACCCTTGTCACTCATCTTGATGAGCTGTCTGCTTTCAAATGGCAGCCAGCCTGAGGCTGAGGTAACCGGCTTCTGTAAAGTCTCCATAGGGGCTGAAGAAGCAGACACGGAGCCAATCTGCTGTAGCAACAAGATGTTGATGCCCATGCTGAGTTTTTCAAAGTCTCTTCAGCTGCATGCTTATCTGGGCTGTTCTATGGCTTGTTATTTACGGTGCTTTACTTACTATTGATATAAAGACTTACTGCAGTGTAGCAACTAGCCTCAGCATTCTCTGTTGTAAATAGCTACAACACAGCTAACCACAGGCCACATAACATTATACAGGAAATATTAAAATTTCAGTGAAACAGAGGAGTTCAGGTGTCAGGCCAGGCAAGCATTCAGGCTGTAAATGGCCCAGTGTTTTTTTTTTTTAAAGAAGCAAAGGTCTGTGGTGGTGTGGGCGTATTGCTACAGGTAAGATTGCCCATGCATTGAAATTTTGCAAGCTTCTCAAAAAGTTTTTAAGTGATACAACATTCTGACCCATAAGACTTCTTATCAGATGCCAAAACGATGCTTAGTGGCTTATAATATTACAAGGACAACTCTGGAAAGTTACAGTGGTGCAAAAATGCATTCTCCTTCTCAAAGATTGCGTGGTGAACAGTAGCTTTACAGTAATACAAAATAATCTATCAGAAATATGCTCTTGTGCTTGTTTGATTTGCCAGTGAAGTCCATTGCTGGATGATAGGGCATTGGGTTGCGGCAATAGTTGAAGCGTGTTCAACCTTTTTGCTGGTTGCCCTGTGTTTGTTTTCATGCACAACTAACAGATAGAGCCAGGATTACTAAGGATATTATGGTGTATCTTCCACTTATTTGTCTTACAGGTATTTTGCAATTTGCAGTTAAATGTTAAAAATTGAAGTGTACTTAAGGCTGATGGTGTGGAGGAGTGTGGGATGTGAATCTGAAACAGTACAAGAGAGGACAAGGGGGAGGGTGGTGGTGGTGGTGGTGGTGGTGGTGGTGGGGGGTGAGAGATAAAGCCAGTGAGAGAGAGAGAGAAAAATGTGGGCGGTCAGCCAGCTAGCTGTGACAGGGGCAGATGAACCACGGGTTGTACAGCTGGGTGCTCTGCCGTCCCCAGAGTCTCAGGGCAGCAGAGACAGGCCTGCCAGCGGCCCTGGGGAAATCACTCTCTTCAAACAAATGAAGTGTGAACACTGTCTGCCATATGCAAATACACCCCATTTGATATCTTCCCTACCTGTAGTGCAGTTCTAAATGTCACCTCGTCTAGAGGGTGGTGGGGGTACGAAGAATGTCAGAGAGCCACAGGTGTTTTCTGTGATTTGTGCTTACTGGGTTGCTAATCAACAATGTTTTGTAAAACATCCACAGAGATGACGTACAGACAGATTTTTACCAGATCGCAACATGCAACTTTTAACTGTCCGTTTCATAGAATACTTTCATCTTATTTATAACCATGACCACTGCATGGCTCTTGGGTGGTAAATGTTGGTGGGATCCATCTGACCACTGACCACACTGACATGTCTCAATAACTCTGTACAGACTTACAGACATTCATGGTGCCCAGAGGATGAATCATGCTGTCTTTGGTGATCCCGACTTTTCCTCTAATCCCACCAGCAGGTCGACATGAAAAGTTTTGACAACTGTTGGATAGTTTGCAACGGAAACATTCATAGTCTTGTAAACTTTGGTGAGCCCCTGACCTTTTAAAGTAGCACCATCATCAGGTCAAAATTTCACTTTGTTCAATTTGGGTTATGTGTTTAGCAGTTTGGTTTTCTTTACCCTGAGCCCCACAGAATCTGTCCATGAACTGTTGGAATAAGCTAACAACTAGTGGCTTTTGCATATGGACATTTCTAGACATAGTCTTACTTGCACCAATAGTTACAGCAATGAAAAACAAATGATCAAATCAAGTAATCAATCAAGTGAAAATACTAAACATTTACTGCATCTCTCTCTCAAAGGTCAGGAGTTGATGCTTTTCTCTTTCTGTTAATTAAGTATTGTTGGGTTGTGGACACTTGGAAGATATTGTGATGGACCTTTTTCACAATGCACTCTTATAGTGTCAACCAAAATGTGAATAATGTCATCTTGAAAATAGTTTCCTAGGCAGTTATTTTTTCATGAGTGTAACTTGTATGTGACAATTTAGTAAGAGTAGCTGTGAGTATAGTTGACACTATTTTTTTTGCCAGTTTTCAGCTGCAGTACATGAGCGCCAACAGCTGTATTTAACAGCGGCCTGGCTGGCACAGGCGGTCTCCGCATTCAACTTAGGAATTGTTAAAAGTATGTTAACTGCTCATGTGGGTGTTCTTTCCTTTGATAGAGGTCTCATTAGCAGCAGCAGTTATAAATGCTGTTGTGCACAGACTCAGTAGTGTGTTAATGAAAGTATAAGAATGACAATATGGAGAAAATGGCACAGGTAGTATCAACTAAAAAGGGGTACAGTATACTGTAACCATAACACAAGGTGAGCTGAATTATTTTTGCAGTCAACATTCATTTTTAACCAAATCTCTTGGATACAGTTATGCTTTTATGTGTAAAATGTTTTAAAGTATAACATATGTTATTAATTAACTTAAACTTAACTTAAAATATACAGTATGCAGATTTTCTGTGCAAGCCCAGAAATTGGGTAATGTACCATTTTCAGTCGGCAGTCAGGGACCGCTGTTCATTATTGACAGTAGACCTGTTGCATAATGCATCTACTTCATAACACCGCCCTGCTCGAGCTCGTAGAGAGAGACTGAATCTTCTGTACAAGAACTAGAAGGATGAGCTATGCAGATTTCACTGTAGAGAAATCAAATATTTATGCCTTTCTCTCGTGTTCATGGTTTGTGGAGAGCAGCTACTTAGAATAGTAGTCCTAATAGCAGCATTTTCTACAACAGTCATCACCATGAATGCTCTAAATGCAGCTGACTTTATAGGGCACCTACTCAAGGGGTCATGGTTATTTCCTCTTCTCTCTGTATGTCTCTGACTCCACTGTTTCTTTTTCTGCCAAAAAAAGTTCAATTATATTTTGGTTAATCTTAAAAAGAGAGAAAGAGAAAAAGAAAGTGATGAGGACAACAATCACTATAGAAACCAGTAGAACAACAAGGAGATCCATAAATTGCTTTTATCAAAGTGGGGAAAGATGGAAGTACTAATATGAGGAAGAAAAGGAGAGAGTAATAATTAGATAACAAAATGCAGCAAATCTGAAAAAGACCACAACATGAACAAGATCCATAAAGAAGAGCAGGAGCAAAGGAATTCAAATGTCTGAATACCAAATAAAATCATGGTGGACATGACTGTGCTAGCCAGTTGAAGTATTTGCTAATGAATTACAAATTAATGTTGTGAATGTGAGTGAGTCAAATGACCACTTCACATAAATGTCTCAGTTATCAATGCATCATTTGTTGCCAGTCAAACAGGCAACACTACGTTGCCTCAGACATGTTCTTACTATCAGAGTGAAATCCTTGGCCCTTTGTATCATGCCTGCATTGACATGTGAACTGAGTTCAACACTGAACCATTTCCAGAGAGAGTTGGCTAATGTATCGTAGAATATGGTTTCTATGGTACGAGCACCAAGGAATTCAGTCATTCAGCTAAATGAATACAGCTTTCTGTCATGTTGTTGTGCTGTAATCTTGTGGTTTATTATAACTGTGGCCTCCTTTTTGTTTTTGTTCCAGCAGGATGGGATCCCTGAGAGCTTGAGGATAAAGGGTAAGTTTCTGTTTCATCTCATTCCCTGTTCTTCCTTTCTGTCCTATGACCTGCTTTGCACAACCAGCATTGGACATCATGGAAGTCAGGTATAGGGTTGTTGTCTGATGGAAGCCACTGCAGGGCCCAAGCACATTGGTGGTATATTCTGTATTGACTACCTGTGATGTAGAGCATTGTGTGCAGAGCATGTTGTTTTTTTTTTTTTTTTTTTTTACTTCCTGTACCAGAGTGCACCTGATACAGATGGTGCCTTTAATAAAAAGCTCCACATTAGGAGGTTTGGTTGCTCCAAAGGACAGCAAAGTCAGCATAGGACTGAAGGACTGATTATCGGTTGGTTCTAAAGATATCTTTCTGGATTCTCCTGTTGTGTGAGGTGTGTGAAGACTGATTTTACTAAGATTTACTAAGATTTTAAAAATCTTTTAGTGTGTGCCGGGCTTTAGAGGACCAAAGAAAGCCAAAAAACAGTAACATTCAAGAACCTGTACCTAGTGACTTTTTGGCACTTTTATCTTAAAAATAACTTCAACCATTAATTGATAATGACTTGAGCTTTAATTAACATGTATAGTTAATGTCTCCTTTCACTATAGTTCTCAAGCAAAAACGACAGCTTGTGCCAGTTCCCTAAATGTGACAAGCTGTGGCTTCTATTAGTTGCTTATCAGTGAAAAATTGAATATATTTGAGTTTGGGACTGTTGGTTTGATAGAAGCAATTTGGAAATGTCACCTTGGGCAGTGTTAAATTGTAATGGGCATTTAAACATGTTGTCCACCCAGCTGTTTATATGAAACTGTTGATTACTTAATAACTGATAGCATAAATCAATTAGGTAAATTAATCTACAGTGAAGATTACCATTAGTTGCAGTTGTACTTTGCACCATTATCCACAACCGTTGTCATCTACCAGTGTGTGGGGTGGTGTGGATGCATTAATGCGCCACGGTCCTCTTGCTGTTTGACAGATGCATGTCATCTGTCAACCTGTCACCTTTCTAATGCCTTCTCTGTCTCCTCTAAACAAGAGTCAATGTCAGGCAAAAGGTGGTCCTGCTGCCCAACATGTCTGCCACTAAGTGTTTGAAAGGGCCCGCTAAATGGACGTCTCCCCATCTTTCTTCACCAGGGAAGGTCGAAGCAGTAATTGTAGAGGGTGCATTACCATAAAGGGCGGCCCCAGCTGTCTGCTGTGATTCACTTTAATGCGCCATGTTCCGTAAGCCGAGAGGGGAGATCTCACTTTGGACAGTGTTCAGCAAACTCATTTCCAGCCCCAATAAGGAGAAGGCAAGCGAACTGTAGAGAAAATCATAAATAATTCAAGCATCGCCCTGTACATTGGAGGCTTCTCATTATTACACAACTGAGGTCAATTTAGCATTAAAACTTCAATTTTACAAGCTACGTCACAAGCAACATTTTGAATGGACATCCAGCAAGCCAAAATGAGAGGAGGCACAGGAGCAGCTGAGCAGAGTACAGTGACTCAGTTGATATTTATAAGGAGGTGCAAAAGAAATCCTGGTGGGGAATAAGTAGGGATTCAGTCAGCATTTTATAACTCCTGCATAATACATTGATTATAGTTTTGGGCCTCCACTGTGTCCATTATCTAAAGAAATACCATAAGTCTTAATTTTTATTTTTTATTTTTTTTTGCCTGCCTGGGGTTTTTAACATACTGTGCTTCCTCAATATCTAAACTAGGTGTGTCTGTTATATTGTAGATTGTAGCTGAATTCCCTCTCAGTCCATTCCTCCTCAGTATTCAATTGTCTCATACTATTATATTCCGGCAACCTGTCCAGGGTGTACCCCACCCAGTCTCTCACCTAATGTGTGTTGTTACCCTGAACAAGATGAGCAGTTTGGAAAATGGATGGATGGATATTATATTCCTACATTTAGTATGGATGAGAAAACAAAAAAAAATAAATTACAGATTGAGGAAATGCAGTGGCCTATAAACTCTAACTAAATGTCAGCACGGAAGAGACAAAGACAGACAAATGCCAGCCGTTTTCCAGGATGCTCTGTAATTGGAGTCCCAGAACGAGTGTGTGCCACACTAAGCGAGCTTGTTATGCAGGCTGCAGCAAGACCTTGGGCTGCCGGTGAAAAGCAATTTTACGGAATAAATAGACTGATTTAGCCATATGAAATACCTGATGAAACTTTCTGAGATAATCTTACCATCCTCATTACATGTAAAAAGTGTCAGCGGTGGTAACACTGCTATGAAAGATGACGTGCTAGTATGGTGCAAAACCGAGAAACAGCGAAGCTCCAACATTATCATTGGTGTTAACAGACCATGTTCAGTGCAGCAAACCCGTTATTTCTAAAAATGACATTTTTGTTCAGCTTTTTATCAGGTTTAAAGGCTTGTTCAGAATTCAAATAAACACTATTTTAAACTTGGTTTCTTGTAATTCGGACTGTCACGCTTGTCACATAGTATCTAAAAATACAGTGCATTATTCTTGACCAAACACCACTGAAACCAGTATGAATTTAAAGCTCAAATACAACCATTTATACCAGTATAAATTCAAACTGTTTTTCAACCAATGTATCATTTTAGATTAATCTTTACGGTTGTGGTGGAGAGTGGTGAAACATGACACATTTACTATATCTAGGGGCGCGCTCCGTAATCTGCTTTGGAGAGACGTTGATCAGATTTGTCAGGTCACACCTGTCCAGTCGACGATGCCAAGGCAGTCTAACTTCATCAGTTCAGTAAATAATGTGCTTGTGGTCATATTACTGTAGCTGGTAGGCCAATGAGATTTTCACTGCATGCTAACAACAGTGAGGTTAAACAACTACACAGATGTGACACTAGATGCATTATCACTGTTCCAGTATTGTTGTTTTTCAGTTGCAGCTTTAATAGGCACATTATTTCTATACTTAAAGATGACGACAACAAAATTCATTTCTATAAATCTTGAATAAAACTACAGTTGTGTATTTATTATTAATGTTAACATTAACTTAGCTTCAACAACTTTATAGCAACTTTCAGGGGTTTCAGTTTTTTGTTTGACTTCATTGGTTCTGAATGTAAAATAGTAGTTTAGGACTGGAAACTCGTAGCCTGGTCTGATGAATCTGGATTTCTGCTGAGGCATGCAGATGGTAGGGTCGGAATTTGGCATCAACAGTCTTGGCACACTTTGTTTAGCACACATATTAGCATTTAACTGTCGTCAGTATTGTTACTGACCATGCACACCCCTTTAGAGCCTCAATTTACCATCTTCTAATGGCTGTTTCCAGCATGAGAATGCACCATGTTACAAAGCAAAAGTCTTCTCAAACTGGTTTCATGAACATGACCGTGAGTACAGTGGATTTCAGTGGCCTCCCGTATAAGGGAGATTCACTGCATGAATGTGCAGCAGACATATCTGCACGAACTATGTGATGTAGTTATGTCAACATAGACCAGAATCTCAAAGGACTGTTGCCAACGTTTTGTGGAAACCATGCCATGAGGAGCTGAGGCTGTTTTGACAGCAAATGGAGACCCCACCCAGTATAAGTGTGGTGTTCTAATGAAAGTGCTCAGTGACTTTATAATGACTGAAAAATCAATCCATAGCAGCAAATTTCAGCTCATGGTGACAGTGGATTTCAACAGGAAAAAGGACTTACAGTATAGCCTGTTATCAGTATGTTTTAATATGATACTGTGCTTTTGTTAATATTCTAAGTATACAGATGAAGCTACTTGAGCCAGACTTTATTTAATACCATAGAATTTCAGATTTTTTTATCACATTTCTCATAACTGGAGGACATGTGTTGACATGTAGGTTTGTTCAGACATCTTCATGCATGTAAATATGGTCACTGAAGAGAGATTTCCCCACAGACAGACTGCAATATTAGTCTTAAATAACAATTGCATATCCCAGACAATTCCCATTAGTATGGTACAGCCATTCGGGTTTGAACTCTGCACAAGAGCAAACATCTTGTTTTGTTGCCTGGCACCAATGTTTATGTTCCCCTGATCTATGTCATCTCCCATTCTTTCATATACTGACATAATATATTAATTTGTATGCATAGCAGCTGCCTTACCCCCACCAGACCCAAGCCCATAGCAGCAGTACATTTGAATAATTCAGAGGCTGCAAACACCAAGCTCTAAATTGTATATTAATTCTAAAATTACACACCACCCCCTGGGCCGGGTTACACTTTTAATAACTCGTCACAGCTGTACAGAGGAGCGGTGAGCACTGTGTTGCACCATACTTTTCTCAGACAGGATTATTGGAAGACTCCCTGTTGTTCCATCTAGCTTTTCACTGATTGGCCACAATTTAATTTGTAGTAGCTTTCATGCAGTAGGTTTTAATCAAGTTACTGTAGATTGTTTGCAGTCCTCTTCTGGGCAAGGAGAGAAGTCGTTTTTTAAGACAGGCTTTGGGACTACACTGCACCATCTGCGTGCGAGCACCACGGACAGGCTTAGATGAGTTGCTGAGTTAAAAAAAAAAAAAAAAAGAAGACCTATAGGATTTTCCTTTTTAATTCCCACATGACTTTCCAGTCAGCTTTACAGGCCACTTATGCTCCTTGACCCACTAAGCCATAATAGGACAGTTGTGTCTGGCCTAAATACTGTATGGTACTACTCTTTACCTCCTTGGGGGAGAAAGGCAACTATACCTTTCATGGTCACACTGCACTTCAAAGAGTATTAGGCTGCGTTTGTACTGCAGATCTTCATGCATTTATCTTCATATTATAACTTGCTTTTTTTCTGGATGAGCGTCTAAATTCTTGGATATGGCCTGTAAGTTATCTGATAGCAATATGACCTGACAGTGGCATCAAAAAGACACCCACGAAAAGATTAACAGAATATTGCATTTGGTTGTCCGCCCATTATTCATCAATTCTGTTCTTAAGCTAATCATTCACTGAGTATGAAAACGCTTCTAATACAGGCTAATGCTCTTTGAATGATTCTCAGTCTTAGCCTAAAATGGCAAATCATAAATCATAATTTATACACAACATGATTAGCATCTAAGAGGGACTCATTTTCTTCATAGTCTCTCCTGAGAAGGTTTTTAATCTAAAATAAGAGCTGTGTAGGCTGTGTGCTACAGTTACTTGTGTGAAGATAAAACACAGTCTAGGAAGTCCAGTTTGAGTGATAATGTCCATGAGGTTGAAGGCTTATCACTCCACAAAGGATTATACTAATTTGAGACAGGATTTTATAACGCTACTCTAGAAAGTTATGGTGGCAATTGGATCCTCCATCTCATTGGGAAACATCAGATTCAGGATGTTGCACTACAAAATATAAAGTCACATTGAAGTATTTTGCTGGAAGAGCCTCTGGTTTTTGCTAGAGTTCTTGAGTCCTTGAGTCTGGTTTCTTCATGTCAATTTGTTGTAATTACAAATAGAAAAGCTCCAATACATTCAACTTTGCACTTAATAAGGTGGATTTGCCTGAAAACCAAACCCATGGACACCTCACATCAGTCAAAGACAATCATTTAATGCAGTTGGTACAACTGTGGCATCTGCCTTTTCACTTAGCAATTACACAGCTATTGCTGATAACATTAATAATAGCGCCATTCTGTGTTGTTTTTCCAGTGCAAGGACCCTGGTATTGTGCATGCTGGTTAAACGAGTTGGCTTGCTGGCACAGCTGAAATGAAACAACCTATTAATAATGTTATTATGTGCAACTGTGTTTTTTCCACTATGACAAGTCAAAATATCTAGCTAAAATAAACTTATACTAGATAATAAGTCTAACTGGGTTCTTGCATTCAAAGAGGAAAAGTTGTAAAACTACCCTCAAAGATGTGTGTGCCTCCTAAAGTAGCTTGATTTTTGAATAGTGTGATAAAGCGCACAGTCTTTTTCCATCCTACCATCTTTCACCTGTGTCCCAGGTGTAAGTTGATTCCTAATTAGATGGCTCGACTGTGAACCAGCAAGACTCTGCATGCTGTGAACTATTATTTGAACTACTGCAATGTTTCCGGCCTGGGCACAGATTTCTAATGGGCCACTATCTGTGAGAAATTATTGTTCAAATAGAGTTTCTTTAAATGCAGATTAAACTAGATATCTCTGTTGGTCTCACCCCTGGATATACATTTTAGATGGTAAGCTAGCTGTTTGACGGCCTTTGCTCTCTGGTTTAAAGTCAAAAAAATCTTTTTGAGCAACAGGAGAATGCATCTGTTTGTGTAGTTTTGAACTGCTCCACTGAAAATTATAGGAAGACAGATTTTTTGTGAATTTTTAAGATTTGATTTCTTTGAAAACCAAATGAGCTTCACACTGTTATCAGTTCTGATGTAGGAAATTCACTGTTACCTCCGGGGAAAAAAGAACCCTCTTTACTTTCACTATCATTTCTTTCATTTCTTTCTTTCTTTTCATTTACTTTCGATTTTTATTTCTACAGAATCCCGATTGCACAAAAGGTTCACATTGTAGTTGCCGTGCTCCTGGCTTTGACGGGGAAATTATTCATGCTCATAAACACTGACTGACTGTCCTCAGCCATAAGAATAACATTTATGAGCCATACCATACTATACTGTTATGGCATGCAATTTATTTTCAGGTCTTTGAATTGCTTAATGAACTTGCAAAGAACGTTAAACTGCTTATTTGAAAATAATAACACACACAAGGGTAAAAAGAGTTTGATAGGTGTCATGGCGACCATCAGTACTGCCAAAGGAAGCATAACGTGCTGCACACTTAGCAAGATCAACAATATTACTATCAACACTCATCTTCAGCATATAAATGACTCCCAGGATGTTGATACCCATAATTTTGGCAAACCATATCCTGAATATTTAGAATTAAATGGAGTGAGACGAATCTAATTGAGATTCATCAATAATTCTTAGTGATCTGCATGAAACCATGGTACTTACAGTGGATAATGATGAAAGCTTGGCAATAGCGGTGCTCTTTTTTCCCATCTGAAGGTCAACACGGTAATCATAGGAAGGAACATTATCTTGAAGGACGGTTCCTGCTCTCAGCCAATATTAGCTTTAATGTACGTTTTATCTGAATGGCAGGACCACATCAATGTCCAAACATGAAATAACTCCATGAAAAAACTGCTCAGGCGATTCACATAAAACTATTTTATTTTATTTCATTGTTCCAAATACCCCAAAATGATAAATACAAGAAGAAATTCTTAAAGATTTCTCAGAAGTCTTTATCCAACTTTTCCCAGGGGCTTGACATTAATCGCCTTGCAGCAGCGACAACAGCCTTAATACCTAAGGCATTTAGGAGGCAAGAATAGACCATATGAATGAAAACAGCTAAGGTCTTAGTGTCTCTAACGCACTCAGATTCCAGATTGTATTTCAAAGCTCTTTTTTGTTGCACTGTTAGTATCACTGTTTGTATGTAGAGAGATATAAAAAGTCAATTTGACTGACAGTATGCTCTTGTTGTCTCGTATGGTCTTGTTCTCAGCAGGAGGTTTAGCTTATCACTGCTGTTTGGGGGGGAAAAAAAACCCAACTGCAATTTTTGTTTTCTTCTGTTCCTTCATGAGCTGAAATCTTAGATAGTCTTTTATGTGTTTCATCATGGCAACAACAACAACAAAAAACCCCTCTTTTGCTGTAGGTTTTTTGTAAGACAGGAGTACTTTGAGCTTTAATCTCTCCACACACACAGAGTGAAGACTATATTCTACAATCATGTCCTATTTTTTGGTGGCACTACACCAAAAAATCATCATCTTGCTTTTGACCTTTGAAAAAGGCCCCTATTGAGTTTAAACAGTATCACCCTCAGTAGTCTATATAACAAAAGCCTTGATCCCCCTCCTTAGCTTGTCAACCTGTGGCAAAGTTTGGGAACCACATGAGCTTCATTACATTACATAAGATATCCATTACTTTAGAATAAAATGACTCCTACTGCTATTTGATTGCTCAGCACAAAAAAGCTGTCATTATGAATTGAATCTAATATTCAAAATAGTTTTTGGGTAACAAAAGCACAACTGGAATTATACTACAGGCATAAATTGTGATAGGGGTGCGTTAAATCAGCTTGTTCTGATTGTCTGAGTTTCTGAGAGTTCGTCCTCTGAAAATTCACTCTCCTTGTCTGGTCAAGTAGTGTCTTAACCACGAAAAAGTGCTTGCCCCGGCGAAGGAACATCCAGGTGTACAATCATAGCCATTATGACTAGAAACTAATCAAACCTCTGTCCTTTTTTTTCTCTGTACTTTTACCATCATGAGAGGTATTTGTAGCTTATTTTTTGGCCTTAAGACCCTCAAATCACACACAACATTACCTTGAAAATGGAGGGAACTCTTAATGCTTAGGACAAGAGCATTTAGTGTTGGATGCTGCAGTTACTTTGAGCAATTTCCACCTAAATTAGTTAGTTTTAGTAAACAGCTGGTGATGCTAATGTTGGCTGTGTAGTGATAGCAAAAATGTACATCTATCACCTTCAAACCAAGTCCTACCCAAGTTAATCTGTGGATAAAGAAAACATGAAGCTATGCATTCCCAGCAGTATATAGACTGTTTCACTTGTTTAACTTGGTTATAACTCTTATTTTAGTCATAAACCAAAACCCCAAAGTCTCTTAAATTTCTGCACTAACCCAAAGACAATCCTAAACTCCTCTATCCAAGATTCATTGTCTTAGTATCTTAATGTTTGATAAAGTAACAATCATCTGAAAACCATTACAACCACAGCAGAGAAAGCAAACCCGAAATATCAGATATGGAAAGAGAAACTGTTTGCCTAAAAACTAGACAGCTCACTGTAATATGAAGTAGTTATGGGAGTAGCATGGGGTGTTTACAATTAGTCGGCAATCTCTGATAAATGGGGTTGTTGGTGGAAACGCTCTCAGTGCTGCATCCTGATGTGGACAGAATTAGAGAGGAGCCAGGCCCACGTTCAGTCATTAGGAGAGGGAATGAAATGGGACGGAAAGTTGCCAAGTGGCTGCCAGGTGCTCTCATATCCACTCTGTAGCACATGCACTCAGCCAGACACCAACACGCACACACATACACACATACTGTAAGAGGGTGGAAGTAACACATTTCTTCCAGTCTTGTTATGGATATTGAATACATTTTTGTATTTTTTCTTTTGATAATGATTTAAGTATTTCACATGGCTGCATTTTACATCACATCCATTACACAGCAAGTTATGTAAGCTCCATGAAAGCTTTCTAAAAATTTAATAAATGTAAATATTGCAGCATCTGCTGAGGCACATTTAAGTGTTGAGTTCACTATCTTTTATAACGGTGTATTGTAAAACCTGAAAGGAGAAAGTAACAAGTGTAGTAACTCAATAAAAAGCAGGTGCACATTAGTGATTAATATGCAGTGTGGATTTTATTCTGTTAGCTGATGTCTCAGCCACATTGTGTCTTTTAGAGCTTAGAAGTGATTTAAAAAAAATAATGCCTAGTTGAGCAAATGGAGGAATAGCATAATTCAATCAGAGATGTAAAATGTATTTTAACTGCTAATATAAGTTAGGGATATGATAAATGGGAGATAGATAGGAGCTGTTAGTTTATATTAAAATCAGTAACATCAATGTGTAAAGCTTGTGGTTTGAGAGCATTTCATTGATTTTAAATCCAATATATAAATCAGCTTTTCAAGTCTGTATTCTTTCATTCCCTTTATGAATGTAATTGGGCTTAGCTTTTAACATTTGTAAGCAACTTAAGTTATAAATAACACTCAAGATCCAATTAGCATCTGTAATCACATTTTGTCAGCTGAGAAGGCAGAAACAGACGAGTGGCACCTTAATAATATTCACAACCTGTGGATACAATCTGAGAGGGGATGTGCCGCGCAAGGTGGGAAATGTTGATTAAATGTTTCTGACACTTTGAAACAATAGCATACAGACACTCACTTCATGCCTGTTAAGTCAACAAGCTTCAAATATTAATATGTTAACTGAAAGTTCAACCAGGAGATTTCAGCTCCTGAAATTGCAGTTCAACCAGGGCTTCAACTAACAATTGTGTTCACTTTCTCTTATCTTTTTGATCAATAGATATAGATAATAGATAGATAATCATGTTGTTTATAAAATGTCAAAAAATGGTGACGAATTCCTGCTATAATTTACTACAGTCAACCTTCAGATGTTTTGTTTGACCAACCTGAAAATGTTCACCTTTGGCATCATGTAAAAAAAAGAAATTCCACATTTTAGAGGCTGGAACCAGCAAATATTTGTTATTTTTGTTTCAGAATGACAGTTATCCAAATAGTTGTAGATGGATTTTCTGTCAATTGACTATTTGATTGATTGAATTTACTAATCCTTGCAGATTTAATTTCAACCCCTGAAAGTGATGGTAAGTGTTGACTAAAAATACAAAGCCGACTAATATTACCAGGATGTTTTCTACATTAATCTTTGCAATTACACAAAAAGAAAACGGAAAGAGTGAAAATAAAAGGTTCAGAGTGAATATTTTGCCGACCAGGAACCTGACCCTAACCAACTGCCTTATTTTGAGGTCTTTCTACCATCTCTCACAGCAAAGTGAAGAAACAGAGTTTCAGTTGTATTGGTGTAGTCTTAGCTGTCATGGGGCAAGGTTATGGGAAGGTAGCAGGATCAGCATTTATGGAATTTTTGATTTGATAATTCTGTATGTCCAGTGGCTTCGAGGTGTCTTATTGATTTTCTTCTGGTTGTATGTTTTAAGCAGTTGTTTTCTGTAGCCTTTCTGGCTACTTGTGAAGATAATTCAGTTGGGTGATGACCTCTTTCAGTAGACCAAACCAGATGTAATCTCTGTTTGTCACAGTGGGTTTCCATTGGAATATTTGTATTGGGTTTCGGAGGAAAAAAACAAAAATAACCTTTTTAGTATACATAAAAATATGCGCACATATTGCTCTGCAGGATAATCTCCTCAATTCAACATTCTCCACCGTATTTGAACCACACATGCAATTAGTATAAATAGAGAAATAACATTTTACAGCATTAAAAATCACAGTTGAGAGTTTAGTGGGTGTAATTTATATCCTAGAACAAAGTGTTTACATAAATAACAGACCTTATTTTCTGCATAAATTGAAAACCTTTTGGGGCAAACACACATTTGATGTTTTTATCTGAAAGAGATGCTTTCACTATTACATTAAAGAGTCTCTTTTCCTTGTGGATCAGTGTCAACAGAGCTTAATTAATCATTCAGAACTGTAAAACAATAAAATATAAAAAAAGTCCATAGTTTATTAGGCACCGTAGAAGACAGCCGTGGTATAGCTATTAATATTTTTGTCATTCACTGACAAGCTGGAGAAAATCCCACGTGCACTTTATTCAGATAGTTTTAATTTGTATTGATGGCATGTTGTTTGTACTCTGCAAAGTGGTTTGTGATGAACGTGACTTGATATGGGTGCTCTGTTAGATTTCAGCACAGTCTATTCATGTGCTGTCAGTTGTGTTTGTAAAGAACTTCAAGATGGATGTTCAGTAGAAAACAACCCCCCCATCCCATATCTACCTCCTACTGTACCTGCACTGAAAATGTCCCTGTCTTGTTTAAAATGTAATACATTTTCCCCTTTGCTGTATTTCTTTATCTAACACCTCTCCTTATATGTGATAATTCAACACATTCAGGAGTATTTTTTGCTGCGACTCCTGTCAGCGCGTAGTGGCTTTGACCTTTGCGCTTTTTCTTGTTTTTTTTTTTTACTGTGGCTGCTTTTACTGTTAAAGAGAAAATTGCATTTCACTGTTCAGTCATCTCCTATAAGAATTAAAAGTCTAAAATGTGAGTGCAAATGCTTTCTCCTCACGGTGAGTGTTATATTTTTTATAGTTAGAAAGCAGAGTCACAGAGTAGAGCTGGCAAGGTTTCAGATCAGCAGGTTGCAGAGCCCAGCTTTCATTAAAAAGGAGTAGACCTTCCCCTTTATTAATGATACCAAGGATTTATGCACTGTTCACATAGAGTTAGACTAGATTGAATTAATTAAACAAAACAAAAATAGCAAAAGAAAGAACAAGGCCACATTAATTAAAAGCAAGAGAGTATCCAATCCAACCACGCAGCAGTATGAAACTTGCTCTAAGATAATTGTATGTCTACCTACAGTCACATGGTGAGGTATGATTGACTAAGAAAAGCATGAACTTACTAAATATGAGAAATGGCGTCACACTTTTTTTTTTCCCCCTAAGACCTCACTTGTGCTTTGCATTTCAGAGGAAGGACTATGGAGTGGACCCACTGAGGTGGAAGGGAAGTCATCAATGTTTTAAACATAGTGGGTTACTCGTCTCCAAAGGGCTGAAAAAGCTCTTATGCCGCAAATAGCTTCTCATAAAATGTTCACGAGTTGTTTATGCCACCAGGAGTAAAAGTGTTGTCACAGTGCTGCAATTAGCATACGATGGGGGAAGTAGAGGAAGTGCATTTCAGGTGATAACACAACACCTCTGTAAAGTCTCTGATGGATACAGGTCTACACCTCAGAGGCAGACAGAAATGAGTCATTGGCTTGACATGCGTAAAGTTAAAGATAACGAAGCTACAACTGGCTGTCTTTCTGACACTTATTACCACCAGATCGACAAATTATTTTTTTAACCAAATGAGGATCTTTGCCAGGAATACTTTCGTTAAAGTTGCTGCTTATGACATATCTCCATCTTTCAGGACAGAGGAGCTTTCTAGGTTGACAGCTGAGTGTGCAAAAATGATTATTACACTTGTGTACATGGGATAAGATTTGCAAACTCTCCATGAAACACAGGAGCTGTTTAGTTTTAAACCTTATGGTAGGTTCAGATTTAAAGTAAACCTTCAAGTAGCCTCTCCAAGTGAAAAGTGGAAGGGAGGGGGCGTGACTTTGAATTGATAGCCCAAGGATAACTACACAGAACATTTTATGACCTGAATACTGTCTAGTACAGAACTTGTTTTGATTTATAATCTCAAATTATGAAATGTGTGTTTTCTTTGTGACAGTCCTGTTATATTATATCAGGGTTTTCTACTTATTCAAAACGCTGTCCGTTTGGGATGCACCGATACCACATTTTTCAATCCAATTACAAGTAGTTACATTTGAGTACTTGCCGATACTGAGTACCAATATGAGTACTTATTAATGCCATTACACTTCGTACATTTACTTGCGTGTTTTATTTTCATCAGATATTGTTTCATTCTCTGGCTGTAAGAAATTGCTGCGACTGACATTTGAACACTCCATTATATATGGCATTGCCACACATTTTACTCAAATAGAAGTACTGTTATTGACATTTTAGCATTCAACTGCATCTTTTTTTTTTAAACAAACAGCCTTGCCACATATTTCACTTAAATATAGCCCTGAACTATAACTGTACCAACGTAAAACTGTGGCAGAGCAACTAAGGCATTATCATGTAATCAGCAATGCATTATCAGCTGTTA
The DNA here is from genome assembly GCF_001640805.2 of Lates calcarifer. Taxonomy (NCBI): domain Eukaryota; kingdom Metazoa; phylum Chordata; class Actinopteri; family Centropomidae; genus Lates; species Lates calcarifer. The sequence continues at coordinate 21,305,727 of NC_066840.1, read as the reverse complement.
GTCTGTTTCGGTTTTCATCTACAATGTGGAACACTGAGCTAAAAGGCCTTTCGCTTTCCACACTGCTGCTGTTTTTTAGATGTTTTATCAGATTGCTTGTGTTGAAAGTACTCGCTTTCGTTCCTCCTCTTGACAACTTTGCAGAGCATAATTTGCAGTCCACTTTACTTCTGTCACCATCATCCACTTTGAAATACCTCCACACCGCCGACATTGCTCCTCCTTGCTCTCAATTAGCACCTGACCGCCCAACTGAACGTCAAGCTGCCGTAAAGTGGTATCGGGACACTTTTACGAATATGAGTAAGAGTACAGGAACAGGGTATCGGGCAGATACCCGATGCAGGTATCGTATTGGTCCATCCCTACTGTCCGATAGTCAAAGGTTTGTTAAACTGTCTCAAGGAAAAACTAAACCACTGGAAATTCCCTTATTGCAAGTCTGAAATGAAATATACAAAACTGTGCACACCTACAACACAAGCTGGCTAAAAATGAATTGTGCTCTGGGCCATTAAATTCTTTTCTCCATAAATATGTCAAAAATAATTCACTGTCAATAAATTGGTGACATTCAGGAGCTCACTGTTCCCAAGACACCGCTAATGGTCACAGTTTAATTCAGTGATTGTTGGAGAAAACCATGGGTAATGACAGATTGAATGATGTTAGACCTTTAGCCATGAATACATTAAAAAAACTTTTTTCTTTGCATGACAACAGGTTGGCTAAAAATACACTTAACTGCTGCTGCTACTGTAGATGTTTGTGTATTCCAGTGTTTGCAGCTCTCCCCACAGCCTTATGTACCTGCTAAACGTCTGTTGAGACTTTCAAAGAACTTAATCGAGCTAAGTGTCAGCTGGTGTGAGGGAACGCTACATTGTTTATATGCCATGTAAAAGTTTTGGTATTGTTTTAGTAGTTGTTTATTCTGATTTGCATCCCCTTGTTCTCCTTCATGGGCCTTGTGGGCCAGCTTAACTTGGTGCACCGAGTGAGCTCAGAGCCTCTGACTGTTGTTTACCACACTCTTGCTCTCTCCCTCAGGACTCTGAGCTGCTGTAATGGAAAACTTCAGATGGGTACCAAATGAACATTCTTAGTTTAGGAAGAGAAGAAAAAAAAACATGCCAGAAAAAGGAAATGGAGTATAGCTTGTTGGAAAAGACATGCTTGTCCAGGAGTAAACATACTTCAAAACATTGGGGTGCATTTTGCCTAAGTGGTTGTGAGCATTTAGATTCAGCATGAGCAGCAGAGATGTCAAAAGGCAGCTGGAATGGCTTTACAAAGAGATCAGGTTGTTACAGATTTGTAGAGGCCAGTTTCCATTATACTGCTTTGTGTTTTTTTTCCCAGGCTTGTCTTTTTGCTGTGATATCGGGGCTTTGATCCATCTGCAATGACAATCTGATTATGTTGGCCTTGTCCAAGTACGTCTGTTACCCCTTCACACAGCGTTCACTTCATTATGCATGCATCGAGGGATGATGCCCTTCAAATGATGCACACTGGAGTAACATATGTTAGGACCTTGGTGTTGCCTACATGCTCAGACTAAAGGTTAATATTTTACCTGCACAGAGTGCATCTTCTGCCTGTTTTGTTTTTAAGGAGATAATTCAGAATCATTTTCTTTGCTTTGTCTAAATCAATTCTCCACACTAAAAGTTTTAACTCATTTTGAAATACTGAAATTATTATTGATTGTTATTAGAGAACTTGATCAAAGGTCATGCAGTAGATTTGCAGAGTTCCCCATTTTGTAATGGCTTTAAGTCATAAAACAAGCCTTTTTTTGGACATAAACAAGGGAGGCGGTTGGCTGTCATCTCTGCCATAGTTGCCTAGTGTAAATGATGGACAGTTGGTGAATGGTGTTGGTGGAATATCGCAGGTAAACTTGTTATAAACATAATATTTAAGGTTTAACACCTGGTATTTTGGGTTTCCAAACAACTCATCCTTTCAGTCTGTGAAGCTAAAGTTAGTCAATGCAGCTTTAGTATAGAGCTGTCAACAGCAGCCTTATGTAAAGCTAACTTAATTAGCTGCTGTCAGTCATGTCAAAACATCAGCCACAAACCTATCGTTTGTCATTATTGCAACAACTGGTCAGCTGTGCTGTTGTTATCAGTAAATAGTAGTCCTCACTTTATTTGAGGCGTAGTGTATGAATCTCAGCAAAATAATTGGTACCTGGGTTAAGTACATATTGCAGTGTGATTGTTGAAATCAATTCTAAATTCAAAAGAAAACCAGCAAATAAAGGCTAAGGTTCTAAGGCTCTCTTGTCTTCTTTTTTTACCGACTGTTCCTGCAGTGTTTTGGACCTCTTGCAGTCTGGATATGAACTTTCTTATGAACCAGTTTCAAATAATGTTTTCTGTTTTACAAAGGAGAACTTCACAACTGACAGAACATCCTCCACACTGTATTAGAACACATCGCATACATTGTTTTCTGTCTTTTCTTGTGATTAAAGAAGAAGCCACAGTAGAGAGGAAAACCACCATCTGCACTGAAAGCAAGCATCTGCTGTGACTCCTCAAGTGTCCTTGAGCAAGAATCTGAATCGCCTCCACCCTTACTGTGATCTATGCTCCTTCGAAGTTGTTTACAAGTGCACAGTTACAGTACCGAACTCTAATAACAACCCTCATGTTCACACTGAACACCAGACAATGTGCATTTCTGTCCATGCTCTGAAAAAGTAATAGGTCATCGATAAATGAATGGCCATGCCCAATTCCTCATTTGTCTCTGATGTCAGCTGATGACCAGACCATTGGATGTGCATACTGATAACAAATGACTGCGACCTTCGCTGACCCCGCTGGTGGCAGAGGATGCCTGGCTGTGTGACACAAATTCACTGAATAATCATTATGCCAGGGCACCATGGGGGAATTAATAAACTAGCAAATTGACTGGCTCCAATCAGGTCACAGTGTACACACTTGTATCTCGTCTAAATCCTCTGTGACGGTTAGAGGATAATGCAGGACTGTGTGTGGGGAGATGTTATGGATGTGAACGAGGCTTAACACTTTAAGTCGGTTTGTTTACCCTGACGTCCAGCTGCTACAGCTGAGCCTCAGATATTCATGAACACATTTAATTGAAAGCCACATAGCTGTCAAACGTGAAATTTAAGGATTTAATAACAGCGAAATTCTCAGTGATGCTCAGGAAGCTTTGAAATTCATGGTCTTTAAACACATGAAAAAACAAAACCCTGCAATTATGTGGCTTTTAGCTGTTAGCAGGATTATACAAGGCTCTGTAGGAACAAACTATGCTAAACTAACTAGTGTTTACTTTTTGGAGTTTTGTTTTTCAGGCATACACTGATAATAACTCCTTAACGTGTAATGTATCTGACCTCAGAAGCAATGCCATTTCTTTAATGCATCACTATAACCATCTGCTTAGGCTGTCTGTGCACACTGGGAGTTCATCTTGCTTTTTGTGCGAGTTTATATATCAGGCTGCTCGAAGCCAAATGCATCATAGATCGTAATTAATGCACTGAAGCACCGCTCTCTAGTCAATATTTATTGGTCAGTAGTGAAACAGAGTGTGTGCAATATGAGAGTAAAGTTTGTGGATGCCAGTCTGTATGCTCCTCAGTTGAGTTATTTTTCTTTTCTCCCAGACAGTTTTGCAGTTCATCTGGATGCTCGTATTTCAAGTAAATGCAGTGCAGCCCTGTGCTCTCCGTGTGATGATCATGTGCAAGTAATTTGCATTTGCTAATATGCTTTTGAGGAAATATAATGCCTAATGAAATACATTTGCAGGCAATATTTTGTTCCTTTAGAAGTATTGTGATATTGTTTGGCACAGAAAGAAGAGTTTGATGTGGATGTCAGAATGTAGGAAGTACTTGACTTGAACTCCAGATACTAAGGTCACGCTCTGTCTCATGCTTCGTGTCAGAAGCAACAAAGACCACAATCATTCCCCAACTAGGGCTGAAAAATATGCAAAAAAAAAAAAAAAAAAAAATTCTGATTATTTTGGCAAATATTGTGATAGTGTTACGAGTTCCCATTCTAGTGCGAATTTTTGAATTTCATTTTCACAGAAAATAAATAAATAAATAAATAAATAAATAAAAATAAAGCTGGAGCACCTGGAGAATATGATTTGTAGGCCCATGGCATTTCTACAACAGCACAATGCTTCATTTGTATGGTGTGAAAAAAATTGTCAAAAAATTGCAGCTCCTGCAATATGTATAATGTATAAGCCAAAGGAACTAACAGAAGCCAGGATTGTTACAATAACACACTGACAAGTTGTCAAAGAGATTACAGACAAGAGAGACAATAACAGAGAACAAAGTAATTATTTTCATATTCAACATGTAAAGATTTGTCTATCTGCCAGTTGGTGCTGGTCAGGTAGCATACAATAGTTTCTTTTTGTTTTTTTTTGGGGTGGTGGGGGGTGGCTGTACACAGCTAAAATTCACATTACACATAGTTAACAATATCAAAATGATTGATTGTGTAAAGTGTAAAGAAAGGTACTGTCTTTAACCCCAGAGGTCCTTAAAAATATATATTTTTTTATCTTGTTTGTGCAGGTTGTTTTTGTGTGTTAACTTGAAAGATAAAAAATAAAATCTTTCTAGACTTAAAAAGCCAGAAATATAAGTTATATGAAGTTTTGCAGAAAATGAAAACCTTACTGGTTCAGACCATATGCCTGAAACTTTGATCTCTGCACTGTCAAACCCATGTCTCAATTCGGACTTGTCTCCTCAGCCTAATCCTTTCATAATGATAAGACATATGCTTCTCACTTAATATGCACAAGGCGTATTATTTGATTCATATCGCGTTCATTAAAAAATAATTCATGAGACTGTTTCATGAGGCTGTTTGCTGTCGTGCTGCAGAGTCTGTTGTGTCAGAGCTTTCAATCATCAACACTATGCTGGAGTGTGCTGTAGTGTTTGCGTGTGTGTGTGAGGATGTGTGTTTGAACAATGTAGCTTTCATTGTAGTCACTAAAATGCTTTGCTTTTCATGCGATAAAAAATACGTGTTGATATATATTTTTTTATTGTAATCTCATTACTGGGGCAGTTTTCTAAAGGACAGTGTGCTAATACTTATAAATACAATGACCTTTTCACAAATAGAATAAGCAGTGGACAAACCTAATCATGTTCTGTATAGTTATTGCCAGCCTTCCCTTATGCTTATAACTTTATGTAACAGTTCAGCTTTGAGAGGCTTTTGCTCTGAAGGTAAAGATTGTCTTTTTTTTCTCTGCTCATCATAACCCTTCCCTTCACTCGTTGAGGACTATTCCAAAGGGCAATCTGAGACTGAGTGAGCTGCTATTAGAAAGCTGATATATTTGATGTAGTTCATGTGTTACTGTACAGACTGATCTGTGGCCCATCAAGGCTGGTTAGTGTTCCCGCAGGTTGAAAAGGCAGACCACAACAGAATCCTCACATTGGAGAAAATCACACTAATCATTTTGTGGAGGAAAATCTTGTTCTTATGAAATCTTTCGTAAATCAAGCCATCCTCACAGTCCTGCAGTACATCCCGGTTTTTTTGAATAAATTTTTTATGCTGTTTCTCCTCCTTACTGCTGCTGAAAAACCATAAAAGCTGCAGTATTTGGCTCTGTTATTACTTTTTTTCTCTGCTACTCCACTAATCCCCATAGGGAAATTCTCCTTTTCTTGCCTCCTCCACACAGTGGTCAGAGTTCAGGGTCTGTGTTAGAGCTGCAACTCTGAAGCCAGTCACAAATAAATGTCTCACTCAAGGACACTCTTCCTACATTTCATTTTGCATCACTTTTCATTTCAAACCCTCAACTCCTCAGTCCTTGGATCAAATGAATTCTCAGTGACATTTTAGCTCTTGTCATTATAGAGGTCACTTTGCTGTGGAGTGTTAATTCACATGAGATGATGCTTAGACTGAGGTGGACTGTATGAAACAAACTACAGGTTAACTGTAGGACATGTTGGCACTGTAAACATACTCAATACCAGCTGCTCTCAACCTTTTTATCTTTTGACCCTTTAAAAATGAAGCTCTGGTGAGTTGTGACTCTTGCCACAAGCTGTTCATTAGCTGTGAGCTGTGAGTTAATTGAGACAGTGTTATATCATCCCATGAGACTAGATAATAGTTCCCGATGTCCACATTTACCAAGCCTTTTTCTCTCTGCTAGTTAAAGTAATTTGATTAAACTATATTTACATTCATATGACATCTTTGCAGTCTTGCCTCTGCACATGCAATTATCAGACAACAAAACAGGAGATGTTTTTCTTGGCATTGCATTTTGGGTGATATTTGGCTTAAAAAGAACAGACTTTTTTAAATCACTCCCACTGTGGGTGCTTTGGAGAAAACTTGACTTGCATAATTTATGTATTTGACTGACACTTTGTGAGTTGAGAAAAACACCATCCAGTATCAATGGTGATTCCCTGAGGGACGAGGGGACTGAAACCACCGAAATGAGATCCAGCCTGTAACAACAGATAAAACCTAGGGATATATCACAATTTGTAGCCAAACAAAAAATGTAATTCTCTGTGGGTGTATGTTTGTTTCCACAGGTTTTATGGGACACACTGGCTTTCCAGGTCCATGTGAACACAAGTACTGTGGTTTGGGGCGTCACTGTGTTGTCAACCATGAGACCGGCCAAGGGGAGTGCAAGTGCTTGGATCACTGTAAACCGCACTATAAACCCGTGTGTGGCTCTGATGGTAAGCTGTACCAGAACCATTGTGAGCTCCACCGGGCCTCCTGCCTCAGAGGACACAAGATTACCATCATGCACAGCGAGGAGTGCTTCTACAAAGGTAAGAGCTCATGTGACCTTTCTCTAATGCAGGATGTGTGTGAACCAGTGGATACTGTATGTCTTGCATTGTACCCTTTGCAAGTATGCTTTCATCCAAACGCATGTTACTTACTATAGGTGCCCCATGGGACAAAAATGCGGAACCCTTGTCCTGTGTTAGCGCCATGCCTGGCTTATTGAGCAACACAGGGCTGCATCTAGGTTACTTATGACCTAAAGGAATAGGGAAATGAAAGTGAATTAAGAAAACTTTTTCAACATAGAAGAAGAGGAATAACTGAATCATCTATGAGCAAGAGACTTAAGCTGGGTGGGAACTTAATATCCACCAAATGTTGGCTGCTAAGCTACTCTACTCCACCAGCCTCTGGCAAATAACCAGCTATCATTAGGAAGTTCCTGTCTGATTTTCTACTCGGTTGATAGAATCTCCATTTTGGCATGTAGACACAAATAGCTCTTACCCATACTCTAAATGACTTATTGAAAAGGTTTCAAAAATACAGCAACACTCCAGTGAAGAGAAAAAAATGAGCTCATTGATATGCAATGAATACATCTTCAAATAAACTGTTCACAAAGTAAGCACATGAGCACATTTTTTCTAATTTTGAAATGAGAAAATATTGAACTTATGAGATGTTAAACTTACTTGAGGGACTAGAGACTTTAAGGAATTCTTTGCCCATTTGGGAATATCTATGAGAATATACTACATTTGCTCTCATTGGAAAATGAGATGAGAAGATCAATACCAGCCTCACCTGCAGCAGCCTGTTAGCCTAACATAGCACAGAGATTAAAAACGGGGGAACCGCTATTGTGCCCCCCCCAGCACCTCTAAAGCTCATTAATTAAGTAGTTTCCAGGCAACCAGTGCAGAGTCTGGGAAGCTGCCGCTCATAGCCAAGAAAAAGTCTGGACATTCGTTTTTATTCTTGAGTTTTTGTACAGATAAAACAAACAAGATTTAACATGTTAATTAGTACAATTTTAGAGGAGTTGGTAGGCAGACTTTGTTATCTTTGGGCTGGGAGAGTGGTGTCACCAGAAAGCAAATAAGCGCATTTTCCAAAATGTCAAACTATTCCTTTGTTGTGACGGCAGATGTGAAGAAATCGGATAAGTTAGCTTTTCTTTCTCCTGATGCGAGATCCTGCATTACAACTTCTTTAGCAATCCATAGTTCTTGTTGGTAACACTGTACTCAGTAACGGTGGATCCATCAAGTGTCTTGTCACAGAGAAAAATAATGATGTTGGTGTATCCACATGGGAGATCATACAGGGAAAAACATGAAAAGCACCTATCGTAATTAAGGGGGGTATCTCTAATGTTTTCAGGGAAACAATTACCACTCTGAAGTAGATGCTTGTTTTACTGCACGTCTTAATACTTCATGTCAAGACACAAGCAAATACAGTACATCAAAGAACATAAGATAACATGCCAGTGTAACAGAACATCTTAGACATAATGTTGTTAACACGAAAGACATTGTGCATACAAACATAAAAGAACTGATGATGTAGGATATTGACAAATACAGCAAAGCATTGCATGGTGAATACAACACAGAAAACAAAGGACACAATCTGAAACCAGTCATATAGCTCTTTGTATAATGCACAGCTCACTTTAGAGGCAGGAGCAGGTGGTAGTGCTGTAGTGTTCATATTTCCCCAGAGAAGGTTGACTGCTCTCTACCATTGATTGTATAAACACACCAATTATTCTTAGTCCCTGGAAACAAGGCTACTCTCCTTTTTGTAGAGCTAGACATCAGTGGAGTAAAAGCTCCTGACACTCGGCACCTTTGTTCCATTCAGGTTGAAGGGGAATAGTTGCAGACTGCTCACAGACAGCATATTCATAATATTCATGAGTGATTGACTGAGTCTCTGCATTGATTCGACAGGGTTTCTTAGCTCACTTGTTAACTTTGAAAAGTAACTTCACAGAAGACTGGGAATGGCTTTGGATCTATATACTGTTGCACATGAAACTCTCTGTGGTCCTCCTTACAGAGAGTTTTGGGGGCAACATTCTCGGATTGTAAAGCCAAAACAAACCAAAAAAAAAAAACAGCACATCCTTCTTACCAGGTACGCCTTCTTGCACTGCTGAAATGTTCAATTTAGAGACGAACAAAGCCAAACTGCAGGGAGGAAAACATGTACAAGCTTTTACAACAACTCCCTACACTATACAAGAGCCAGCAAACAAACCATCTTAAAACACCTGCCTCATTGTTTGGCATACATTAAGAGCAGCCTGTGCACAAACAGTGTAGGTAAGCCAACGTTAACAATCAAGACATCGGGTTCATCCCAATCACAGAAAAAAACATATGGATCAATGATACATCCCTGGTGGGTGACAATCCTAATCAGCCTCTCTCATGTGCCCCGTCCTGTCAGACTAACCCCCTCCCTCCCCCTCTACGCCCAATCAGCATCCATCCGCAATGCAGAGTGGGATATTTGACCAATGTCAGGCAATCAATATCAGATCAACAGGAGCCAAAAGAAAGAATTAAAAAAAAAAAAAAACAAGCTCTTTTTTCCTCCCTCTCATCTCGTCCCTTGCTCAGTCTAGACGGTTTTTCTTTTTACTGTGACTGATGTGTAATCAATTTCTCATTGGATGAGAGCTCGTGGAAGAGGACAGGGGAACCTGTTGGAGCGATTAGTAATCTCTTGCTAAAGGCGTTGTTTTGGTTTTGGCGCTTTCAAATATTTAAAAATAAAACCATAAATTATAAAAATGTTGTTTACAGCTTTAAAGCTTTATATAGGAAAACAGGGGGATTGCCTGAATAATAAAGGGCTGCAGAGAATTTGTCCTTTGTTGCAACTACAAAAGGCACCACTGGCAATCAGAGGAAATGGATAATTGAGCAAATGTAATAGAGCTTACAACCAAATCTAGATGTCATTATGATTCAGGGGTTATTAGTGGGTAAAATGGAATGTCCCCTCAGTGACGTGTTAAATGTATCATTTGATTATTTGTCCTCCAGGTAATGGGTTCAATTTACCTAGCAATAAGGAGACATATACTCATTATCACAACATAATAATGAATTTCCTGCAGTTCAGTATGAGTCACCTCCGCCAGAGAGGTTATGTTTTTGGTCCCATTTGTCTCTCTGTCTGTGTTAGGCACCAGGATATCTACTTAACAGATTTCAATTAAATTTGGTGGAAAGCAAGTGATTACATTTTAACCACGTTAGCACAGAATAGAGAGAAAGAGACGAAAAAAGAGATGAATTGCACAGCAATATTCTGAGAGCATCACTGTCACTTGCTGTGTCTTTTTAATGGACTGAACTTACTGTCACACAGGATACAAACACAACACATCCCAGTTTTAACTGTTTTTGACTGATTTATCAGGTTAAAATCATGGTTAGCTTGGTTGCCAAATGAACTACATAAACATTGCTTACACTCTTTGATTTATAAGATCGCTCACTGAACAGGTCACAAACAGCAGATGGATTTAATAGCAGCTTTGCTTTTTAAATTCATGCTTAAATCACTTGTGTTCTGTCCCAAAATACTGTAGTTAGTCCCTCTGTTTTCAGACCACAAACAAACTGGCCTAGATTCTCTTTGAAAGTGGACTGAGATCCTCTTTTTTCCATTGGTCCAGTTGTTTGGTCTGCAATGGAGTTCAACAGACAGCTTTTTTACCTGCCCAAACAAACCATACCAACAGGGCAAACACACACACACACACAGAGTTATTTTTAACCAAACCAAGGAGGATAAATGTGAAAACACCCTTACTCTCAAAATGTTTTTAAGTTGTCCATCTGTCTGTCCCATTCTTGTGAACGCAATATCTCAAGAACGCCCTAAAGGAATATTTTCAGATTTGGTACAAATGTTCACTAGAACTCAAGGATGAGCATGATAAACTGATTCAATTTTGGTGGCGAAAGGTCAAAGCTCAAGGTCACTGTGACCTCACTGTGACCTCACAAAATACATTTTTGGCCATAACTCAAGAATTTATATGCTGTTTATGATCAAATACACTAATACCATTTATTAAATTATTTCAAAGTCTAGACTACGTATACTATATCAGTCTGAACAGACATGGATGTAAACTGCAACTTAATTGGTTGGTGGTGGCATAAAACTGTCTGAAACAATAACAATTATTAAGCACTTCATGTTTTTGCTCATTGCTTGGCAGACGTATGGACTTTCTGATTCAGAATCTTTTTGAAGCTGAATCTGTCATTGGAAAGATTGTGTCATTTCTGTCCAAGTAGGTAGTGCCCTCTGCCAATTAACCATAACACTAAGTGTAATGCATTCAAAGGGATTTTATTAGGCTCATACTGCCAGTGTTTTTAGTAGTGAACGAGTTACGAGCTGATCACTGATTGAATAATGTATTTTGCCTTGAGTTTTACAAGTATGAATAGAGAATTCAAATATAGCACTGTTGAGCAGATTCACATCTATCTAACTGTCCTTTTCTGTAGACAAATTATAGGGATTTATTCAAACATTATAATTGTTATCAGGGTAGTGTGAATTTTAGAATTGAGTGGCTCACTCAGTTGTTGCCATTATTACTGCACAGAAAGCTTGTCATCACAGCAGCATAAGGTCTTCCTTCTGTCCGGTATATTAAACTGGTTGTAATCTATGACCGTAGGCTGTTAAATTCAAAACACAGTGCCATAAATGAACTGTCAGTGCCAGATGGATGACATGCCGGGTCCACTAACGCTCTGCTGACTGCCACAAATTGGCTCATACTTTTCTTGTTGTTAGATATACAGAAGCTAATGAAATGGGGATCAGCCGGTCACCGATGGTCTATTTCCATCATTTATCAGCCACTTACATTACATTTGCTGGCCGAACAATCATAATTTTAATTATTTACCGACGGGTCATCTTATTTTAAACCCGTATGTGTTCAGCAGATTTGAAATCCAAGCAAAACCCTCCGGTTTCTCCCACACTACTGCTGATTAAACACAGAGCCTCCTCCAGTGGAAATGTTCAGAAAAACATGTGTTAGTGGTATATCCAAGACACATTTCTGTTAGTATGTTTATATAGTAGATTTACATATTTAGATTTCTTTTGAGTGATGTATGATATTGCTGGTAATTTAACATGCTATTTTAAGTGGAATGAAAGTGCTACAGCAGAATATGATGGTGCAATGCCATTGGTTCATTCTTTAACAGAAGCCATAATATTGTACCATTTATCTGCAGTATTCAAATGTCATAGTGATGTCTTAATGAGATCACATCAGCAAACGGGTCCAGGGCATTTCATGATCACTGAAGATTCTGCTTCATATTAATTTGATAGACAGAGAATTAGTCCCCTGGGCATGCTTAAACTTAGAGCTGAAAGGAAATGATTGCTTTTGAACTGACATCCATATGTAAAGAAGTTGAGCCACTATTGGTTCTGGTCCCAGTTGGATGGGTCTATGTAGGAAATGGACAGGACTTGTCAGCCAGACCTTCTCTGTTCCTCTTATCTGCTGTGGAAGACAGGATAAAAAATGACAGCCATGTGTTGACTGAAGCTTCTCATTAGCACTTGGGAGAGCATATGACCCCCATTTTCCCTTCGCACTGCATGGCAACTTAGCCAGGATCGGATCTGATTGAAAATTAAGTGGTGCACAAAAGCCTGTCCAATCTGCGGAGGGCAATGTGTGCATGAAGGCGAGCAATCTCTGCAGCAGGCAATTGCCACAAGCGGAGACAATTAGGGCTAAGGCTGCGGCACATCAAGCAAGTGGTTTCAGTGCATTCAGCACATCCAATTATCTGGGAGATCATACATTTAGAAAACCTTCAGACATTTGGCTCCCAATAAACCCTCTGTGCCTGAGCTTCTCAATTTTTTATTTACTACGTACTGTACGATTTCACCGCATCATCTACTTTGCTGTTGCATCATGGTGTTGAGGAAGATGGATCAAAGTTTTGCACAAGCTTTGTTTCAACAATGAGTTGAGGAGGTGGTGTTACATTACATCATACCTGTATGAAGTAAAATGGCTTGCTGCAGGCTTTGTGTATTGGTTTTGATGCTTTTTTCCTGTCCAAACGCTACCAAATCCACAACAACATATCTCAAAGGAGATAAAAAGATTCAACTACAATACCCATGTGTGGGTGCGCACACTCAGCCAATCATGCAGAGTTTTTAAAGATCCTGTAGTGCATTTGCGTTATTTCCAGTATGGACCGTTGATTACATTGAATCTACAAATACTGTATTTTCAAATACAGTTTGCAAAATCTTCATGTTAGAGGCATTTTTGCTTGAAAAATTACTTTAAAATTATGACTCAATTATCAAATTTCCAATTTTCTGTTGATTCACGTATCTGTGAATGGACGTGTGGAAGTGTTTCAGGTCTACTCACCCAAATGGTGAAGATGCTTGAAACTTGATATACAATAACTCTGGCACCATCTTATCTAAGAAAAAATACCTTTTATGGTATTTGTTATATTAATAACTAGAATAACAATCAGGTTTGCTTAAGTAAGTCTCGTGTGATATCTGTCCTACTTTTGTTTGTGACAACCATGGACTGAGTTGTGCACAGAAGCCATCAGGGATGTGAAGGGTACAGGGAGTGGCAGGGACAGTGATACGATCTGATGGGCAGAAAGAGAGATAGAAAGAGTTAACCCTTTGTGGATGAGAATTACTCAGGGAGAGAACATTTCTGATTTCGCATGATCATTGAGAGGGAAAAATCTATACATTTTTGACATTGATGGGGACATGTCTGTAACGTCGCCACGTGAAACTTAAGCCTGCGGTTGAGATATATTAGACGTTGAGTTGGCCGCTGACCATCCTGTGCATATATACTTACAAATATGAAAGCAGAGAAGTCAGAGTCAGTCACAAGGTCTAATGTATCTACTGTCTGTGTAATCAAGAAGGGTGGTTTGGATGCCTTTAAACAGATATTAATATTAAAGATGTTTGATAGAAATTTGCTCAATGCTCTATCATGTACAACATTCAGTCATAGACTACGAGACTGATCAGAGATGTATTTTTTCCATCCTTGATGCAACAAGACGTAGTGACTATCATCTTTTCAGCAGTTACAACCTTTATCTTCTCAAACAAATCACAAATGGATTACTCAAAGCTGTTTTTTGAGATTTTTCTCCTTACATATGCACATACACACAAAAAAACTGTGTCCTACAAAATATCAACTGTGTCATTTCAATACCCTTTTCAGTAACCCTTTTACAGGTGTGACATTCACAGAATGCATTGTAGCAATAGAAAATAAAGTATAGCTTTATTTGATCCCTAGTGGTCAGTTAATAGCAAAATATTATGTGCGTGACTGATCTCAAATTTTCTCAGACATATCCTGTAGATGTACGTGATGTGAACACTTTAAATCTATATTCTTGGTCTCTTGTTCTTGGTAAAACGCAAATAAATTCTAAAAGTCTTGGAACTTACTTTTTGGAGGTTAAACTTTGCATTTTAAGAAATCTCATATCATCTGATTATCACTGCACAGCACAATTACAATTTATATTTTTCACCAAACTAAGCACACATGCCGCACAGCAACAATGAAAATCTGTAATTAGGTTGTGTCTATAAAAGTAAGGCTTGTTGAACTACAGTGCTTTTGTTGTTAGCTGCTTCTCTGGCATCTCACTAGAGCAAACTCTTTGTGGACGAATCCCCTGGGCTCTGCCAAGAAAAACATGCTCATGAAGCATCATAGCTCCCGGCCTCTAGAGACCCTCTACCTTAACGATGTGTCTGCATCTTTCCCTCCAGAGAGGCACTCCAGTGAGATCAGCTTGTGTACAATAAAGGGCTTCAGTTCCTCCTGTGCGCTCTTGTTTTCTTTTAATGACTCTGTGGCGCCATTAATACTGCGACCTCTGCATGAAACCTGGCATTGTCATCGACACCAGTGCCAAAGAACAAGCTCCTCATTAAAATCTAGACCTGTGGATCATTAAGTTTGCAAGGACGTCCAAACCATTGTCAGCTGCAGGATCTTGGTGCTGGTCGAATCTGAAGTCAGATTTTGTTTACACCATGATCTGCTTTGTTGATTAAAGGTTTAGCTTCAAAATGAGATCCAAAGATTGATTTCCCTGAGACCAACCCACACAATACAACGTTTTCTTAGAAATGGTAGCTGACTTTGTTATTTTAGTAAGGTGACTTCTGATATATTATTAGGAATTTCTTGCCCAATATGAGCTGAGATTGGCTCAAGCCCTGACCATCAAAAGATGAGCGGCATAGCTGATCGATGGATGGATATTTTGAATTTTACATTCTCAAGGCTAGGGCAACTGGTTAAATGTTCCTCAGAGCAAAGGAGATTAATGTTCCAGTTCAGTCTATCCAGATTATGTGCTCATCAGCTGTGCAGCAGATCAGGTGATGCGGGATCAGATAAGGGGTTTTTGTAACTAAGAACAGCTGCACACACACAAGCACTACAGAGGCCGTGCAGCTATCTTTGTTGAGTTTAAATTGACACCACAAAAAAATAATTTAAAAAAATAATTAATTAAATAATAATAAAAAGCTTACATGCTATCACACATTTTTTGGGTGTTTGTTGCCCTGAAAATGAATATTCATGACAACAGCCTTATCACAGTCAAGAAGAAGACAAAACAAAAGGCAAACAAGCTATTACTTGGAAGATAAAAATGTTAAGAGAGCAACATATCGTCAGCATAACGTCCTCGGCTTGCATAAGCTCAGTGCCAGTCATCAATGTGCCATTTTCAGTGGTTAGTGAGAGAATTAATGTTTAACACGATACAGAGAATGGAATAAGCACAAGGCCAGGTTCATGTGGCATTAATACATGGAAGAATGCAATGGAATTACTTTTTGTAACAGTTTTTGGAATGAATGGTGCCTCTGTGACTCGCCATATTTTAATAGGAGACACTGAAAAGGTAAATTGTCTGGTGCAGTGACATTGAGCATTCCCTTTCTAGTGGACAAATTGATGTCTCACAAAACTTGATCATTTGAATTCTTAGAGTAGCAGAACATAGCCGTCCTATAAATCAGTGCTGGGGCTTCACCGTGCACAAAGATGATGTTGTCGCTTTTTTTCATTGATTTTTCCAGCTTTTTTTCCCCTGACACAAGCATCTGCTAATGATAGTCATATCACTGAATACATGGCACCGTTAGCCTCCCTTATTACAGCTGGATGAAGACTGATGCAGTAGAAAAACAGTGTAGATGTATGACATAGCTGTAGGGACTAGTACTGGCCCATTTGTTGAAAACTGATATGGTAAGGGAAATTTCAGAGCACAATGGTCTCATCGCTCTTTGTGTCTCGGCTTGCAGGAATAGCTCTTCTCACGCAGTCGTCAGGAAGGATGCATTGGAGAAGGACAGAGCATAACCAATATTAATACACATGCAATTAGGTGCAGAAATGGAAAATAAGATGAGGGTGAAATTTTATGTCAAGGTGAATCAAAACTCCCCACCTGTACACATTGGAGAATCTGTGATCTCATTGTTTTCTGAGTAAATGCACTCACTTTGTATTTCATGCCTACCTTCTGCTGTATGACAAAATATTTCCAGTTTCCTGCCCAGGGCTCCGCAATCCCCAGTAGCAATCAGATGTATTTGTCTTGCTTGTGTTATTGATCAAAAGGTAAAAATTATGGAAACCTGCAAGCTGCACAAGATACATAGAGGGGGATCTGCAGCACAGTGGGGTTTCAAAGGGAAAATGAGGGCAAAAAGTCACTGCAGATGGTGAGGACAGTTAATATTTACTGAAAGACAAGGCCTGGAGCTGCTACCACTTGTGCTGTTTGACAAGGATGAGCAGCTACAGTGATCTAATTTTAAAGGCTGCAGGTTCGGTTTGTTTATTCATAGCCCCGACTCCTGTCAAAGTGACAAAACACTGAACCCCCCCATTGTGTCACCTAAATTAGCTGGGAAGTCATTGGTTATAGGTGTACACGGCAGCTCCTGTCATAAATGGGATTTGTTATGAGCCAATACCTTCAGTATCACCAGTAAATTATGGCTACCTGAGCGCTTCACTTTATTTATGTTGAAAGCCTGTTTCTCAAAAACCATCTTAAATACACAGAAAGACCTGGATTTGAACCCAATCAAGTCAGGAATGGGCCTGTGGAATTTGTATACTCTCCTCATGTTTGTGTAAGATTCTTCCCAGAGTGCGAACAACATGTAGTTTAAGCAAATTAGAAGCCCATTACACTTTTGTGAGGTATTTTCAAAAGACATTTCAGCTAGATATGTCTTTAGAAAGACATTAGAAAGAATCATAAATTAACAGCTGCCTCCTCGTAAAAGGTTAAGAGCATTTTGAAGAGCCCACACATTTACATTTACATTTGATGCTCTCTATGAATAAGATTGACATTTCATGAAATACACAGATGATTTTTAAGTTTCTAAAAAATAGAAATGCATGAATGGCACTGCAGAGTTTAGTCTACATGAATACAATTAGTGAAGGGAGATGGAAAAAATGATTTTATTTTAATAAAACCTTCACCAACAACCTTGTTGCCCTGTTTTGCACTTGATTATGTAAAGGAACCATCAAAGCAATGTTCTGCAGCACAGCCATCATGACAACGGCACAGTTCTGTTATGAAGAGATGTGTAGGACACCAGATGTCCTACACATGGTGATATCATCCAACTTGTAACGCTATAATTTGATCCATTGTTGTCAGTGTGCCTTTGAATCGAGTAAACACGATGGACTTTGCTGCCAGTAGTTCTTCCAATGTGATTATAATTACCTGGATTTCAGTGTTAATGTATTATTTTTTTTTTTTTTATTTGGTGTGTGAATGTAGTTCATTTCGCTCTTTGTTAGAGAATTTCTACTTGAAGATGGAGGTCTTATAGAGGAGTGTTTATTTGATGACACATGCTTGAATGAAATATCTACCTCATACAACAAGGCTGATTAAATCACACCAACTTATTAGGTGCTGTTTTTTTTAAAACCTGCATTACCATCATTATATATTATACAGCAAGCTGAAAGCCCTTTGGTAGTGTATTAATTCTATGCATCTGTACATTTAATTTGTTTAACTTGTGTCTTAATTTTCACCTGCATGTTGCAGTCTCTTTTCATATCTGTCAACATTACAACATAAATAATCTTATAATTTCCTGGTTTGTGTTCATATCAGTCATGACCATTTCTGAAATATACTGGCTATTATCATGACAAACTAACAGATTTTTTTTAAAAAAACAGCTACTTACATTTGCCTCATTGATCCCCCCCCAAAATAATATGAGAAGTGGCGCTCCATAGGCTGGTGTTGAATGCACACTGTGGTATCAAAATTATTCTTCAGTTTTGATTGAATTTGTTCCAGTAACCCCATCTCTCCTTGTGTATCTATAAATAAGTATGTATCAGGGTGCTTTTTTTCACAAAGAATGGAACCCTTTAGGATATTCCCAAAAAAGACTTGTAATTTATTCAGTGTGCATTTAAAGGTGGTGTTCCTCCCACCTCCATTTTTTTTATTATCTGTTCCTCAGCAGTGTGCAGTCTAGACACCTGAGGCTTGGTTTTACCCTATTTATAAGCACAATTAGTGCCAGCTGCTTTGTACTGAATCAAATAAATAACTGTTTGGGCAGTTGTGCTTTGCTGAATACTGTGTGAGGTGATAGAAGTTTAACTTAGTTAAAAGTCCTTTATTATGCCTGTATGTCAAACCTCAAATACAAATGCAAGAAAAACATACTTTTAAAAAGTAGATAATTTAGTTTATTATCAGTTACCACAATTTTTAGACCCATTAAGCACATAAGAAAGTCCCTGAAGACTTCTTTAAATAACCAGCTCAAGGGCAGTGTAAGAGGTCCAGGCCAAAGAGGGATGTCCATTTCATGTTGAGCTGTAAATTAAACTGTTACATGGATACTGAGCATATAAGACAAAAACAGCTATGGTGTAGGTGGAGATTACTTTTTTCCTTGAGGTTACTGAATCGATCACTGCATTAATTATTAGAGCGAAAATATAAAATATATACCATATTTTTTTCAAGCGAACACTAGATTCAACTGCAGCCAAAAGTTTTTTTAGAGATGTTTTCGAAGATAACCACAAGCAAACCATAAATATTACATAAAAATTCAGTGCTGCATTGATTTGAAGGACAACAAGCTTGGCTTTGATATTAAAACATGAACATGTTCCCTTTGAAAGAAATGTTTGAATTAAATATTTTCTTCTTACACTACATCATACCACCAGAGGATCTATTTTTATGATACATTGCACCTCTACCATACACCTACAGAAGCAGCAACTCTATTTATAGGTTGAAACTAATGCATACTGTTTAGTTAATTTTTTTCCAGACTGCAATTTGATGTAGACAACGCCACAACCCCTGCAGGTTTGTACACCTCAAGAGAAGGAACTGGTGTCTTAGATCGATGGGTTTATTTATAGCATGCTCAGCTTCAAAGCATCCAGTATTCATTTGCATGTTCATTATGTGCCTGAAATGGCCAATTATTCCATCAAAGGCGTGTGCAAAGGACTGGGCCATGGATCCCAAACAATCATATGACAAATTAGCCAATTAAACATGTTTGATGTTCCTCCCCCCTGTAGTGTTGAATAAGAGGTTGACAGTGCAGAATAATTTAATTGACGTTCACAGGATGAATTTCTGATAAAAGATGTGTCGAAACTACCACTGTTAAAAAAATATAAAAAATATTTATAAGTTTACTTAACCAGAAAAAGTTTAGGAACTAAATATATTGAGTTTTGTAAAGTAAAAATATGTACAATGTATTTTTGTCACAGCTCTGTTTTCCACTGATGGACTGATGTATTCAAAATATTCCTGATATGGCCGCTGCCATCTTTGTGCCAATGACATCATTTGGAGCCAGAGTAGAGGCCCTGGTATTGAGGTCCTGCTCATAGACAAGCCAGACAATCATGTCAATCACACTGCTGACGCAATGTTTCACCTGATTTTTATAACTTCAAAATATAGCAACAATTGACAACATTTGACTGAAACAGTCAAGAGACATTTTTTGCCGGGAAAATTACTTTTTAAAAACATAAATTGCAATAAGCTCAGTGTTTGTTCGGTCCTCTATATTTGTAGTATGCAAGTTTATATAACTCTTTAAAAACTCTTTTGATAAATTGGCCAATTGAATCCTGTTGCAAGTGCATTTACTTTGAGTGAATGGACTCCAAAACCATTTTTGCAGTCTACACAATGTGGCTTTTCCATTAAAGCATTGGTTAAAAGCTCTTTCCCTGTGCACACCATTATCCTTAAAAGTTTTGATTTTATTGCTCACTGCCACTTCCCTCTCTGTTGTTTCCACCCACTTCCTCCATCCTGGATATTAAGCCTTTGAACACTTTGGTGAAATAAAAGTGAACAATTGTTGCCAACATTGCTTGAAGCGGTGTGTTTGTGAGTAAGTCACAGATGGAGAGATGGAGAGGAGAAGAGAGTGTAGGGGGGAGAGGTTGACTGGGTTGCAGTGTTGTGGGCGTTTTCTAATATCAAAGCGTTGACTTCATTCTATGTATAACGCAACCCATGTGAACCAGTGACGTGACAAACGTGTTGGATTTCCAGGTGCCTCACAGTGTAATAAAGAGAGCAATGTATCTGTTGCTGTTGAGGAAGAAGAGGCAGAAATAAAGATTAAGAACATCACTAGGTAATACAAATTGAAGGCCATGTTTTCTTTTTGGCCAGAGGAAAAAAGTCTGTAACAATTAGTGTGCGCATAAAAAGCATGATATTACATATATATAAAAGAGTTATCTTTTGTGGTTGAAATTGTACTGTTACTTCCACCAAAGAGGTTATATTTTCAGTTGTGTCTGTTGCTTTGTTTGTTGATTTGTCAGTGGAATTACACAAAAACTACTCAACCGGTATACACCAAACTTGGTTGAAACATTGGGCATCGGCCAGGGAATTTTGGTGTGGGTAAGGTTGAGGGGCGAGTACAGGAATTTTTGATCACTGTCCGGAACATTCCTAAGACATTGTCTTAGGAAATACTGTATAGATGTTGTTACTTGATGTTTTCCTTTTATTTTCTGTTCTAAGAGAACTCTAAGTTGGACAGACGTGTAGGATTGTTTGGCCTTGGCATAGGTATGCTAGTTGCTATTCCAGCTGTATAATTAGTTGGTTAATTTCTGTAAGAAAAAGTGTGTTGCAAACTGGCAGGGTGGTTAACATTAGAATTAGTTGAAGCTGAATAGCTGAATATTTTCTCTGACATGGAATCTGGTTTGCAGGTTGAGGATTGTGTACACCATCCATATACTGTACCTGCACAAGGAGATTTTCTGAAACATCTGAGTAGTTCATTCTTGACCCTGGAAATGGAAGTTGACAAAACAGTCCAAACATCTGAGTAGTTCATTCTTGACCTGGAAATGGAAGTTGACAAAACAGTCTCCACTAAAGGTCCACTCAGTTTGTTCTCTAGACTTAGACCATATCACAAGGTCCTCTAGTACATTGGGTTCTCATTTGTCATGGAGTTGTTGTGTGTGCTGGAGCTTTTGACTGCATGACGCAGTCTGAAAACTGTAGATGATTGATATGGGGAACTTGTTCGCAAATGTGGAATTCATTCATTCAGCAGAAGCAGCATTATCATTTATCTGAGGTTTTGTCTCCATCTAACTGGCAAAGGTTAGTCCAACATTAACTCTTGTTTTAGCTCAGTTTGTGGTCTCTACCAACTCCTGCAAAAAAAGTATGTTGCTCTTTCACTAGAAAGTGCTCCGTTCACAAGCTAGTTGCTGTCTAGCTGAACAGATAGTGTATAGTGGGTCTTTATAGCATTCAGCAAACGGCTGAATGCTGCCAAAAACAACACAAAGCATTGAGAATAACCCAAACAGTGATGTTAGGGACTAGACAGCTAAATAAACTGAAAGTCACTATAAAGCTCTGTGAAGCTGAGGGGAGCTGCAGATTCGGATGATAGATCTCTGCAGGGTTGCCACTGAGTAAACCCTTTCTCATAAAAATAGCTGCTTCAAACTTTCTGTACTTAAACATAATATAACTCCAGAAAAAGTGAGTAAGCGTAGCTTGATTGGAGGTAATTTAAGAAACTGTTACTAAAATGTATGACAGATATGTCTTTAAGCTTTATGCTTTTTCATTAGCTGTGATTCAATCTCCAGAACTCATCCTGACAAGCCAAACTTTTTGGTGGTCATGCAGCATGAGGCTAATGCAGTACAACAGAGGGCATCATTGGTAGCTTTTGTGCCTCTCCCTTTCTGGAAATAGCAGTAGTGAATGTTGATTCAGTTAAATAGTTAGCGCATGTAGTGGAGTGCACAAGGCCCCTCTGATTGTAGTGTGGGAACTTTTTTCCTCACGGCTCTATCAGTTTGAATGAGAGTCTGTCAAAAGCAGAAATGACTGAGCTGGCTGCCAATGCAGCAGATTACACCATACATCAGAAAACATTTCGATTCCTGACAAAACATCAGCAAGAAAAATGCATGTTCTGAACACCGAGGAAACACTTTACAATCCAGCTGACCTGAGTCTGTTTGCTCCTCTTCTCTGATGGTCAAGGTGATCACAATGCACTTCAACAAAGAAAGAAACTAACAAGATTGATGAAAATGTGTCAGTGTGTCAGAGTATTGCTATATATATATAAAATGATAACTCTTACAAGGTTGTTGCAAGGGTCAGAAAATACTAACTTAGCCTCTCCTTTTTAGCTTTTTTGAGGGCACACTATTGGAATAGATTAGGAAATTAACATTAGCCATAATGGTAAAATGATAATTGATATTTGGGTGGATTTCAGTGGCACTGGAATCTAACTAGGCATTATTTGGGAATGCCATAAAACTCTAAAAAAGATGTGTGTTGGTGCTGAAAAAGCAGGCAGTGAATATTGGGACAAAACAGCTGTGTTTCCATCCCTGTTTGTGAACCTGAATGTTTTATGACCTGATCAATAAAGGCTGTAGAGTATGCCATATCTGGGGCAGCAGATCTATAGGAATTCAGCTCTTTATGGTTCTCAGCTATGAGTCGAGTGGCTAGATAGATGATAATAGAGTCCTTTAACCTAATGGTGACCCCACTGTGGGATTAAAAGCAGGACTGCGAGTGTTTCCGCCAGTCAGTGTAAGAATCTCCTTCGCACATTGACCTGGAAATGGTGGGTGTGTGTTTGTGTCCATTAATGTCTGTAATATAATACAAGCCACAACATAATGCTGGATAGATTCTTGGACTGCTTTGAACCACAAAACAGACTTATGGCAGACTAGAATTTTATTCATGCATCATAAACATTTCTCAGGCTGAGCTGCTCTTCAGACCAAAATAAAGTCATATACGCTCACATGCTAAGTAAAAGAAGGAGACATTTTCAAATTGAAAGAACGGCTAGCAAGGGTAAAACTTAAATGTCATTAGTTTCTAATAGTCAGCAAATCAGCTTACCAGTACTCGGAAGACCTTTTCCCATGCTAGACTTTGTATTGTGCCAACACAGCAGGTTAGCAGAGCCAATTATCACCAATATAGATAATAAACTGTGCAGGGTTGACGAAATAGTCTCAACTCAAGGTCCGCTTATTTGCTTTGCTTGGAGCTCTTAACCATATTGCATAGTCTTTACCTGCAGATGGAATTTGCTTAGTTGTAGATGTTTAACGCTTCTATTATTCCAAGTAAATGAGGACTTGAACTTGAGTTGAGCTTGATGGTTCATTCCTTACTTTGAAGACAGCAGTTGATAAAACAATCTCAACTCAAGGTTCACGTACTCACTTATTCCGGAGCTTGCATTCATATCACTTGGTCTTCATTAGCAGGTGGAGCTGTCATGTACATGTACATGTACAACAGTACTGGATTGGCTGTATTTTTGGAATCAACCTAAACTGTCCTCAACTTCGAGTGAACACTGTGTACATTGCTTATTGAAACCTGTGTAACCATTAGACAAATATAGAGATTATAAGAGAATATCCCTTTTAGGTAGCAATTTTTATTTGAATTATTTTCCAAAGTAATGTGAAGACGTAGCCCAGAAGGGAGAGCAGAGCGAAGCAGAATGTCAACTCAGCAAGTGGAGGTCTTATCTCAGCAGTTCACATCCCCTGACTCAGGCTAAGTAGCTAACCTGCCTGAACTGTCAGCCACTCTGACTTTAAGCTAGTAACATGACCTAGGTTAATCAGATAATATATTGTAGCTAGACTGCATTTTTTTTTTTTTTTTTTGCAAGAGCACCATGAAGTATAATGTTAGACACATGCTCTCATTTCCCTTGGTTTTTCCACTGGGCCTTGGTCTAACATTATTAAGTCTTTAAATCAACCAGTGACATCATTTATGCCCCAACTCTTCATCTGAGTGATGTTTTTATTCCTACTGTAAAACCTTGTCAGTCTGTCAACATATGGCCCAACAGTGGAGAACAGTATTCCCCAGTCTGTCTGCAGCAGTCCAAATATAGACCCACAGGTGTGTGTTGATTTGATGTCTTGGCCTAGGTGTGTTCGGCCCCTGGGTCACTGTCCTCTATCATGTCATCAACAAGGCCCGCCACTGACGGAGTAAGCTCTTTGTAATCAACTCTACTGGGATCAGATTTGAGCAGTAAACAGAGCCTCCCTGGTCTTGCTATCTCCTCCTCTTCTCCTTCCTCTTCCTTTCTCTGTCTGACTTTCCAACTCAGCCTATTTCTGTCTCACACTCTTTTGGGTGTGTGGTGGCATAGAAGCTGGAGGAAAATTTATTTAAACCAATCTGTATCTTTTTAAAAATCTGTGTATTTCCCTTACAATTAAGTTAGGCCTTAAAAAAAGTTTAGGAATGTTTTCCAATCTACTGCCTCGCTGACTTATGCATGCATTGTAATAATTTGATTGCCACTCTAGCTTGCAATATTGCAGTGCCATACTGTAAATGCACTGCAGGAGTCAAGATAAGTCATACGTTTCCCATTCAGCTTCATTAAAAATGAACATGAGCCATCAGAACAGTTAGAACAAAAGCCCAGTAAAGTGGAAGTAGTCTGGTTTCATGCCACTGTAGTGTATAGCAGATGGCAGTGAGGCTGAGATTCTTTAACAAGGAGATTTGAAGGCTCTGAACACCTCTGGAGGCTTCTCTTAGAGCCCGGTGAAGAAGAAGGAAGTGGGAGGGGTGGGTTGGATCGGAGGGGTGAAGTTCGAGTAAAGTCTTCTGGATGATAATGATCCCCCTCAAGGTGAGAGAGGAGGGGTAGGGGAGGTAATACATCAAAGATTAAGACATGAGGAAGAGCGGCAGGCCTGATGAAAGATGGGAGGGAGAGAATTACACCTGCATCCGGGGAGGAAACAGTAGTGACAGAGACTGAATGAAGGGAGGGAATCTGTCTTGAGCTGTTACCACACTCCAAGAAAGTTATTATGTAGTACAGAAACAAAGTAAAGTTCCTAAAGAAACCACTGAGAAGACACTGTCCTCAACAACAAAATAACTATCTATACTTCTGATAAGTGACCTGTTTCAGACCTGTAGGGTTAATGAGCGCAAAATTTTGATTTGATCTGCATATACAGTTTAACATGCCAGCTATCGTTTTTTGAGAGAAGAGTCTAGTTCAATGAAGTTCACTGGCTGTTGCAGAGGGATTTTACAGAGTGATGTCTCCTCACTCACAAACCATCTTTGGCAGAGTGGTCAATGACATGTAGAGAGCACACTGATCCACAGACTACAGTTTCAGTGGAGCTGTTACAGAATTAACATTAATTAGCTACAGATGATCAGCAGTAATCTACTGCTGGTGACGTTAGTCATTATAACTGTTGATAGCAGCGGTCAGCGCCAGCTATAAATGCTGCTAATGTTACATGAATGTTTTCAACCTTGGTCTCGACAATAAAAAAGATAGAGGAGGGACAAAAGGTTCCATAAGAGAATTGTTAATGTTCGAAGCTTACTGAATCTCAAGACGTGGAGTAGAATCCAAAATGGAACCGGCCATTGGTGCCCAGCTCCATCTAAAGCATCTACTTAATGGACTTTGTGGTGAGATTTATTTCTCTCAACTGCTGTTTCTAAGGTCAAGAATGAACTTTGAACCTTAATGTAAATTTTCTTCTACCCCCCAGTTTTATATAGATGCACTGATCTTCAGTGAGCCTGAAAGTTTTCTTCCAAACTCTTGAATATTAGCAGAAGTCCCTTCTCTCTGCCCGGGGTCTGCTGTGAGTTTTTTGCATTTGTATCATCCTAGAGCGTGTGTGAGGAGTCTGCAACCCTACTGCCCAGATATCCATTTCAGATTCAGTCAGGTGTTGCGGCAGTGACACCTCTAGTTGCTCTTAAAGATTGCAATCAGTGACCTCTGATTTGGGTAACCCAGTTGTCACGCCGTGCTGTCTTGATGTATTGTGAGCTGTGGCAGTACCGGGGCCCCTGGAGACGGAGATGGAAAAGCTGGAAGAGGTGGTGGGGGCAGGCTGAGGCGTGGCAAAGATGGGAAAGTTTCAGCGGAGTTGAGTCCAGCTATTCCAATGAGCCACTTTTTTCTTCATATAAATAAAACAGTAGTGCTTTTAAAGAGGCAGGTGGAAGAGGGTTCACTCACGGTTCTGGCCTCAGTGAACAGTCGACAGGATGGAAATGGCTCGCTTTTTTTTCTCACTGACTTTGCTGTGTATTCTAGGAAGGATTAGTGTGTATTTTCAGCTGTGGACTCGAGCAAAAACTGAGACCAGGACAGGGAAATAACATGAGCAGCAACCAGCATGTCGCAGAGCAGTTTGGTTAGTTTTCTGAGCATTTTCCTGAGTCACAAAGTAACTTGTGATTCTTATGAGTGGCAGCTGGATTTACAGTGATTGCTTATGCAGGAGTTGTTTCTCTCTGCCGCTTGGCACGGTACGCATCAGTGGCTGTAGATCCGTGGTGCACAGTGGTTTCCTTTTCAGGTGCTTAGAGAGCAGGAGTTATCACTACAGTATTCAGCATTTTCTCCTACATGCTGTCGTCATCTCTGTTCCATTACTCACATATCTGAAAAAGCTCTGTAAAACAACAGATACTTTAAAGCAAACATTGCTGTTAGCCTTCATGCTTCATCTAGCTTGCTCATCACCATCACAGAGTGTACCAGCATTTCCCTGTGGATGGGTGCTATTGTACCCAGGAGAATGCCATAATGTCCTGGTTTGCATGCAGAGTTTTCTTGTTCCTCTTTTGGAAAGTTTTTTATCAGGTTCATTTAAGTGCTGTATAGCCAGAGCAGTGGACTTTGTCTCATGATGGAAGAGAAATAACCCTGTCACCAATGACAAAGAACAAACGTTGGTGCAGCATTGAACATAAACACGATTAATGTAAAGACAAAGCTGGTGTCATACATACTGTACATTTTGCACATTAGCAGAACATTAACCTCTGCAAATGTATCTCTCCACAGAGCACATTAAAGTGAATGCACTCAAGTTAAATTTAAGAATTTTATATTTTCTAAAATATACTGTTTGTTTTTATGTGAATATAATGTTACACAGAACAATAGCCAAATGCAGTATACAGTGGATGATTCTATAGTGGTGTGCAAGAAATACACTAAATGGCTACATACATTACAAATTGAACAACCTTTTTTTTAATACCATTTACATATCTTTCTTATAAATGATGGTAAGAGTTAGAGTTAGGACTGTCAATTGGAACAGATGGTAAGGGTGAACATTTCTGTAGTTAAGGATTTATACTGTATGTTTTTTGTTTTTTAAAACAAGCAGGTCAGAGTTATGTGCAGACAGTAAGGCATTCATAGGCATCTTATATTAGCTCTACAGCTATTCATTACATGGATTTTGGGTCACTGTGATTAAGCATTTGCTTGCATCATGCTGTTGGTTGATAGAAGCTGCATCGCTGAAGTGATTCATGGACTATTCATCAGTGCCTTCCACTGGCATTGCCAAGGGACATTGAAGCAAAGGAGAAATGCCACACCGAATTTTGAATCGCTTGAATGTCTTTTTTTTTTTTTTTTTTTAATCATTTTTTGTATTTGACTTGATGGCTTATTCTATGTACTGTGGTTATTCTTAAAAATGGTGTTCAGTCTTTCTCCTCTGCAAATGGACCCTGGCTCTCGCAGCAGTAATACAGCAGTGTCAAAGTCCAGCTCTGGGCACCTTTCTGACTCTATTGTAATGGCTTCGGGGATTTAATTAGCTGAAGGAGGACATCTTTTTTTTACATTTTAAAGCAGAATGAGATACTTGTAAAACTCACCTGCTAAATTATATATCAGTACAGGCCACTACCGGCATCTAATGACATTAAAGCTTCATTTTGATGCTGATTTAAATGTATCTCTTCAGGTTGGAGTTCAGTTAAATCAAGTTGTTTATTTACATCTACATCATTATTAAATAACTGCTGCAGAAGTATGTAGTTTTTCAGCTTGTTGACAGAATCATCAAATTACCAGCTGAGTGACGTGATGCCAGAAACAGATCTGGTTCTGAAACATCTAATCTTAGACTTCATCAATACCTTTGTCTACACTGGCAGTGAGGAAAAAGTAGCATGTCAGGAACTGTCTATTTAGAGCAGATTTTGTCTATTTGTCTGACAGAAAGTAGACTTTGGTCAAGTTTGGGTTTGAATTACCCACATGAAGGAAGTGAAATGTGAACTATTATGTGGCAGGTGTGAACAGCTTATTAATAAACTTACAAGTATTTGTTTCCTCAGATGCAAGTGTAATGCATCCAATCTAAACAGTCTGCAAGGCAGTCTGTAAAGTCCCACCTGTTTGTGCCTCTCCTCCCACCTATTCACTGTGATACAAAGACACCAAACAGATGGGCAATGTGAATTTCAAGGTCAAGAAGACACCATATTGTTATGTTATCACTTGCACCAGCCTAGGCACTGCCAGGAAAACAAACTTCTTCACGTATTCATCTTTCATCAGTGGCACTTTCAAAATTCAGGTTTGTCACCATGCTATTTAAAAGACTTTTCCTTGCCAATGAAAGGAGATCCAAAGCAGTTTTTCTGTTTATTCAGAAGCCTCTAAACAGCCCCTTCAATACAAAAAAATTACCACATCTTTTAACTAGAAAAGGCTGAAAAACAGAGTAAAGCAAGATTCTTCCAAGCTAATGTGCAGCAGTAATTCAAAAGTATGCCATTAAAAGTGAGGGTCTGACATTTGCTGTAGCTGTAAAACTCTTTGACTCTTGGTTTTGCATTTCAATAACAAATCTCTGCACTCACAGCACAGTGGCCTCCTTCGACCATGTTGTGCTTAGTGACAAATGGTTTTAATCAAAATAATCATTTTCTCCCAGTCGCTACAGTGCATATGAGTCCTGTTACTCAGACGTATATTTACGTCCAGGTGGAGACTTAACCTCCACATTGTATGAATGGTTCAAGGCAGTTGATAAGAGGCTGTGGCTTTTCATTGTGAACCTGGCCAGCTGCTTGCGCGCATATGGAGCCTGTGTGATCAGAAACATTTGTCACAAGCAGGATCATTGAGCGTTAAAGGCAAACCGTAAAGCAAACTGTGACAATGTGTGTCCTTCATGTGCCATTACTAAATAGTGTTAGAAATTTAATGAAAATAAGAGGGAAAAAAACAGCCACCATGAAAATACCATTACATTTTGACTAAAAGCCACTTTAGATTAAGATTAACAGCCACTACGAAAAAATATTTCACCAAGGATTTTTTTTTTAAACTCACAAAACAGTGAAAGGGATGGTGACATATTGAGTGTAAAAACTCCTGTGAATGGATGAAAAATTTTCACAGCCACACCAGCCAATTCAGTTATATCAGCAGCTTTCTACAGAGCCTTTTGGCCCTGGAAAATGTCATGTGTTTCATCCATGAAAAATGTTGACAGAAGTAGTGTTATACTAAAGCGTTCTAGTTGGAGTCTCAGAGTTGATAGTTCTATTACTAAAACTGTTACCTCTCCTTGAACGGTGTTTACTCAGCTTGTAATTGGATGTTGCAAAACAAGGACTGCGTTGTCATTAGTGTGTGTTATAAATGAGCAGACTTGAGATGACTCTGAAAGGAAAATTTTAAGATTACACAGGGGAAAAAGGAAGATTGGATCATATTTGGTAATTAAACTGAAGCAATTCAAAACACGTGAAAAGGAGACTGTGTCCACGGTTAAACTAAATCTTTCTTACCATGGGGAAAAACACTGTCAGAACATAAAATCAAACTTAAGCTATTTTGTCATTTTGCTTGAGGTTGTAACAGCCTGTAAAAGAACTTTGTGTTTCATACATACACCTGGCTTGAAATTGTGATGAAGTCCATATTATATCTGGCATCTACCCAGTTACAATGTATTCAGGCTCATGGACAGAGCTGCTGTCCACATTAGCAGTCCACTTTTTTAAGCCTTAAGTTTAACCTGTAAGGCTGTAAGGCGTAACGTGATCTTACCTATGAAGTGAAAGATTCAGGGTTGTATGCAATCAAAGAAGTGAAGTGTTCATCCTGGTCATTGTTTATTTATGAATCCAAACGTAGAATAGAGCTTCTCTGCTGTAAGATTCCTGCTGTAGCTGTCTGACTCTGGGCGGCAGCAGAGAAGTGGTGCCAATGTCTGGTTCATGAGTAGTTTGGCCAATTTTGCTTTTGTCCTTTTCCATCACTATTCTGTATTTCCATTACAGCTAAATAATTTGGAGTTGTGTTTCCCTGGTTTCTTGAAGCTTGAATCAGCAGTGTTTACAGGGAACTCCTTTTTTTTTTAAAAAAAAAAAAAAAAAAAAAAAAGCATCATGGATAAAATCACTGAATTTGTTTCTGCTAGTTGAGTAATTATTCCACCAGTTATATAGAGTGAGCAGACAGGTTGCAATTTAATGTGTCTCACTCTGTTTGAAAGCAATTTGGGTGGCTGAGACGCCTGCAGAACCCATGGCTGGGTTTTACAAGACTGAGAATCCTATCAGTAGATCTCGATCTGACTAAATGGATTGGAGTGTAAAATGCAATAGATTTCTGCTGAGCTGCTATAAGTTCCCTAAAGGACTGTTTTAACTCCGGCATGTTGGCTTAGTTAATATGAGAGAGATTATAGTAGCCATTGTCTAATTAATGCTGACGCTCCCCTGTGTAGACATGTACTGTTTGGATACTTGGGGGTGTGGAGACTGTGTAAGAGCATGTGTGTACGTGTGTGTGCGCATAGCAATTTGAGGGTGCACAAGTGTGTGTGTACGTGTGTAGATGCATGTGCCAGAGCATGCTCCTTTGACGTCGCTGACCTTCATATCCTCTGGGTATGCCAGCAGCCATTTATCTTTTATTCATTCTGCCATTTGTGGCCAAGGCAGCTTCTCTGGCACTGATGCTTGTCAAAACAGACCCTGTCCCATGATATGCAGCATGCCGCAGCCTCAGTGGCCTGCACTCTAACAGCTGATCCCATTTCAAGGCAAAGAATTAAACTTGCTGGTTCCATTCCCAAGAATTCACCAGCCGCTCTCACTGTTTTAACAGCCAAAGACAATTTTGTAATTCAATAGATCCTCCAGTTGGTTTGTTATCTGCAGTGGCTGAAAAGACAGGCTTACCAGCCACCGCTGCTGTTGTTGTTCACACCCTGCTAGCTGCAGGAAGCTTCAGCCTGAGCATGCAGCTCTAACATCTGTCAACAACTCAGTTTGTCTCTCACTGACAGGTGTACCCGGAAAAACAAACTGAAGCATTGTTCCAGGGCTTCATGCTTATGTTTAATTCTCTCCACCTGGCTATGTGAGCTTTCAATTATTCAGTTGTTATTAGAAAACAAAGCACAGCAAGAGGAGATTTCCATTTTGGGTGGCATTCCTACAGCTTAAAAACAACTGAGACCTTCATAAAACATACCATATACTGCTGCTAAAAGAATTTGGCACAATTTCTTTAGTTTTCCCCAAGAGAAATGTCATTTTTCCACACAGAACTAAAGGCTCGGTAAATCATTGCTTATCTCTTAACAGTTATTTCTCACCAATTCTTCCTCTATATCTGGGAGAATATGAAATGAATATGAATAGCTGCACAAATATCTGGTGAGTTTAAATCGAAGATAGATGATAACTGTTGAATCTCAAACCTTTTTTTCAGTCACAATACTAAATATTTAAATGCCAGGAATAAAGTCTCTGCGCCTTGGGACTTTACAAGGTCACACTGAATTGGGATGAAAATGAAAATGACTTGATAGCTTCTGTGGAAGCCCATTGATTTACCCTTGCAGAGTGTTTGGCAGAGAACGTCTTCCAGCCTCTTATACCCAAATGATGGTTAGCATCAGGATTACACCAAGCATCTAATTTAAATGCTCGCTGATTGCTCAAGTTGTTTCGATGAAGTAACACTGGGAGAAATTTAAGACAAAAATGAGATCCTACGCATCTCATAATGACATGTCATTGGTTTCTGGGGTCTCTCTGATTCTGCTTAACTAGTCATCAGCTCTCAGCAAGCACCAAGTTCTGCGGAGTGGAGATCTCATTACCGCACTCACTAAATCATTCTCGCCTGATCATCCCCAACAAAATTCATTTGTCTCGTGCAAGACTTCGCACGGCAGCTATTCCTCCCAAAGTAGGTGATCACACCGTACGCCGTGGCAGAGATGTCACCTTCCTCCCCTGAGATTTGAAAAGCATCTCGGTGCACACCAGCGTTTTCTTTTGGGCTTCTTGACATCAGCTAATATAACTGTTATTAGAGGAGAAACACTCCCATATCTAACAATGAGAATTTGATGTGACACGTGTCAACCTCCAGTTCTAGTCATTATTTTCTCTTTGCCTCGACTCTACTCTGCTGAACCTTTCATGTAGTTGACTTCTTTGATCTAGAGCCTTTGATGGCGGATTGTAAATACAACACCATCATGTTTTCTGTTGCTGTCAGGGTTAGCTCTTGACACCTGTGTGATGGATTTGCTCGTCAGTTCCTTTGTGTTGACGGGACTGCTTCTTTCTTAGTTAGAGGCACTGAAATGCGGCACGACTGTCACTGTTTGTGCTCCCCTCGGGAAAATAATCCTTTGCATTTGTTATTGTGATGCAGACAATCATAGACAAAGCTCAGATTTGAGTTTTGCTGAATATAAACAGCAGCTTATTGTTTAAAAATATGAGTCTTCAGGGGGATTCTGGTTTTCACAGGTACTAATTGGCTGAGATTTGAAACATTGCATCCAATTTTAGGAATCATAAGTTCAGTGCTTTTAATCATGTGCATTTTTCAGCACCTGGGAATCATTTAGGTTTTTAAGAAATATCTGTTTTTAGGCATCCTTTTAACATTTAAATGATGTTTTTAGTAATCCTAACAAAGCAGTTATAGTAGTGATTATTCATTTTCTATTCCTTCCTAACCATTCTGCTTCTCCCTTTACCTTTTTCTTTTCACAGATGATAACTGCAGGCTGAGTGACTACCGTCGGCTGAAAACCAAGATTCTGGATCTGCATGACAAACGATACATGGGGGCCCACATCCATGGGGCCCACAAGGATAACATGGCTGCCAGGAAGCAACTGGTTGATATGATGTTTAAACGCTTTGACGCAGATAATAATGGTCAAGTCGACTCCAGCGAGCTCTCACAGGTAACGATACTGAACAAAATGAGATATACACTATTTTGAAAAAAGCTGAATTTATTCAGATGCTTTTGGTTTTGTAACAGCGCTTCCCAGTTTCAAAACACTTGGCAGCTCCTCTTAAGAGTAAGTCGTTTTCGTTTAAAAATGTAATCAAAAGGAGACTACAAATGAACAAACCACCCCCTGTGCTCTGGTGTTTAAACTAGCTGCTTTGATGTGTGCCATAATTGTGTCCATTTTACTCCTCTTACCCTTCCCTCTGGTAGCTGTGGTGCGTGGCTCTAGGTAAATCTTTTGAAAAGCAATGTGGGTCAAAGGAGCGGTGTGCTCATGGGAGGCTGCAGCCTTTGACCAGCGTTGCCAAGAGGGATAGTTGTAAAAAAGAGCTTTTTGTGGCTGCCACGAGGAAGGAAGATATTCTGTGCATAACAAATAAAGCCTCCCAGTACCTGAGGACTGATTTAATATAGAAAGTATTTGAATAAATGAAAGGGTAAGCAAACTGCGGCGGTTTTCAGAACTATGATACCAGTTGCTGTACTTAGGTCAGTTTCCTGCTGATCCAGTAGGATATACTGTACCATCTGTACAGGGGTCACCTTGGTTAGCTTCATCAGTGCACTCTTCCCCAACTGGGGTGGTCTCATTAGATTCATTTGAATATATTTTAGTATTTTGAGTTCAAAGCATCTAAATAATGCCTCAAAAATAGTGATATTGTTTGCCATATTTTCATATTATTTACATATTTTTACATGTTTTTACATTCACATGGTGCCTCATGCCAGCATGAGAGAAATCAATGCTTAGTGAGTGAAATGCATAGTCAACAGACCACGTTGTGCTGTGTTTTATGGAATGATATTGTCAGTATGCTCCGAGTCTGAATTTGAATGTGCCCTTTCAACCTATTGAATATTACTCTGGCACAGATTTTCAAACCTCTTGGTGTTGCATTTATTCTGTTCCAGGCCAAGCTGTACCACTCCACCTTTCCCTAGGTGTTTGAATGACACAAGGCAAGTCAGTAATAATTAACATCCAGACGCAGAAGCACTTTTCAGGGGTTCCTTGAGGGCTGCTTTTAGCCTCCCTCCCCTTTTTTATCCTCAACACATATGGGAATGTTGGCAGATTTCATACAGTGTCAGCTAAACAAATCAAATTTTCAAAGAAAAGCAGAAAAGGGAGGATTTCTGGAATAGTTAGAAATAAAAAAAAAATATCAGTGGTTTGCAGGTGGCGCTTGTGGGGTTTTCAACTGAATCCAGCAGTTTTTCTTTCTGTCTTTCTTTCTTTCTTTTTTTTTTTAAACATCCAGGCATAAATTCATGGCTGTCTGACTTTCTTGTACACATACTGTAGCTGTGTGGGAACAGTGGCTTTCTGACTTGATCTTTTTATGTTCTTAAGCTTCAAAATTGACATTTTAATTTATAATCAACTCACTATCTCAAAACTGCAGCAATTTACTGCTCTGTTTTGCTGCAGTGATGATAAACTTCACAATTGTCATCTACAACCAAAAATGTTGAGAACACTTTTCAGCTTCTGCGTAGTATCACCTCACATCAAAATTACTGCATAATAGATAACTGCATGATAAATATCAGAGCGAAATGGCTTCATTAATTTGATAAATCACTTAATAAAAGAAGGTAGTCATTGGTTGACCGTACCTCAACATAAGGGCGCCTGAATGTAATTATGGATTGGGTCTTTAACCAATTGCCCCTCTGGGGACAAATAAAGTTCTACTTGACTACTTGAATTGACTCAATGAGTTTTTATGTTGGTGTATTAAATGTTTCTCAAAATGAGTTTTTAATAGCTCAGAAAATACAGTTTTATTTTATTTCCAAAAAATGTGAGATTGCATTGTCAGGACAAACTGTATGTTTTCTAAAACTTTAGCTTCTTGAGTTGAAGTTTTTCTTATTGACAAAAGATGAAAGTGAGAGAAAACAGGACATTTATGCAAATTAAATTTTGGTGTGAACAAGCTCTCAAAAGAGCAGTGCACAAGCAAATCTCACTCTTATCACCAGTTGAAAGTACAAAATCATGGCTGCCACCCTCGTGCCCTGAAGCGCCCGTTATAATTGGAGCATTTTCTGATCTCATTTGAAATTCTATGATGGAAATCCCTCATCCAGGCTTACTTGACTTGCAAGAGTGTGCACATGGAGGGGCACAGGGAGCAATTGTCACTGACCTTTCAGTCTTGGGTGCCCTTTTGAAATGGCGAATGAAAACATATTTTTTCCCCCATACAGAATGCTTGAAATTATACCATTTACCGAAAAAAAGATACTATCTTGTCCACCATGGACCCTGCTCTGGCCCTGTCTACCTTAGCTGTCTTGTCTAAAAAAAGCAACAAAAACATGAAGTTGTAGCTGGTCAGACGCAAATATATATCTGCAATTTTGCCAGGCAAAGATTATGTCTTTATCCTGCTCTAAGCTGAGACGTGTTAAAAGTCAAATCTTTGTCTGATATTGCACTTTTAAAGTTTTTTTTTTTTTTAATCCTTGCAACTAAAGAAATACCTTTTACAGTTCATGTAAAAAACAACATTTCAGGGTCACAGCTTGGAATGATTTCTTTTTGTCCCTTTGCAGATATACAGACAGTCAGTCATGTAGTTTTAGAAATCCTAGAATTACATTTTAATAATGAAATATGTTTTAGTACAGGTGACCTCTGCTCACACAGTATATTGAGGGACAGAATAGCTATACTGAATGTGCATATTCTTTGAAATACTGAGGGACACATCTGTCTACAGGATCCAGACACAAGTTCTGCACTAAAGTATACCCTTCAGCAGTTAAAGCACCAAGACCTGCGGCTTATAAACACCACTTTAAATTCTTAAAGGCCACCCACATTACTTTAAGTCAAAGCATGCAGAAAGAAGGACCAGAGAGTTGAGAATGTTTTTTGAGTCTCAGCACCAGTTTTTTAAAGCTCATTTTTGGTTTGGTTTAGATGTAGATCAACTATAAATTATAAAATACTTGGAAGAAAGAGGAAAAAAACACATACTTTTGCAGATGAGCTCAAATTGTCAAAGATATGACAAGACCGGCAGCTCCTCTGTGGTGTACATCACAGTTATTTGTCACCTGTAGTGTTTCTAGGATAGACTAAGGATATGCCATTACAGGTGACTCCCAAATTTTTGGAAGGGAAGTGCACTGATCCAGTGGATGAGCCACGATGTATAAATCCGTCCCTTGTGATCAGCATTTTGACAGCTGATCTAGTGTGATGGATGTTTTACTGCTGGGGCCATGCAGAAGGTGTTGAATAGGATCATGCTTTAACAGGATGACGATAAAACCTGTCCAGTGTTTGGGGCCTTTTCACCATTCACTGTGACAAAAGTTCATTGAGTCTCAGTGTGGCTACAGTGAACTGACAGGCAATACTGTGTGTTTTTCATCTACTTTGACATTCATCACAGAGCTTTGATTGGGCATGGAGTGTTGACTCATTACAGAGATTATATCCACACCTTTCAAAGTAGACAAACAAGTTAAGTACAGTTTTGAGATACTTTACTAGGGTATTTCCATTTAGTGTTTTTTTAATTACTTTTATTTCATCAACTTCCAAGTACAAGTCAGTTTTATCTGAAGCCACAGAATTTTTTCTGTCCGAAGCCAGACCTTGATCTTTTCCTAACCTTGCTTAGTGCCTAAAAATAACCACCAAAATTTTAAGAATGCTGTTGTTACTAGCAGATATTGAACTGTGGCAGAAAACAAATAATACAAGTGGTCAGTGAACATTTACTGATTTGTTTAGTATCAGTATTTTTGAGACCTATCACATACCTTAATTAACATTTCCTCATTATTTAAATCCAAAACATAAATTCTATTATGGTGTCATTCCATGTACTTCAAGATGTATTTGCCTTTTCAAACCAGTGGTATATAAATGCAACTTCTAGGAGAGAGGGTTGATGACAGATATTCAGATATTCAAAAAATACTGCTCAGCTTCTCTAACCAGACATCAATGTACTCTCATTTAAGGTCATCAAGCAAGAAGGTCTGTCCAAGGATTTCTCTGAGTGCACGTTGTTTGACCTGCTGAAATACAATGACGTCAATGATGATGAGCACTTGACAAAAGAGGAGTTCTACACAGCTTTTGGTGAGTACAAACATTTGTTATTAAAATATTTTTTGTGATTAGAAAAAGTCACTTGAGCTTTGAAACTGGTTAAAAAAAAAGACCACTTAACGCTGTTCCTCGAAAAAGAATGGAGGGGGCAGCATGTGATATTTCAAGCTCACATTTTTCATTAACATCATCAGAGAAAACATGGATAAGATGTGACAGAACTGAATTTCTCATCCACAGAGTCTTAGTCAATTCTATTTAATATCTCCTGATTTGTTTTATTACATGTCTTGACGTTAATTGTTCATATCATCTTAGTGCATAAACATTTAGACAAATGTGTTGGCATCATTTTTCTTCAGTTAATCATTATTGACCTATGACAGTAATACAATAATCATGATCAACCTGGAAACAAAAAAGTACAGCTAAAACCATAGAAACAGTAGAAATCTGTTAGAGCTAACAACTCTGGGAGAAATCTTTTGGAAACATAATTATTTAGCACACATTTATTTTAAACCTTACATTCTGTCGATATCCATGCTTCTCTTTCTGATGCTTTTCTTTTAATGTAATAAGATATAAAATGTAAACCTTATGGGCTCCATAAAAGAAAAAGCTTGTCTAATTAAATTTTGTCTGTGCCTGACTTTGAAATCTGAGGAGAAACCAACTTGTTCTTAACATCTGAACTGTCAGTCTGTTGCATCTCCTTGGAAACATGGGCCATGTTTCGAAGTTATGATGATGATAAACTTGGAAATAGTGTTTGATATCTCGCCAAAGGTTTACTGACTTTGAACTCCAGAATGTTGCCAACTGTATTGTCGGTCTTCAGATGTTTGATCCAATAGGGTGGATGGGTAAAGGATTTAGAAACTGGAGTTTGTGCCAAAAGAAGCAGGTCAGAGCTACTGCGAAACAGTAGTTCAAACCAAATCCCCCCCTCATTAGGAAACATAATGATGACAGGTGCTCTGCCATATCTGAGTCACACCAACACATGTGCGCCGGTTTCCTCCCTTTGTTTCCTCCTCATGCTCTCTTTCGTGGTTCTTTGCTGTCTGACATTTTCAGTCAGCTCGATATCCTCTGATAGAATATCCTCTGACATTTGGCTGGCTTGACACATTTAGCAGTGGGAGAGAATTCATAATCAACCATCATCTCATTAGCTCTTTGTATTTAAAGCATTTCTTAGAACAGACAATAAAAAAGTCACAAGAGCAAATGGCAAAGCAAGTCTCGTCTCGTCTGCAATTTTCCACATCATGTGAATGTGTGGGAGCAGACCCCTTCTGGCAAATCACGAAAAGAAAGGGACCTCAGCCAAACCATGAAGAGTTGAGTTACTCTAACTCCAACTACTTTCTCTTCAGTTTTCAGCTTTTCCAGCTTAGCTGCGCACAAAGAAATGGGATGTTTTATGCGAGTAAATCTCTCCTTCTGGGGCAGAGTTTGTTTCAACCTCTTTCTTTCCTCTCTTTTACAGCTTCTTTTCCAATCCAAGCCCCTACACGTTTCTTAATATTGTTATTTAGCAACAATGAGTAGCTGTCCAATATATAAATGACTCACTGCATAAACAATTTCATTACAACTCTTGACTATTCAGGTTAGGGGAAAAAATATAAAAATAAATAAAAGCTGCAGTTTCAATCAAACAATAATGTGCTTAGAATGACTGAGGTAGTTTTTGTGTCGTTGTCAACAACTCTGCTTTTCATGCACTCTACTGGAGCACTTGACACCATTTCACCTCTGTTCATCCAATACTGAATCTAAATGAGTGTTTTACATACTTGGAGGTCATTGTAGTTCTCAGTGGGTGTCTTCTTCACTTTATTCACGTTAAACCTACTTCACTTTGCTAAATGCGTAGGTGCTTCAAAGACAGGCCCTCTGTATGCCTTTGAGGTGGCTGAGAAAGAAAGGCAGATAATAAGGTCACAAATTCACCTTCTCTTGAGACTAACAGCTGTATTGAACATTTCAATTCACCTAATTTCAACAGAACTCTATTCATCTAACCAGGGGAGATAACACAGTCATTCTGCAAAGGAGCAGACACATTAAAATCTTAGAGATGTAGATTTTCCTTCATTTTCACCTATGGTGTGGTCTTCAGAAAAAAGGGGGTAGATAGTAAATCTGGACCAGACCAGCAAAACAAAAAAGCTGACTAGAAAATGTTTGAAAGCTGAGTTGAGCTGCAGAGTCAAGTGTCAATTGTCAGTAGATTCAGGAGGACCAGCAGATGTTGCATATTGTGGGGAGCCATTAAATTCAAGGTTCATATCTTCCATTTGCTCCCTTAAAGAAAGTCGGTATAAAAGCAAGCTGGAGGACTGTTCCTTTGAAGGTTCATATCATGCAAGGATTCAGCATCTTGCTCAGCTGGATAAATGCTCAGCAACATGGAATTTAAACCAGAGATCTTGGACCCAATTTTATACTGACCCGTGGAAAACCTGCCTGAACCCGAAGTGCATGAATTAATTTTCAAAGAGGAGAGACTTGATCAAAGGGACAGAGAACATCCAGACCTGTTCTGATGATGATAATCTATCAATAATTCTATCAATTAACAAGCGGCTGTGCTGGAAAAGAGCAGAGGTGTGATTATAATAATGTCTTAAGAATGAATGCACAGTCACAAATTATTTGTTCATATGCTTAAAAGACACATCTATATCAATAATTGAAAGTCCTATTTCAGCCTGCACCAACAGTCAAACATTCTGTTGTTGGGAACTTGGCAATAGATAGACAAAACGCAACGTTCTCTAATATCTGTTGGATAAATTAAATTCCAAAAAACATAAAGATCAATCCTGCAAGCCTGGCTTCATTTTTCTCTGAAGTTCAACACACCGTTTTCTCCTGTGAGGTACCACATGATCAGAGCTGGTGCTGCACGTGCTGGAGTATATTCAGATCCTTTGGGGTATTGGATGTATTGACATATAGACCTGAGACTGGTGGCAGGGTCAAGTCTCGATTCCTCAGAGCCAAGTAGACCTGTTAAGACCTCTAATTCAATCCCATCTTATGCAGTTGAAAAATCACCACCGTATTACAGTACTGCATTATCGCTGTGACACCCATAATCATCTAACATCATCTGTAAGATTCACATTAGGAAATAAATGCTAATTGAAAATGCATTACTTTTTATGATGTTATTGCATCGACTAAAAAACACTAGTCAGTCAGATTTACTGAGCATAGCCAATCTATTTTATTACTGTTGGGGTTCTTCCATATACAGGTATAAAACAACCATATTATGTATCACACAGCTAGAGCTACCTATTTTTTCTTTTTTAAATCTGAGTGGACAGGTGCACATCTGTGGATAAAATGCAATTACAGGCACCTTCAATAACGGCTTGAGTTATAGCTTTGAACATGTATCACATTGGCTTGTAGATTGCAGATGTTGCCAGGAGACGAGCAATGCAGTGCAACAACATGGACAGGAATTATTTGATCTTATAGACCATGGTCATAGTGCCTGAGGCAAATGCATCACAAAGTTATAGTTTTTCAGTTCATTGCTGACATAATCTGTGAGTGGCAGCTATAAAAATCTATGCAAATACTTTAAGCGCTGTCATAAACTGAGCACCGTCATAAAGTAAATCCGTTGATCCAGTGTGTCCAGAATTATGGCGCAGCTTGGAAAACGAACAGCAGTAAATGCAGAATGACTCCCCATGAAAACGGCACCTGTCTGACTATTCTGCTAATAAGGACCCTTTGCACACCTTTGTGGAATATTCAAAGCGTGGCAACATTGTTTGTCAGGACAGAAGATAAGACTTTAATGTCCATGCATTATTCATTCCTCCTTTGCATAGACTAGAAGGGGGTTGAGAATCAATTTGCTTCAGCTTGCAGTAAGGAAACTGTCTGGCAGAAGTGATGTCTTTTAATTAGATGATGTTACAGATATGAATGATGTCTGCCATGCTCCTGATAGTCAGCCCCTTGTCATTGTTGAATAATTTGGTGAATGATGGCCCAGTGCATCATGGGTAAACAGATAAGGTGTCATCTATCATAAAGTGTCGTTAACTTTTGGTAGGAGTGTCACAATACATTGGGGCATTGACTGGCAGACATTAACATCAACTACATGGAGCACTAAGACAGAAAAAGCGGCATCATGGCACTATACACAAAGTGTTTGAGAAAACCTGCAGTATTACAGTATACAGGGTACTGCAACGACCTTGAATACACACTTAGGTGTATACAAAGGTTTTGTAATAAATAATTTGTACGTACAATAGTTATACTTTATATTGTGCCTGTCAGTCAATATAGCAGAACTGTAATTACTGTGTGCTGCATGTATAGCTATCACAGTTGTGCCTCTATATGTAGAAATCAGCAAAAATTCAGCATTGATGCTTCCTTCAGTTACTCTGGAGCCATGGACTCTGCTAAAACACAATAGTGGAAACCACCTTTGTGCAGTCAGTGCTGAGAGAGGTCTGTCATCTGCAACAGACTGGTCAACATCTGCGATTACTCC
This sequence comes from Lates calcarifer, assembly GCF_001640805.2. Lineage (NCBI taxonomy): Eukaryota > Metazoa > Chordata > Actinopteri > Centropomidae > Lates > Lates calcarifer. The sequence continues at coordinate 21,263,429 of NC_066840.1, read as the reverse complement.
CAAATAAACTTAAGAAAAGGTCACGCTCACAGTTTGCCATAAGTAATATCTTAACCTGAATATAAAAAGGGAGACTGGAACATAGTCATGTTCCACTTACCACTGAGTATATTTGATTTCAGCTATCAGGCAGTGTACGCACTGGCCAGTGTCTAATAGGTAGCTCAACATTAGCCAAGCTGGGTAGCATTATTAAAGCTGCTACACTCGAGGCAGACTGTGACTGCATCCTTGTGCCAGTGTGCTTCTTAAGCCCTTTGAAGTTGGCTGGACAATCACAGGGTGCTTTGCCTGTGCACCACACAGTTTAAATGTTATTAGTTTGGGTACACCTACTAAATGCATTCTCTAAGCGTCTAGACGTGCTGCTTCACAGACAACAATGAAAATGAATGTGCAAGTGCTTGGAAAGAATCCTCTGTCTGAATGCTCCCTCAGGCTGGTTTGTTGGCATTAAACCTCATCCCCAACAAAACCTCCTCTCAGGTCCACACACAGCAGACTTGCATTGTTCCTTGCTTTTTAAACACATGCTAAAGGCCTCATTCCTTACTGGCAACTGAAACAGTTGTGCTACTTTATATACTTAGCTGTTATGAGTACAATTAGCTCATCTCAATTTTCTGCAAGTGTTTTTGAATGTAGAGTTTATTTATTCAGTACACTTTATTTATCTGATTCACAGTAATGACCTTAATTGTATTTTCTATCAAGTAGAGTAGTAATGGTATTTGTGCTGCACTGTGGAATGTATCTCACCCCTGCTTGTTGTTCTTGGGTGCCAAGATATTGATCTGAACCCTGACACCACCTGACAGAACACACAGCCAGGAGATACAGCTCTTTGATTTCTGCTGAGGCTAGAAGCCTTGGACTGCCTGTTAGACTCCTGGGGGACTGGTGGGAAACTAAGACGGACTGTAACGTGATCCATCATATTGTGATGTTGATGTGGCCCTCACAGGTTGCTTGAATTGAAGGTGAGAGTTGACACTGGTTTTATTAAACACCAGTATCTGTATTGTATGTTAGTGCCAGAGATGACCCTCCTCTTTCCATATTTACAGCATATCAACTAGTGTTCATATTGACCATACCTGTACTTGCATACCGGCATTTGGGCAAAAGTGATCCATGGAAGTGGCCCCTCACTGCACAGACAGACAGTATCAAGGTTCACTTAAGGGTTTTTTAAGGACACTTCAGTAAAAAGTGCAGGGTTTGTCTATCTACATGTTTATGCAACTAAACGCCATTATTAAGTTGAGAAATTAATCTCACCAAAAGGTATATTTTGTACCTGTTTTGAAGCTTTTAATCATTTGACATGATTCTAATCAGTATGCCCATTTTATCATGGAACTACTTTTTGTCCATGTTGGCGTAGAATTAAAAAAATATTTTTAGATTTTTAAATGGATCCTGTGGTGAGATTGTTTGCTTAATTGCTGTTTACAAGGTCAAGGATGGACTTTGAACCTCCAGCATTTTCCCTGTGGTAGTGGAAGAGTTTCTCAACTAAAAATATGCAATTGCATATTTGGATAATTTTAGAGCATTATTAATACCAGAAAGTCAAAACATGCTAAAGAGGTCCAATGGGGGGCAACTACACCCATTAGATCTGGGAAAAGTCTTGCTCTCCACAATGATTTTGCATTAATTCGGCTTAGGTGGTGCCCAGAAAGGCTTGGGTACTGCAGCTTAGCCTTACAGGGAAAACCCTGAACTCACTACTCGCTTATATAGGTTTTTATATAGGATCATTGTCATGGGTAAAGGGAACTGTTGCTGCTGGCTGGAGTTAGATGGTATCTCATGGATTAACTAATTTTCAAATACTGGTCTAAGCAAATTGATATATCTGCCTCTTTATATGAGTGCAGTTGTGATGTTTTTTTTTTTTTGCATTTTTCTCTTTTACATTTGTTTGTCTACTTTTTGATTCATTTTATGCCATCTCCTTTCTCGTTTCCTTTTGTTTAAATGAAAGACAGCTTTAATCTTGTGTGTTTCCAAGTCTGGTGTAATTCCTACATTTGCAGAAAGTTTGCCAAGCTTGAAAATTAGTTGACTTACACTCTCTACTTCTGTGAAGATTATAATTAGCCATCCAAACCAACAGCCAGGCCTCTTTCAGGGAGGGCTATTTCCATTAAGGCAAGTTTGCTGTTATTTGGCACCCGTGGCACAGCGACAATTAATGGATACTCAAGCTTTTACTTGTCAGAGCTCCTGCTGAGCTTTCCATTCACAGGCTGTGAGAAGTGGTGTTAAAATGGTTTCATAATTCATGGCTCATTTTGCAACATGTGACTTTTCCATCTCCAGAATGTATTAGAGAGATTTAAAAGAAGTTGAATTACTTTTTTTTTTTTTTAATTCTGAGTGAGCTGAAGTACAAGGGCCAATTTCCCCAGCAATTCCCAAGGAAGGATTGTTCTTTCCTCTTCAACTTGATGACAAAGGGAAGGCACTGTATGTTTTTAACAATAATATATTTACTAAAAACAAAGCTGTTTGTTTTTGTTTAGAATGGAAAAGATTATTCCATTACTATTTATTAAAGTCACTTATAGGTTCAGCTATAAGCCTCTCATTTATTTTGTATGCACTGAATCACTTCACAATTCTGCTGCACAGATAAGAATTAAAGTTCTGGATTATACTGGTAATATTACCTAATATTGACAGGTTTTAAGGTATATCTTAGCAGAAGACACTGGATGTTTTACTGAAAAAGAAATTACAGCAGAGTTTCAACTACAGATCAAGCAAAATAGACACTTAGCATTAGGTAGAGTTTGTTTATGTCCTTGACTGGTCACTGATAAGAAGCAGTTATGTTTTTGGTGCACAGTTGTTGTTGAACGTTGGTAAAAAAAAAACCAATAAAAATGTGAGGGAGCCTTTTATGTATACACCTGAAGTTAAGTGCTACACCTCAAAGAACATGATAAAAATATAACTGAGTGACAAAACAATAAATTAGAATAAAAGGCAAACCAGCAGTCTTTCTAACAATCCAGATCCTCTCCCAAGAGAAATGTGTTAGTATGCAGTAGGGATTGATCGATTATCGGCCGGGCCGATTATTGGCCGGGCCGATATTCAGCATTTTGACGCATATCGGCATCGGCCGTTTTTTTTAATCCAATAAGAGATCAATTTAAAACGCGGTTATTTTGGCGCTGATGCAGCCGCGCCTCTCTGCAGTCACTACGCTGTTTTCGGGATTGTCCCGCCCACAGCACCATCTGATTGGTTACACACAGAGCCACGGCAACAGCCAATCAGCAGTGAAAGCTGTGCGTGCACAGTGCTCACACACACTGAACAACTCTTTTTGCACCACAATCTGGTGCTGCGCAGTTGGGACTACTAATTGTACATTTCTGTGCAAATTTAATTTAACTTTGTTTTATTTACTTTATAAAACTTCAGGAAGCTATTTATTTATTTATTTAAAATTTCAGTTAACTTTATAAGAGATGCTGCTGACCCTGGGAGCTCCCTGCACCTTTTGTTTTTGTTTGAACTTAAAACAAAGATAAGTGAAAGATAAAATAACATTTCAGTTATATTGAAATTTTGGAAAACTTTATTTACTGTAGAAAACTTTAGGGAGCTATTTATTTGTTTAAGTTTTCATTTAACTTAAGACATGCAGCTGAGCCTGAGAGCTCCCTGCACTTTTTGTTAGAATTTTAAAACAAAGATGTCTGTTGTCTAAAATAATAAAAAAAAAACCTTTAACATGTTGCAAATCTGAAAAGCTGTTTAATAAACATTTGCTTAAAGGCATTTAAGCAAAGTTAAGTGCTGGAGTTTGTATTATTCAAAATTTTGATGCCAATATTTTCATTTTCACTGCAAATGAATATCGGCTCCAAATATCGGTTATCGGCCTTTTTGACTACTAATAATCGGTATCAGTGTCGGCCCTGAAAAAACCATATCGGTCTATCACTAGTATGCAAGCCCCCAGTCTTTTTTTTTCTTCCACTGGCACACTTTAAGTGTAATCTCCATAGGGTGCTGTTCAGATCACACAAATTCCAATACTTCTTTCCATATGTTGAGAACTTCCCTTCCCTTATATCAGTAATGATCACCTAAGGGCCCAGGTTTGAGCATGAGCTCTTTGGTTTCATTGTAGCCATATGCTGCAGTGGTGGGCGAGAGATTAAACACTGCTATCTGCTTCTTGTATACTTCTGATGGAGCATACTTCCTTTTGAATTTCTGGTAAAGTCAGTTTGTCCGGTGACTGTCCTGCTGCTGATAGGGCAGCTGGTTCAGTGGCACTGTTAGAGGTCGTAGTATTTTTGGATTCAGTGAATGAATGCTACAGTAGTGCTCACACGCCACCGATCGTCTGCTTTAAATTCCCATTGTGGAGAAACCTTCCCTCAAAATATATTTTATGCCCTCTGACTGAGAGGGGTTCAATGTGCTTTTCTGGCTGTCAGGATTGTTTAGCAGTGCAGTGTAAACAGATTGCAGCATTCCTTCTCTTCTCTCAACATTTAACATCTCCTGTCAACCAGCTGAAGGTGTTGGCATGCACCATTTGCAGTCGTGCAGCTTCTCAAGTGTGCTGTGCAGCTAATGCTGGTGTGAAACTAGTAGAACGCAAGACAGTTGGATGGAGGCTTACTGCATTTCCTACTGGTAAAGGTAATTGATGCTGGTGCTAAATATACTGCCCTCTTAGCACACAAACAAACATTTAAACAGATTTCTGATGTAGCTCAGAATGATGAAGGAACAGGCGTCACTCAACGCTCAACAGTAAACCCTGGTTACAATAAATGCCATAGCTTAAGTGCTCTATGATTTACTTATTGCTGTGAGATTGGGGAATTTTTAATTAGTTGTTTTCCACAAGGTGGCTGTGATAAAATTACTCCAATTAGAGCTCCTCTTAGGTTCTGTTGCATACTAATGCTGTCCGCCCCTCAGGATCTCTCCCAACAGATGCTTTGGAAAGAGATGTGAGGTTGATCAGCCAGAGGTAATGCACTCACTAAGGCCATATGTTAATATTTTACAGTCATCGTGATTTGTAATGTTTGTGGGAGGAGAGAGGAAGTGGGTAATAATTATCCTCTCGCCCTTTACAGAATACAAGCAATTCTTGCATTTTTAAGCATGTTATAGCAATAATACTGCAAAAACACAATTATTTCTTAAATGTGTGGAGATGTTGATAGATACTAAAAGACTGGTCACTGTAGCTGTGCCTGGAGTATTTTTCCTTGGACTGGGCCCATTCAGAGCATTATAAAATAATCTCATTTAAGTGGAAAAGCTCAGATTCACATCAAAGGTATTTCCTCCCTCAAAATGATGCCAAAGTACTTTGACCTAAACTTGAGCTCTAGACTTTTCCACATAAACAAACATGGATTTATTTTCATTGATGAATTCACTTGTGCAGTTGTAGAGTATGACTGTCTCAGGCGATGTCGACTGAAGTTATTACTTTCAGAGATGCTCAGAAGATCTTAATTACAAGTCTGTGATGTTGAAATAACAAGCTTCAACGTTTTCATCTGTTAATTTCCACTCTTGTTTTCTCAGGCTTTGGTTTTTTAAGCCTGTTTATTGTGCACAAGCAATAAAACACATAGTACACAAGAAAAGTGCTGGTTTGATTACAAAACCCAAAGGGTTTCACAGAAAAACAAGATTGAACTATAAGACACAAATGAAGTCTTCACAGCTGAAATGAAATTGAATCAATACACAAACTTTGTTGTTTGGCATATTCTTATGGGTTCTCTCTCTTTTATTTGGTTATTGTAAAAGACTTTGTCAGTTTGTTGGAAATACTGCGGTGCTGTATATAAAGTCAAGTCAAAAGTCAATGTCAGCTTTATTGTCAATTCTGCCATATGTATGCACATACAGAGGATTTAAATTTTGTTGCTCTTAGACCCACGGTGCTGCAAGGTGAACATAAAGGTAGAAAAAAAATATATATAAAAAAAGATATTTAGAGAGAAATAATACAAAAATAGAAATAATAAATAAGAATAAAACTTTTACAATACAACTGTAGGTCACTAAATATAAAGTTCATTATTATTGTCAAATCTCAATGTCAGTGCAGGACTTGGAAAGGAAGCTCCCACCCTTTTATCTAATTATACATGCCTGTTGTAAGTAATGTAGGTTAAACAATAAGGTAGATAATCCAAAATGGACCAACATAACATGCATTTACAATGACCTGCACACAAAACAACAACAACGGTTAAATGGTAAATGTACAAAGGCAGTATAGAAAGGGAAACGTGAAGTAGCCCACCCTGGGAATATTGCAACCCACAGAAAAAAAAAAAAAGTTGGAGTTTATAGTAACAGCTTCACTCAGAATTTGGAGATTGTGTGCAACAGAAATGATCCCAAAACAAAATACAAAAACAATATTATTTATAGCTTATATTAAAGGTATACATTATAATGTGCTACACATTGTCATTCTAAATATTTTTACAAATATAATGAGGAATATAATATAATGAGGAAAATCCTTGGTGTACTGAGAAAAAACTGTTTTGTAGCAATATGAAGCCTATTATATACAGTATGTGTTTTTATATACTTAATAGATTGTTTTGGAATATTGGGTGTTTGTTGTAGGTGGAAGGGTCATTTTTGTCTGTATTGTCTGCAGCGTGCGAACTACCTACTTTAACATCCCCCTGAATACAGAACAATAATCATGGTTATGTAAAACATATTTACAATTGCGTTCCCTCCCCAAGTTTCCTCACTCAGCATCACCATTAGGTTATATTTATTTGTTCTTCTAAATTAAGTTGTATCTGTGTTTTGCACATACAACCTGGATTTGTGTGAGGGCACGATCTCTGTCGGCCTGTGTGCTTGTCTTTGGGTGTACTTTAAAATCACCTGATTAGTGTTTTCTCATTGTACATGAAGCCACTCTGTTTAGTTGTGTGACTTGTGGCAGCAGTTCAACATTAAAAGCAAAAAATAAGCATTTTCTTTGGGATAACAAAGGGAGTAGGTGAACCTCAGTGTTCAAAACTTTCCTGTCTCTGTCAAACATTTAAGTCCACTGAGTCACTCATCTGCAGTATCAAAAACAGAAATCCCATTCTTCTTGCTTTGGGAGAGAGTTTGCACAAATCAACTCAACTAAGATCAGAGAGCATTCACATGAATGTGTATTCTGTTTTTGGGGTGTTTTTTCCCTTTTGAGTCTTTGCATATGGGCTATGAATACTCAGCATCAGGGAAAATACTTTTATCTCCACTTCAAAATGTCAAACTCAAAGCAATTGGGGAGGTACACAACCGTTCAGGCTTCGTAATATTGAACATCATTGAGACGAGAGAGCGGGAGTGTGTCAGAGGAATGAAAGACTTGGTGAAGAGAGACAGAGCAAGTGAGCATGTGTTTGAGAAAGAGAGCGACAGAGCATGATAGAGGATGGAGTAAAGGGGTTGGCTGAGCAACCTTGGTGCAATTTGTCTTCATGCAGCTGGCCCCTCACAACGTCCTGCAGGCCCTGGCTATTTTCCCTGACAAGCTTGTTGCCTCCAGTGCAATAGGTGATTTACCTCTTGCCGTGGCACTGACCAACATCCCATTCTGGGAGCAGAGCAGAGTAAATCAAAAGTCTGGACTTCACCGTTAATCACTAATTACAGGTTCGATGGTGAAGGTTGATCCTTCCCAGGAGGCTGAGTCCCCCAGGCCTCAAATCAGACCAAAAAGAGGAGCCAAGGCCACTTCCACCTCTGATAAATCTCTCGCAGAGGAGGTGCCGGACTCAAAGTGTTTGAGTCGGCTCCAGCAGCCCAGACTCCCATCTCTCTGAGGAGTTTCTCATTCAGGTCAGATTCTAGCCCTCACTTCCTTCTTCCCCTCCCCTCCCCTCCTTCCCCCATCCAGCAGCTAAAGCTATGATGGAGCCTGCCTGGCCGTCTGTCGCCCACTTTCTTCTTTAAATTCTCCCTATAACTTCACACATTTCTATCCCCCCGGGGATCAGTGGCAAATCGAGTTTGTTGCTTGCAGCGTATTCCAAGAGCATTAAGATACAAGGGGGGCTGTAATTGAATGGTTAGGGAGGACATTATTGAAGGAGATTTTTGTCAGCATATCCACCCACCACCACCTCAACACCATGGAGAGCGCCAAGTAGCTGCATGGTGTGTTCATCTGCTGGCTATAGTGTTATCAGTGTCAGGGGAGGAGGAGGATGCGTGACTGATGGAAGATCCACTTTCCTTAATTTTTCACTTTCTGCATCAGGGCTCCTTTAATGTGTTTTACTTTCCCTGCTGTGTTGGTCTTCTTATTTTCCTATTTAATCTTTTTTTTTTTTTTGATCATCACATGCTTTCATCATTTAACCTTAGTCTAACATTTTCGTAGAACATTTAATGATTTTATTTTAAACTAAAGAAAATTATTAAAAAGAAAACAAATTTAGAAATCAGCAAACCAGTACAAAAAACATGAATCTTTAATAGTAGACATTTATTTGAAAGAGAAAATGAAGATGGACAGTAAAATTATTACCCAAACTGTCCATTGGAAGCATCCTTTCTAGTTTAAAGATAGACTTCCTGGTTCAGCTTTAACCAACTGTACTTGCTGCAGCTGTGTGCACTTACATTTGAGTAATGAGGGGTTATTAATGACATAAATGGTGTAACTAATCTGACAAAACTGTCTGCTTGTACAACTTGTTTGTTGCCTTATCTGAGCCAGTTTTCCAAGAAAACTGCAGCTGTTACTTTGAGCACAACACGATCTTAACCTGACTGAACTGAAAATAAAAACCCAATCTGTAAAAAAAAAAAAAAAAAAAAAAAAATAGAATAGAAGAAATATGTCATCTGTTGACATTTGGCATCCTATTGCCAATTGCCATATTGCATTATACCAAAAAAACAACAGAATCACAAGGTCTCATCTGGTTTAGTTCAGCTCTCTGTGGAAGGAGCACTTACTCACATTAGTTTGGGACAGTTTGAGCTTTTGCACTAAAGTTTCAGTTTGCTCCATCCTGCTAGAAATGTCCACCAGAATTTAATATTTAACAAGTTGGATAATGGTGTGTAGAGTGATGTTCTCTACTGCAGATTCATTTTGTTGAGGCGTTAAGGATGAGTGTGTTACTACTGTAAGATCATAGCTAAAGTCAGCAGCTTGTCTGTGAGCCCAAAAACATCCATTTTGTTGTGGAAACTTTTCTGAACTGAGCTTGGACAGAACTAAAGTTGTTCCACTGTAGCCTCACTGGATAAAATACAATTTTAATGAGGCCTTGTAGAACCAGGCAGTTTTTGTTCTCTAATATTTTTCATTTCCCTTCAGTCATTTCTTTGTGCCTGTGATGGCTCTCATATCACCCCTGCTGACTGCTGTTGTCATGTCTTTATTACATACAAACTGCTCTCTACTGATCAAACGTGTTCCATCAAATGACTGCTGTCACATTATGATGTCCACGGGGGAAATGTTTCAAGCACGTTATGAAGTTGGTTATTGCTTTTCATGTACCATTTAAACCCTTCCTTTTCTCATTCAATACAAGTGACGGGTTACGTTCATTACAAAAGGAATTTCTGTCTGTGCAGGCCATCACAAACCATTTTATCATCACTCAATGAAAGAGACTGACTAATGAGTGAATAACTCATGTTTGCTTTTTTAGAAATGAAAGACTGATTGGCTCATTAATGGATGTTTGAAACCTGCTTTCTCATTTCTCTTCATATGTGTATATGAGATGATTTGGTATGCAACAATAATGAAACATTTAACTCCTATCTCAAAGTTAAAAATATAATAAACAGTGCATCATCCAAACACAATAAGAACTATTAACCACAGTGTTTGAAATATACACTGATCAGCCACAACATTAAAACTACCTCCCTAAGGTAGGATCTGCCACCAAAAACAGCAATTGGATTTGGGTCTAGGGAGTTTGGAGGCCAGGTCGATGCCTTGGGTTCTTTGCCTTGCATTCTGGCGATCTGCCATTGCCATGGGGGGTGTGATTGGTCCGCAAAACATTGTTTAGTTGGGTGGAAAGTGTGAGTGGTTTTAATGTTGTGGCTGATCAGTGTATAATCTAAGGATTGCATACATATACGTCATATACAACTTGATATTGCAATATATGGCTGCATGGATGTGAACAGTGCATCAACAACACCTGTAAAATATAACACAATCTGATGCAATAGCCTGGCAATGTGTTGTACACTGGGTTCATTGAAGTGATTGAATCTTTGTCAACTCTGTCACAGAGCAGTTGACTCTGAGGTTGACATTAATGGTGCTGCATTGAATTACATTTATACTGAAAGATGTTTCTGTTATTTTGTCCACAAAGCAGTAAGCAAAGTCGAGCAGAAACAGCTTTCTGTTGTATGTCACTATAATAAGCTGTTTCTGTTATTTTGCCTACTGGGTATACAAAATAATAGAACTATCTTATAATATGGTTTACAGATTTATGCAAAAAATATACCAATTATTTCAAAAGTAGCAGCCTGGGTAAAACTGGTTTTCACCTATATTCTAGGCCCCCATAGCCCCAGAAGTTGTTATGTTTCCTGCAGGAGGAGCAAATTGATCACCACAGTTTACAGTAATGCTTTTATCAATTGAAAGGGAAGAGAAAAGTAAGGAAGAAGAAATCCGAAAATGCAAATAAGCTGCTGATTAAGCACCACATTTAAGAAAGAAAAAAAAAAACAGTTAGAGGACAGTGTTTGTGTTGCTAATTGTATTTTTTTAACACATTTATATCAGGATGTTTTTGTATCATCTATTTTCTCTCTTTTTACTAAATGATCAAACAAAAACAAGCAGTTACGGCCCTGGATTTTTTTTTAAGTCAACAAAGCTCCAGGATAAGATAGGTTCTCACAAATTACTACAGAGTTGGGTCAGCTCTTCACTAACATTATAATCATCTAAACTTGGAGATATACGCCACTCAGAAGAAAACGATTGTTATTAATCCTCTAATTTTGATTTAATCCTGGCACTGATTTGCCCGGGCTTAAGTAGGGTTTCATGGGGCCAAATGAGAGATTAAGTAGGAGCTTCCCGCTGAAAAGAAGTACGACTTGTCTCACGGCTCCAGTCTGATTGGCCTGGATCTAATGGGTGAGCCAAGTTCACAGTTCAAAGACACAACAAGTGGTCCAGACACAGTAAATGAGCGAGAAGGTTAAAACAGCATTCAGAGGCCGTTGGTACGGGGCCACCTGAGTCATGCTGTAATTGAAGGTGCTCTCATCCTTATTCTCTGGGCTGTGGCGAGTGAACACTGTCTGCCGGACCTGCTCTTTCATTAGGTTTTTGTATTTCATGCCCTTAGGAGCAGAACAAATTGAGTCTCTGTTTCCTTTTGCTCCGTTGCTCATTACCCAAGAGAAAGATTAAAAAGCATTCTCTCACAGACCACGTTACATAATACCACCAAAGAATGGATGAGCGTACATTGTACTCCTTGTCTCATCAAAATACTGGACACACAAAAGGCGTTAACCAACCGTAGCCATGCTGACCTCTCTATCACCCCACCCTGGCTTTTAAATGAAAATTAACTGTCGAAATCTCAACCACATTTCATCATCACTGGAAACATGCTTGGAAAAACTTTGTTGTATTGCAGGAATACTGAGACAAGCAAAGCACTGACTCTGATCGAGTTCTAGGGCTGTGTTTCCATGGGGAACCTCTCCTGGCAGCATGTTTTTTTCCCCTGTGTTACTTTCATCAGAAAGGATGCACTTCTGGGCTTTTACAACAGCGTGGAGAGCCTGGCTTGTTTTAAACTCTCAGAACACCGAGCATGTTAAAAATATTCTGACTTTGAGTTACAAAGCAGTGCGCTGCAGATGAGATTTCAGCAGCAGACCTGCAGCACCGGTGCTCTCCAAAAGTGTCTCTTTGGTTCTCTTAGCTAAAAAAGAGGTACATGGTGGATCCTCAGCAAGATCCATGGAGAAAGTAGAACTTTCCATTATAGTATCATCACATAAATTATGCAAAGTATTTACAGAACATTAAACTTAATTCCTTCCCATTACTTTGAAAATTGCAATAATTGTGCTGCCTCAGTGCATCTTTAACTAAACAAACATCTGCCTCTACAGCACAACAGCAGCTAATTGAGAGACTCTTGTATTTTGTATTGTTGTTTTCAGGCTTCATTAAGAGAAAAATGTGAGCAAAACAGAAATTCTTGCATTGTGGAATATCTCAGTGAGTTTATTCCACTCAATTATGAGCTGTTATATAAAAGTAAAGTCCATCAAATTTCAGATATAAAGCGTAGGCAGACTCTCACTTGAACACATTTTCTTCCCTTGTTCCAGTTAATTCACTCAATTTATAAGTTTTACAAAGAACTGGAATTGTCTTCACTTTCACTTAACAGTTTAATTTCAGTCAATCATCTCCCTAAGACAGTCTGTCTAACAATGTGTCATTTTTTTCCCCCCATCTTATCAACAGATGTCTACCTGCTCACCCTTCCAGATGACCAGAAAGTGAGCGTCACCACAGTAACAGTGGGCCAGAGCGCCGTGTTGACTTGTGCCATCACGGGGGAACGAAGGCCTCCTATACTGTGGAAGAGAAACCATCAATATCTGAACTCCTTGAACCTGGAGGACATCAATGTAAGAGCTAACTGTCACCACACTCTCTGATTTATTGTTTCTAGATAGGGACATAATGAAATTTGTAGTTGAAACACCGGTAACACATGCAGTGTCTAATTACTGCGTTTTCACGTCATGAAGCATTGTGACCTTTTGACGACAGTTCCAGAGATGTTGTCTTTTTTGCATCCTGTATTTCTCTTTCATCATATTTAAACTTTTTTTTTTTTTTTTAGAATTGGCTCAGACTGTCAGCACATTTTATTTGACTGTTGGTGCCGGCTTTGTATTGTAGGTCTGACAGTAATCCAGGATGTCAGTTTGTATTCTTGGTTTCTGTGTTTAGAGACTGCTGGGAGGGACAGGGATTTCAGACAAAGAAAGAAGATGAAGGGGGATACCAAAGGGGTTCAGCCCTAGAGGAAGGACCTACTTTTACAACTCTGCGAAAGACTGTGCGTGCGCGAATGTGTCTGTCTATGTGCGTATGTGTGTTAATCTACATGCACGGCTCCAGACAGCCCTCTGTGTCACTTTCATCCACATCAAAAGGAGCAAAGATACTTATGTTGCGAGGTACAGAGGAGGCAGACCTCCTTTGCCTCACCCTTTTCCTCTCAGTGTGTCCGGGCTGACCAAGATGAGTGTGATACTGCTGTGCATAATTAAGTCAACACTGTCGCAGTAGATAAAGGGAGACCCAGCGAAGCTGCTAATGTAACATTAAATGTTGATGACCCTTAAAATGAGTAAGAGGCGCCCAGCTGTCGCCAGTCATCCTTGGCACCATCAACTGGCTCTAAACTAGCGCACTGGTTCTGGTTGTTGATGATGTGTGATTCCCATAAAGAGCAGCTCAGAGCCATGAGGTGACTTTTAGGCCTGTGCATGCGAGAGTAACAGCTTTTCCAACGTTTTCCTTTTCTAGTCATTTTCTATAATATATTATGACTCCTTTTAAGCCATTCATGGGCAAAAAAGATGTATGCAAGTGCTGGGTGTGACAGAAAAAGAAATGTCAAGTCAGATTATCTCTTGAAAACACTGAATAGCTTTTGGAGGATTTACAGGAGGAGAAAAAGGAAAGGTGCGAGGTCCTGTAAGGTCAACGCAGGCTTTGATCTACCTTTCATATATTTCTTTTTCCAAGAACTGTTTTACTTCTTTCCTTTTTTTTTGCAGATTCAATAGAGCTAGTTTTTGTTTCATCTCCTGATATCGCCTGAAGACACATAGCTAAAGTTCAGTGTCCTGACCAGAGGTGGTCTTTGTTGGCGCTTCACACACCGTCATCAGTTTCCCCCTGTGACTAATATCAGATCTTGCACAGGTGTATTTTTCAATTCAAATGTCAGCTCAGGGATGAAAGCTTCTGCTGCCAAATGCTGTTCAGTATGTCCATTGTATCAAAAAAAAAAAAAAAACCTTTGTCTGAAGTTCATCAATAGCTGGAATAATGACAGCATGTAGGCGAAGAACTTGAAATGACCTGTTATCCTTTGAAATTGTTGGACATTGCATCAGAACATTTTAAAAATCTCTTTTTCCACCTGTTCACTTCAGAATCACGCAGTCTTCATTTCTTTTTCCCCATTATTGAGACAGTGGAGAGGAGAGCAGGCTGTGTTGGTAATCAATCAAACCTTGGCCTTTTGTGGTTTGCAACCATCATGCTCTTGGAGAAAGCATCAAAGTTTGATTTCAGTCCACAGAACTCATAGCTCGCCTTACGCATCACAGAAAGAACAGAGCTGAAAGAAGGATGCAACTAACAGTTTGCATTTTAATTAACCCTGAGCTGCTTTGATGCCCCAAGATATTTATATTTACTGTATTTAATGTTGTTGCATAAAATTACACTTCTCTCTCTATGGTACAGGCAGCGTATCGGTTGATGCCAGTGCAGCTTTATGAAGCGAGAGTGAGTTAAACCACCAGAGGGACTAATCCGTCTCCTCAGACTGAGAGAACTCGCTGTACTTTGACCCTCTGGGGTCTGCGATTGTCAGATTTGATTTTTTTTTGTTTGTGCCTAACAAAGCTTGAGTTTACAACCTCTGCTAGTGCACAGATTACCTCCAGAGCAGCAGCACTGAACACCACCGGAAAGTGAATCAGCATGAGCTCTAACAGTCTCCTGTGGCTCATCGGAAAACTGTGCGCAGACCACGAAGCACCAGAAGAAACTACCAATGGAACATGAGTGGCACACCAGCGCCGGCTTAATCCAGATTTATATTTGGCTCTGAGACTTCCAGTCAATCATTGTTGTTCCTTCCAGAGAGGAGAATGGATTTTGTCTGCACCTGGCATCCGCAGACCCATTCTAAATTGCCTTGCAGACAATTTCTGTATAATTGCTGGCTGTTAATATTTGTGAGCATCCACTGCCAGCCTTAATTAGAGTCATATTCCTGCGAGTACACATGGGAGGTTTATGCAGTCTAATCTCGCAGGCCTTCCCAATTTAGAACATGGTTATTTTAGAAATTTTTGTCGACATTCAGACTTAGTGAATTGCGCATTTAATCCCAGCTGTGCGCTTGTATCCCGGAGTTCAATAGAGCCTCTCTAAATTTTGACAAAGCTGCTTACTGTAATTCCATGAAGTTGACAGTTGCTGGCTATTGCATCATCATCCAAGGCTGTCAGTATTTCAATCCTCCCCGAGTGGCCGAGCAAAAGACACAGTCATGTACTGTGTATGTCTGTGTGTGTGTGTGTTTGTTTCTGGAGATGGTAATTCTGTGGTTCCCGGAAATAGTTTGAAAGATGAAAACTGCATTTGATATTTTGTAATTCTCAAAAAGTTCAGAAAAATCTGACAATGTGAGAGTGAGAGTATTATGAGTAAACTTTTCAGAGTAACATGTTGTAGTTCGATAAGTGAACTTGCAAGGTAACTATAGAATATATCTGACTTAGTACCAGTCTTTGAATTTAATCATGAGAAAACAGGAAAATTTATTTTGAAGTCTGTAGCTTCAACAGGAATAGATATAACACAGAAAGCAATACAATCTGAGCTGTGCCTCCTTTCTTTTCTTGTCTGTTGGAATAGGTGTTTTCATCTCTCATAATGCATTGTGCCTTGTGCTAATGGTTTTCAGTTTATGTCTGCATAGAGGAGATGTACCATATGTAACATTAAATTTGTGTCATTATTTAGAATATCTACGTTCAGCTTTGATCAGTTTGAACCTCATCAATGATATAATTTGTATTCTTCCTGTGCTGTTACAGGAGGATGAAGAAATCACACTGTGCAACATTATATAGCAGATAACACACGAATCTTACTGAATCACAGTGGCCTGTTTTATTATATCCCCAACTTCTGTCAAGATGAGTTTTTTATTGAATTAATCATGTGTTCTCGGAGCCCAGAACCACACTCTTGTTCACCACTGACATTACACTGTGCTATGTACTGTAGCCTATAATAGAGCTGCAACTAATAATGGATTTAATTATCAACTAATCTGCTGACTATCTTCTTAATTATCATCAAAAATCAGTGAGAAATGCCCTTCACAGTTTCCTGAAGAAATCCTTTCTTTATTAGACCATAGTCCAGAACCTAGTTAACCATACTACAAGGCAAGAAAAAACTGAACTGAAACCAGTGAAAAAGATGCTAATTATTAACATCTTATAACTCAATTCCTGACCTTAACACCAGCAGTGTTTCCACCCAGTTGCTTAACAATCTATTTCTAATGCCTTAATATTGTGTGATTGAAATTAACCTCTAAATGTTTGACATTTTTTTTTTCCTAACAGATCCCGTCCCAGGTAGGGTGTTTGTTTTTTTTATTTGTGTTTCAACAAACGGACATTACATCACCCTTCCCTTCTTTTTTCCCCATTTCATTCACAAAAAGCCCACAAAGCTAGTGATATGCCTGATGCGTGATACAGATAGCAGGTTGTAGACATAAACATTATTCTCCTTCACTGCAAAAGGATTCTACAGCAGCTGCATCATTGTCATGTGAAAAGGTTATGACACAGTTGGTTAAAGGTTAGGGTTTGTTTGTTAATGGTTAAACCAGAAGATATCTTTTTCTGTCGAAATTAAAACTTCTCACAAAGACAAAAAATGATTTCTTTAACTGGGTATTGAGACTTTTGATCCTCTTCTTTTCAGTATTTTAAGGGGTTAGTTCACCTAATTTACAAAAATACAACACATTTTTTTCACTTAGATCTAGTGCTTGTTTTGATTTTTGATTTCATATGATGACATTTGAGATACCCATCCCTCAGATTTCTGCATCTACCTCAATACAGTGGCCGTGAATGGACGGTCACAGCATCAAAACAAATCAACTTCAACAACCTTTGTCTCCAGAAACTCTCGCCAGGACACTGGACATGGAGGTCTGTGGATGTTGTTTCTGGGGAAAAAACAAAAAACAAAAACAAACTACCGTTGATTCTTCAATGCTTTGACCACCACAAATTAAATGCCTTTCA
The DNA here is from genome assembly GCF_001640805.2 of Lates calcarifer. Classification (NCBI taxonomy): domain Eukaryota; kingdom Metazoa; phylum Chordata; class Actinopteri; family Centropomidae; genus Lates; species Lates calcarifer. The sequence goes on along the minus strand of NC_066840.1, from coordinate 21,246,269 downwards.
CTTCCTTTGTCTTGGGGACCAGGCTAAAAATTTAACAGCAGAAATCCCAAAACACTGGCATATAAAACTGAGAGTATCTGCATGGCTACATAGAAAATTTTTCTTTATGTTTCAGAATTTGCATGAACTGGCCCTTTTAATGTCAAACCACTGCCTATTTTTAGCAGTGTTGTCTCAATATCCTTTCACTGTAGGGAAACATGTTTCTTTTGCCTTTTGTACTCACCGGAGGGTATTTTGACTCAGCATATTGTGTTCCTCTCACAATCTTTCAAGAGGCCGGGCTGAAAACTTCTACAAAGGCCGTTTTCTGAAATGCTTCGTCACTACCAGAGGTTAGCCAGCCAATGAGGTGGCTCTTTAGTGTCCTTTCAGAGGTGACCTGGCACTGACAGCTTTATTAATTATAGTTTCTTGAGGGCTATGGCCTATTTGTAAATCCACCTCTACCTGCCCTTGTCTCCCTTCTCTCTGAGTAGCCTTACCCTGGTCTGCTTTGTCTGCAGAGAGCTGGGTGCTGGGTGCTGCTGATAGCTGAGGTGAGGTGGAGGAATCATGTCGACAGCCTCCACCGTGGCTCGTTCCACCCCTCTGAGTTTCATTTCTCCCCCCATTCATTTTTCATTTAAGAAGGTGACACAATATGCTCTCAGCCCAAGGGGCCAAAACGCACCATCGATTTCCCCTCATATTGTAAGGCTCTGATGCTTCACTCAGCCCGAGCTGTTACCGAGCTCGTAGGTTAGATCGGAGCACACTGGGACGAACTGATAAACACACTGTATGCCTGTAAACACAATGGCTGACTCTCCTCGCTTGTCTGTAGACTTTTAAGAGGAAGCTGGATGCCAAGATGCAAACAGACAGAAAAGATGTGCTCCAAATGTTAAAAGCTATTTAATGTGAAAAGGTATTTTTCTTGTTAATAACTCTTAAAAGAGGACTGACTCTTGTTATTAACTTTTGAAAGAGGACTAGTAATTAACACTAAGACACTTTTTTTTAAAGAATGCTGTGTTCAGTTATAAGAAATGAGGAGCACAGGGGCAGAGTCATGGACATTGTTAAGAACAAAAGTTCACACCACTAAAAGATACCTGAATGTTTTTTTAATGCATGGCAGCAATCAGGAATGAACACGTTTTGGCACTTGGCCTTCATCAAGTTAGTGGGGACTGAAGAAAACTCTAATGAAGGCTGAGCGCCAGAACACGTTCAGTCCCGAAAGGCTACCGTGCATCAGAAAGTGGTGAAAGTTATTATTGTATGCACAGACAGTTCTCTTTTTCTTCTGAGTAGCCTGATGCGTCAGAAGATGTGTCATCACTTGATTTGGATTTCGTTAATGTGCTCAAATCACAATCGCAGAAGTAACTCTCAAAGATGTGCGTGATCAATGTAATCCTAGTTATTCTTTGGTGACAATTATACTACAAAAACATGTTGTTACTATAGTAGCATCACAATATATAAAAATCTATAAATAGGGATAAAACAAGAAAAGCAAACGGGAGCAGGACCTGCTTCAAGTAGACATGATCACTCAGAGAAAAGACACTAAGAGGGATGTTAACACCACAGTCACAAATGTAGACAATGAAGATTCCTGGAAAACAAAATCAGCACTACCCTATTTTGAGAACTTACCCTGTTATGAATATTGCTTCTGACAGACTGAGTGACTGTAGTGACTCCAAAACATGTCTGAAAAGGTGCATGCTCACCTCTGACTGAATACTGCACTCCACCTAAGACCTTGACAGGCCACTCTTAACTTAAAGACCTCCTGAGGTCTGTAAATGTATTTTTAGGTTGACATTTGATAGATTGCCTGTTCTTAAGTTTGCATGTTGGAAAAAAGTGAGAGGTTTTTTTTATTATTTTACCTTTCAGTCAAGTAATCAGTCAGTTGATTTGTATCACTTTGATATTATGGGCCCAGAACATAATAGGTCGACTTTCATTTTAAAGAATCAACACTACATATTTTCATACAGTTTATTCACTTGTATGAACATAATAATACTTTAAGACCCTATCTAAATCCTACCAAGATGACTTTTTATTGCAGTGTGGTCTTAATAAGGTGGCAGACATTCACTCTTTGCCAGACAGGATTCATCACACCGGCAAACCAGTGGGCTCAGTGGGCTCATTAGCTTTGGGGGCTTCTTTCTCTGCCACAGCCTGAATAATTTATTCTTGTTTGCTCTCTTTCCTTGTCCGGCACCATTTTTTTGTGTTTGCTGGCTTAATAATCACAACACAGCATGAATTAATCATATTTCACTTGGCTCTACACAAGTTCACATCATGGATAGGTTTTGGTTTAATTACAGCTTTTGTTTTGTTTTAAATAGGCTTCATGAGAATTAAAGTGCAACGTGTTTGTGTATTTGTGTGGCATGCACGTTAACCAACTCACATTTCATCCTGTTTAGTGACAGTGACATTTGAATGACCAGCAGAGGTTTCTTTGATTGACTGTGTCTGTGACACTTTTCGCTGTTTGTTTTTTATTTTTTTTAAAGCGGTTAACACGGTTTCATTTCCACACTAATTAATTTTAGCCTCCCTTTCCATCAGATCATTTTCCTCTGATTGGAAAAATGACATGTACCAGAAAACAATTTTTCTCACTGTGACTTTGACAGTTATTTTCCTCAGTTGTTTTCTGTGGCTCCAAACGCCCTCCACTTTTGACATAGATTGATGGACATTGCTCCATAATGTGCCTTTTTGGATTATTATTGTATTTTTCATTTCCTTTTTCCTATGCCATGAAACATGCCGTCTTCTCATCTACACACAACAGTCTTTTTACATTCCCATTGAAATAGTTAATCTCCAACTCTAAACGGCTTCAGCCGTCTCTGCTGCTTCTGCATTGCCAGTAGTTTCTCTAAGTCATTAAAACTCCTTTTCTCTCTCTGTCTGATAGGACTTTGGGGATGATGGCTCATTGTACATCACCAAGGTGACAACGACACACATGGGCAACTATACCTGTCACGCTGATGGCTATGAGAAACTCTTCCAGACCCATACTCTTCAAGTGAACGGTAAGAGGCCCACACTATTCATGCAACACACTTTTTATTAACTAATTTTACCCTCAACTCAGTACCAGCCATTGAGGTAGGTGCCTATCCATTAACTACAAGTCTCTTTCAACTCCTGTCTTTGTTGAGTGAACTGTTGTGTATTTTGGAATCCATCATCTACTGTACTCAGCAGATGGGAGATTGTGATTCTCACTCGACTAAAAGACATAAATTTCCCCTTGTTTTAAAGATTTGCTGAATTTTGTTGGACTTGCAAGTTGATCGTCAATCGCTTGTTACTGCTAAAAATGATTTGTTGCACGCAGCGTTGTTGTTTTACATTAATCTTTAAAATGTCATCCAAAGTTTTTTAAATTCTCACGCGAATCATTGATACGGTGTTTCAGCAACTGCATTTCCATCATTTCAGCCAGACAGCATTTGCTATATTGCTGTATCTTTTAACTTGGGTTTTCTGTTGCTAAACTGTGATTTTCTGTACTCTTCTCTGTCTGATGTCCTAAGTTAAGTACCAAGTTCTGCTTCTGATTGTTCCAAGTTAACAATGGTTGCTGATTCTGGTTACTAACTGTACATTGGAAGAGTGCACAATATAGCACCAGTACAAAACAGAAAATCTCCTCACACTGTTTAGAACTAGAAATGCAAACATTTAATGTAACTGATACAGATAAAATCAATACTGTTTTATTTAAATCAACAGTACAGAGTATAAAAGTAGAAATCCACTTTTATGTTGGGTTATTACTTTATTACATTATTACCACCAGCAATGGTCAAGTGTCCCTCCCCAGTGCTACTTCAAAACAGAGTTTCTCTGTGAATTGCCATTGAGGGCACTCCTTATTAATAGAGACACTACAAATAAATGGGTAAGCTGTGTAATGCCTAGCCATTCTCAGGAAGCAGTTGTCACAAAATCTGTATTGTGCCATGTGCTGTTTTGGTGTCTTTTTAGCTGCTGCTGCCGCTAATGCATAACACATAACACAAAATAGTTATACTGCTGTAAAGTTCAACAGATGACAACATGACAGAAATGTTTGGCAGAGTTTGATTTGTGTAACATCTTACTGCATCTGCGCTTGAGTTGAAAGAGAAATAATGTGAATATACAGTCACACTAGTACCAGTCACTGCCAAAGCAGCTATAATCCATATCTCTTTAATAACAATATCCCTAATGACGATGTGAAAACAATGTGAAAGAGGTTTCACTCTCATTTAATGATGAATCTCAGATATTTATCACCCACATCTCCAGCTTCCTTCAGTTTATGAAGCTTGATAGTGAGTTTCAGTTAATTGTTTAGCAGTCTCGCCCCCACAGCTCTCCTGTACTGAATCACTCTCACCACTTTCATAGTGTTGTTTTTGGCCACAGCAGGCAGCTGTTTTCAGAGAAAAAACTGCTCTGCCTTACCTGTTCAGCACCAAACGGCAGATAGACACAGTAGCTGATGAATCGAGTGGAGAATTTCACAGCTAAAGAGACAAATATATGTTGGGAGTTGGTAGACACCAAAAACACAGCTAAGACAGAGAGAATATTAGACTTAGATTCATCAGGTAACCAGAAAAACAACTCCAAAGTAATTATTATGTTGTTGTGTAACAGAATTTGTAATTGCAGGTTTAACATTTGTTTTATCTTTTTCATTTCAATTAAAGCCTAAAAGACCAAAGATGAATAAAAAAAATGCAATTCCTGTTCTGTTGCGATGTCTGGTTGAGTCAGGTCCGCTTGTACGTTATAGCTCACCTTTGTGCAACTTTGACTGTGACACAGTTATGGTGAAGTCATTCCTCTAGCAGTGTACCACCACCGCATCTTACAATATTGACCTATCAGACTAGAACCTACAGCATTATTTTCACCCTCTTTTTAAACTATAATATTTATTTATATGAGAGCACTCCACTTTCATTCGACTGAAGGCCATGTACCTCAAATAAACATCAATACCAATAGCCTGTTAAAGAGTTTTATATTCCACTTCTTACTAATTGGTTTGAAAAAGCTTTCGGCATGGTAAACGAACCATGTGAATTCTGGAGCAGAGACCGTATGGAAAGGGCAAAAGTATAGTGGTCAAGCTGTGCCCTAATGAACTGAATATGTATAAACACAATGTGTCAACGTAGAACACTCAACATCTTCATTACAGTTGACAGACAGTTGGTTCATTATCACTCCTCTAGAAGATTACTCCGAGGTTAATTATGATGATATACAGATCTTATTATACCAAATATTGTGTTTATCGAAACAGAGTTAATCTCATGAGACCGAGGACTTTTGGTCGTAATTGATACTAAAACTTGCAGATGACCTTTTACTGCAGACTGTGAATTTCACATTCTTCGTGTGGGTGAAGCCTCTGCAGACCTGCTATCACCCTTGCAATGACTGCTGAGATTTTTCTAAAACTCAATTAAGAAACAGCAGAAAGAGAGGGTAATTCTGTGAAACTGGATTCAGAATACTGTCCATCACTCTGCAGCCGCAAGAGAACGATAAGATACTATTCAGAAGAGCTGATGGAATTTAGACTGCAAGTACTTTTAGAGGAACTTTTGATTTCCCTGTGAAGCAGGTAGAAAGCAGAGGGGTTTCAGCATTGTAAGCTATGTGCAGTGTGTGGAGGATCATTAAGGAGTTTTTGGATTTGGTCCCTGCTTCCCCCACTTATTCTTACTGACTCAACAAAATGGCCTTCATGGATTTTACACATGCATTTTGTGTATTGTTCATGCCCTTTTATTGACAGTCAGCATTGTATTGTCTGCATCATCTTAATGAAGACACTGTAATGCTATCTTCAGTGTACACTTTTATCTTGAAGATGTTCATTTGTTTTTATTTTTTTGTTTGTTGTGTCTGCTCTTTTTTCCATCTCTTATCTACAGCCCTTTTCTTTGTTGTAGTGACCCCAATTTACCCACAGGAATCAATAAAGTTGCATCTAATTTGTACTGTGGCTGAAAAGTTTGTCCACTCTCCCAGCCACTTTAGCAGAAAACAAATCATTGTTTGTGGTAAATTAATGAAAGTCTTGGTTGAATCGTCAAATACATCAACCAGTTCTGTTGCTGGAAAATAAGTGTACTTTTTTCACCCTAGAAAGCTGCGTTCATTTCGAAAACATAGTTTGAAATGTTAGCATTTCTGATGGTTGTTCACTTGTGCTTCAGAGCATCATCTTTAAAAAGGTAACTTTAGGTGTTTGCATGTGTTAGTGATATATTACAGATACAGTATGTAACAAAACGAGTACACTCCTGCTGGTCAATATCACTAAAATGTGAGGTAATTACAGTACAGTATTAATTGTCTGTCACCAAAGCCCAAGAAGAGTGAAGCCCATTAATTTGAGAAACAGATAAGTTTAACTAATTAAACTATAATTAAAGGTCCATGGATGGGCATGGATGATACCAGTCTTGTACAAATCTGTGGAGAGATGTTATGCTGTTCTTCACAGATGATTCTTTTCAGCTGCTCTTTGCTGCAGGGGTTTGGATACTCTGCCCTCTGCTTTAAAATACTCAAAAGGTAGAGAATACTTGATTCAAGTCAGGGGACATACTTGGCCAGGACATAGTTTTCACTTTTTTCTTCTTTACAAACTTCTGTGTGATTTTTGCAGTGTGCTGGGGATCATTGTCATGTTGGAAAATTTCTCTCCTACCCAGCTTCTTGAGACTGGGAGTCATCTTTCATTCAGTATTTGGGTAAACAAACTATAAATGTCATCTCCCCTACACCTTTTGCACCCTCCATATTAGTCCACTCCCACGACAGCTACTGCACCCTCTGTTATTGGTAGTATGGCTCTCCCTATACCTCCTAACTATTGCTGCAACCATTGTTATTATAAAAGATTGTTATATATATATATATATATATATATATATATATATAATTTTATTTTATGGCCTTGTTGCCATAATTGGAAATCACAGGTATACTCACTTTTCCTATGTTGAGGTTATACTTTGGAGACCATGTTTTAAATGCAGTCTACCTTATCTCTTTGTTTTTATTATGCATAAGATAAAATATCCTTCATTTCAACAAAATAATTAGCTCTTGTAAGATGTCATAAATTTGAATCATTTAACATTTTGGCAATCTTGCACAGGGGTATTCTCAGGTTTGTTGTACACTATATATCAAAAAAGCACATACATAGTACTGCTCTTTTTCTGTGTCTGAGAATGATTTGATCATACTCTTTGTATCCTTGTGGGCGGTTATTGTGCCCCTGTGACCCTGGCTGTCATCTCGTTTGGGGTTAACAACTCCTGGACGGGTCTCTACCCATGGGACCTCCCTGAGAAGTAATGTGTGACTGCCACCTTTTAGGCCTATCCCCTGCAAAGTTAGCTGTGGATGGCAGGCAAAGGAGGAGGTCTCGGTGTGCCAGTCCCTAGTTACAAAACTGGCCCTCTGGACCTGGAATATCTTGTTTCTAGAGGCAAGGGGCCAGAGTTAGATGTGGAGCCATACCAAGCTGATATAGTTGGGCTCACCCTGTTGCACAGCAGCAGCTCTGGAACCAGAATCCTTGATCAGGGCTGGACTGTCTCTTTTTCCATTGTTGCTGGGTGGATGTGTGGATACTGACAAGTCCCCAGCTGAATGCTGCTGTGTTGGGAGTTTTCCCAGGAGAGGGAGAGAGTTGCCCACATGTGACTGCATTTTGTGGAGTGTTGCTGTATCTAGGCACCGAAAAGCAAGTTCAGACACAGCGTACAGACTTGCAGACTTGGAGTGTGTGGTTGGGGTGTTAGGGAGGGTGCCACCTGGGGGTTGCATAGTTTTGTTGGAGGGACTTGGGTAACAACAAAGGGAAAAGAGATGTGAGGAACGGTCTGTCTGATCTAAACCTGAGGAGTGTGTGGGAGTTTGTTGTGGTAGGCATGGCCTGTCTATAATGAACATGTTAAGCATGAAGTAGTTAATAAGTATACTTGTGACAGAACACCTTCAGCAAACGTCAGTCATTAATGTTAGACCTTTGCAGTCATAATCTTATCTGTGGCTGTATGTATTGGACACTTGGGTGAAGAGAGGAGAGCTTTTAGCTGCTCACCACTTGGAAGGTAGATTCATTAGCAGTACTTAAATACCTAATGCCTATTTATCTTTTTGTTTAATATCGGTGTGTTTTGCATACACATTTAAACATGCCTTTTCCTTATTCATAGTTTTTTTCTACTTCTTTTAATAGAATAAGACCTCCCTTAACCCAAAACAAATCACTATCAAAGAACTATTAATAATAGCATAGCCCTAGTTATAGAACAGTTTCTCAGAAATATTTCATATTCTGTTTTTTCTTTGCTTTCTATTGTTTTGGGCAACAGATTCTCCATGACCTAATTATCTTTAATTTTAATTATATTATTTAGAATCGTTGCAGTGAATAATGAATCAAATAATGCACATGAAAATGAGTTCAACCTGTGCAATATGAGACTTCTCTTGAGTTAGAAAAGAGAGAGCATACAAACACAGCACAGCAGTATTCCCTGGACATCCATTACACCTCTTAATTTCTGTCCCAGATCTTTTTTTATATCAGCTCCGAGCTCCTGTTTTTACTTTTGCTTTACCCTTGAAAAGTACAATTTCACCAGCTATGTGATGCTCACGTAATGCATTGGATTCATGCTCTAGGACAAAACAGTTGTCTGAGCTGGATTTCTCCCACATCTCCACAGGAGGCGTAACGCTCAGGTGAGAGAGTAATCACAACTGACAGAGGAAGTTTTCATCGCGGTGTCTGCATATCTGTGACGGTGTGTGTGTCTTCAGTATATGAGTGAGTGTTTGTATATGTCTGATACAGAGGACACAGGATCTCTGTGTGTTGTTTTGAGTGTACATTGTTCACAGGTTACCTGGTCATTTCTCACAATCCAGTGGTTATGACTGCCATGTTTTTTTAGCAACAGCCACAAGCTCAATTTGATTGAAGAGTTGTAACAAGTCTGCCAGGCTTAGTTGGAAATCTCCCAGTAGTGTGATGGCGAAGTGGTCTCCTGCCATCGTGTTTGTGTGTTCTCTGCTTGTGTGAGTGTGTGAGTGTGTGTGTGTCTGTGTGCCTGCTCATCTTCTAGAGCGCCATGGCCGATGGGAGCCTTGCTGAGTGATTGACGACTGGCTGGGGAGCTTTATGATGGAGCTGTCAGCCCTGCTGTGTCGCATTCTCCTGGCAGTGGCTCTCCTGACACTCTCAGAAACACATCAGAATGCAACTTCTTTCACATCTTGTCTGAATTGAGTTTTGAGTGGAAAAATCCCACCGACCAGCTCACTCCTTTCATTTTCACTACTGTCCAGGCAAAGGAAATGGTAATGATTTGCACGCAGGAATTGGGTTTACACGTGCGCACCAGTGGAGTGTGTAAGTGAGGTATTTTCAAAGAGCAGAATACAGAATTTTCCCATTTAGTGTGAAAAGAGGAGTTTCATGGTTCTCTGTAGCTAATAAGGCATTTGGGGACTTGGTAAGAGATACAGATTTACTATTAAAGAAGATGAAAATACAGGATGCTATCAAAGCTTTTTGCAATCTTTTCAGTAATTTAATCGATGCGTTCATATTACAATTAATGCCAGCGCCCTTGTTTTTTTTAAACAGATGCTATGTTGCAGAACAGCCTTACGTTACATATCTAGTTATTCAATATCAGGCGTTTTAAGGAAGTTAGGCCAGGACTTTTTAAGTCTTTTTTTTTTCTTCTAAATTTTCAATGACCTTTTGTGACAAAATGTACATAGATGTTTTGATGTGTGTTTGACTTGTCAGTAACATATAGGTATAGACCAGATATGTCAAAAACCTTGCACTCTGGGGCATATACATGAATTGATCCAGTTAATAGTTATTTGTTGTGACTAGCTAATCCCGTCCAACACAATATTCTTTTGATTTCCAAAAGAATAAAGGTCTAATTTATTAATCCTCCTTCATCCTCCTCAACCCACTTACTGAAAGATAAAGTTGCTCTGAGTTGTGTTTCACAGCCTTTAACTTTATCATGTAACAAACCCAAACATCTAATTAATATGAAAACAGTTTAGATCTGTGGCTTTAAGAGCCATACTGATGCAGTAATCAGCTGGCACACCTGGTATTTATTAGCTGTTACTTTGTAGCCACCTCCATCTGCTTCTGATGATGAGCATTTTAAATCAATAAATTATTTGGAAACTGCAAATACACCTCTGGCTTTGGAGTACCTGTGGTTTTACATGTTCTAAATATCAGGAGATCTCCTAGTTTCAGATATCAAGTATGTTGATATTTCCAGTACCAACAGCTCTTGTGCACAAGCTGCACTCATGTTAGTAACTTAGTAAACACTGTCAGTAGTTGTACTAATTTTGGTTTAATGGTTCCATCCATTAATGTTGCTCACATAAAAACACAATTGCTGTGTAGCGAATTGCTGTTAGTAGGAAACAGTGGTTAAACTAACAACAATTATCCCATGTCTCCTGATACCAGCTGCATTTGTTTGGAATTTAATTAAATTAAGTATAACTTTAAGTATTTTAATGTCGCAATGCAGCATTTTGATTTGAGTTTCACCATTGTCTGGCCATGTTTTTATTCTTTCATTTTATCTCAGGGGGTATTAATTAAATCATTTATGACACTTAATCGACAGTCTATCAGTGACAAGCTATTGCAAGTTGGAACTGCAATAGCATTAATAGACATTGACAGCAGCGTAGGATCAACTTTCACACCCACATTCACAGTCACACAGGGAATTCACTGACACAAGTTCTTTCTCAAATAATGGGCCTTTAACTTAAGACTGACCTTTATTGAGTTTTATGGGCTGTGAGTGGGAATTGCAGCAACTTTGTTAGAACTTATTTCTTCCTACACAACTTAGCCCTCCACCCCTCCTATCCCCACGAGCAACAGCACTGGCCTGTAACTGACAGACAGCAGTCACATATTCACAGTAGAGATGAGTAAACTAGATATTCAGAGTGGCCACCTGGCAGAAAAATCTATAAGATGTAATACAATGCAAACTGTGGTGACACAGCATTTTAAATAGCTTTTCAGGCTTAAGAATGATTTAAGAGGTGATGTGATTAATTGTTCTGTGTACAGTAGTAATGAAAGGTAGGAATCTCAGCATTTAGTGAGGATAACATTTACTGACTGACATTTATCAGAAATGATATTCTCCTCCCACTTAAGAGAATTGGGTATAATGACGTTGTTGCACCATGCTGTAAGGTCACATATTGTCCCTTTGATAATATGCAAAAGAGAGTTACAAGCCTTTATAGCTATATATCACACCACTCTAGCCAGGTACCTTGCTAGCAATGTAATGAGATGATGTCCTCCTACCTAGTTCTGCCAGTGTAGCTGGGACTGGTCAGTTGTTTCTCTAGCCACCCATAAGCAAAACAACAGATCAATTTGAATCACTCTTGAACAACTATAGGCTATAGTTAACATCAATCATTCTGTACATAAAATTCCTAAATCCAGACCACATGATTAAAAACAAACAACAAAGCAATAGAGTCAGTTATGTAGTTTTGTCATAGGTATTCACTACAGTTCAGTAGTGAATACCGGCGTAGAGACCTTACTTGGATGTTTGAGGAACCTAGACTGGGTTATTTAAGTTTTGGCAGGAGCTGGGCCCCTCCCATCACATATTCTTGGTTGAATAAGGTCCATGAAACCTGCAGAGGACTTAACTTGAACTTTTGCTCTGCCTGAGCCAACCTCTGTATACTCATTCTGAGCACTGATTAGACCTGCACTTACCTACTCTGTAATTACACCCCTACACACACTGCACCTACACTTTTAGTGTAACCTATCTGACTGCTGTAGAGGTGGTACAGGCTCTGATAGGATCATAGGCAGCGATCTTCAGCACAAAGTGACAACCAGTTCCATCTTCTAAAATCACACAAGCAATTTTCTCAAAAAGGTGTATGAGATGAGATGTGAGCTCAATGTCGTGCTATCCATTTTCGATCAGTCTCAATAGCATCAGAAGATACTGTATTTCTATGTGCTGTATATGCTTCCCTTATCATAGGATGACTACCTTTGCCCTACTTTTCAGCAGTGTCAGTTTCCAGTTAGAATTGCATCTTTTGAATCACACAAAAATAAACTATGACATAAAAATTATTTATAGTAAGTTATTAAACATAAAGTGTAGCCTACAAGTATTTTTACTTCCATTGTACCATATCAAAGAAAATCAGTATTAACATATTAAACCATCACCAACCCTCTGGAAATGTATTTCTTGACACTCTTTGGGCCCCTTAATAGCAATCACCGTTTAGAGTATTGTTTCTGGCTATGTGGATCACGTTATGGCCACAATTAACCCCTCCTCTAATTTGCTACATCTAGCATGATAATGCACCATGTCACAAAGCAAATGTCATCTTAATTTTACTTCATGAACATGACAGTGAGTTCAGTGAACTTCAGTTGCCTCCCTAGTCATCAGATCTGATTCCAGAAGAACACCTGTGGGATATGGTTGAAAAGATTTGCAGCATCAATGCGTAGTTGACAAATCTGTAGCTATTGTGTCAATGTCAACATGAACCAGAATCTCAAACGTCCTTTGGCCACAAAAATTAGGCTGTTTTAAGAGCAAAGACAGGGCTTATTCAGTATCAGTATGGTGATTGGTGATCCTCATTAAGTGCTCGTTTCATATATACTGTACTATATGTGAGTGTTGAAGCTTTTGCTCAAGTAAAGTCTTTCCCTAACAAACGAACCTGAATTACTCTCTTACTGACCGCTGTGGTAGTAATACAATTTTTTCTTGAATAAAAAGGCTTGTGGATCCATCCAAGTTTTAATTCCAACACACTAATTAATGTAACTTTGTGAGATTGCCTGAGAGGTTTTAATAATGAGGTGCCCAAGGGAAGCTGGTCGATCCATGCTTGCAGTATACGGCTGTTGATTAATAGGCTGTTGTGGTTTTGTGCCAGAAACAAAGGTACGTGCCGTGTCTGTCATGACCCCCAAATTTTCCCCCAACACCGCCACACACTCCACACATCCACACATCCTGCCCAGCCATTCAGTCTCAGAGAGATCACAAAGTAGATGAATCACAGTTTGTCTCTTTAATCCTCAATATGTTCAAGATATTTGATGTATTTGTACTCTGTTTTCTACACAGTGAAAATGAAGTAGATTATTTGCCATAATTTACAATACAAGGATCAAACAGAGCATGCTTTATTTCTTCTGATTCCATAGTGTCAGTGTTTACCTAGTGTTATGGATAGGGTCCTCGTTGATATCATATTTTGGATATGATGTTTACATTGAACATAAATGAATGATGAATCAGGCTGCATGGGCTCTGCTGCAGTTACCACTCTGCTGAATTTAGTTCTTCTTTTATTTATCACTAATAGAAGACAACAGCATCAATAAAATAAAACCTCTGTAGGACTACAGTTGTTTTCATTATTGTTTGATTTGCATGTTATTTTCTTGATTTATTGTTTTGTCAAAAACCAAAACTTATTTACTTAACTGTTGTAGGACAAAAGAAGGCTGCAAATCTTCACATTCTCAAGGCTTACACCAGCAAAAGTTGGCATTTCTGCTTGAAAAAATAATAATTAACCGTGTATCGAGGTAGTTGATAAGTCTGTGGCCAATTTTCTGTCGATTGAATAATCAATTTATCGACCAGCTGGTTCAGATCTAATTCTCTGTCTTATCAGTGTCACACTTTCACTTTCATTTCATTGTGTAGATCATTAATGATGTACTTATACTGGTTGAGAATGTTTTAGAAATTAAGATTAGGTGTTTTCATGCCACAGTACTGCCCATAACCAGTTTTCTCAACCAGGATATAATGTACATATGTGCAAAACCATAACCATGACATTCTAAAAACCTGATCATAAACAGGATATTAGAATGCATTTGAACGCATTCAAGGTAAATGTAAAATGCATATGAATTTCTTTCTAGCACAATGAATACTGATTTTGACACGTTATAAAAACAGCAGGATCTCAGACAGACAAATCATAGAATTTACACTTTTCACTGCTTTTATTGTACATGCATTCAGAGATACTGATTTACAGATGCAGCTATAGATTCAAATAGCTGTTTATAGAGCAGTTGCAAAGTAGTGATTTACACATAGTGTGTCACATAGTGATACAGTCAACATGCTGTATAAAAACAGATAAAAGAAAGGAAGCTTTTGTCTATTTGTATGGGCGTGTGAGAGGAAATTAAGTGTGAGTAATAATCTTCACTCAAAAGATCATACAAAATAATTGTCTCCATGGGTTCTGTTCAGTCAACCTTGTTACTGCTGGGGGGCATCGGCGTAACTGGAGTGTCTCCGTCACTGTGATTGGTAAAGTAACCTGGGTGCCATAAGAGCCCTTGGAGGCCCACTGTGGACTGCGTGTTGGCAGTGAGGTTGACGTGAGCTCCAAAGCCCGGGAGTGCTGTGGTTACCAGATGGCCGTGGCAGCAATCTTCACTCCTTTCACTCACCTGGCTGAGTAAAGACTTCCTCTAACCCAGTGCCCACAGGAAATGGTCTCTACAGCACGTCTGCCTTCTCTGCTTCTGCCAAGAGTCTCACTTCCATCCTCTGCTCATGTCTCTGAAGTCTGTTTCAGAAAGAAGGAAAAAAAAGAGGACACTGATTTGGGCCACGGAGGCTGTGAGGGATTGCTCAAAACATGATGGCAAGATAGAGATTTGATGTACCTACTTAAACCACTGCCAGGTTGTCATCCTTATATGTGACAGGCTGTTGGGGAATGAATCATGCTGCATTTTTATGGTCACTCTGTAAACAGTTCATTGTCACTGTCCAAGTTTCAGTCACCATTTCAGTGGCAGAGTCTCCTCAGAGATAGTACAGTACTATCCTTTTAAAATGTTTTATCATTGTTATGCTATTGAGAGAAGGCTTCTCCCTTTTTAAAGGATTATTCAGATTCATTCTTTTGATATTTTCCATGTTTTGTGGAGCAAGACTCTAACAAGTTAGCCCCTCGGGTGTAGAGCAAAACTCGTGGCATATTCTCAGCCAATGCATAAATGCATATTATTAATGCATTTGTGTGTTTTATTGATTTGTGTTGATTTATAGTTCTTGGAAGTACAATATGTAGGAGAGTTTTTTTGTTTGTTTATTTTTGCTTCAGGGTAGGGTAAAGAAGTAAAACTCTGGCATGACAGTGGCACAGTGTTCCAAGATGTGTAACATCAGCTTTTGTAACAGTTTGCACAAGATAGTGACATTTAGTCTGTGCCTTTTCTTTCTTCACACATTTTGTTTTCTCCGCATCTATCCTCTCATCTCCTTCCTGACAAAAGGTTACATAAAATCAATGACTACCAAGCAAAATCGATAACATCCGAACAGAGGTTCTCTCCCTTATTTATCTATCTGATTTGTTTGGCTTCACGGAGCACGTTAACCTTATCTAAAGGCATTCAGCAATGCTGAAAATACACCCAATGCTATTGATAGTGTATGCTAATGCAAAGCCATAAGTTCAGGCATCTTCTCCAAAACTTCTTGTTTAATAAGGTTGCCTCACTCAAGTGGTACTAATGTAAACAACAGTGTTAAGATCATGCAACATTTGTTAATTTCTCCATCCCACATGTCTCCCTGTTCTTTTTCACCATATTTCCAGTTCCTCCCGTCATCCGTGTTTACCCAGAGAGCCAAGCCAGGGAGCCAGGCGTGCACTGCCAGCCTGCGCTGCCATGCCGAGGGTATCCCCAGCCCCCAGCTGGCTTGGCTGAAGAATGGCATGGACATCACAACCAAGCTGTCCAAACAGCTCACCCTGCAAGGTACAGAGGAGTCAAGAGTTTACTGCTTACTGCATGTACACTTTTATTGCCATTATATTACAATATATTTATTGCTACTGCGTCCATTATTATTTTACTGCTGCTGTTACTAACACTTTTACTGCTACAATTGCTTTTACAATTGCTAGTGCTACCACTAACATAAATGTCACTATTGTTGCTCTTGTATGACCATGACTACTGTCCATTCTTACTATTACTGTTAATAATGATTTATTTTACATGTTTAAAATAGGGCTGGGCAATGCAATCTAAATCTTTTATCAAGATGAATCAACAGATATACTGAAGTAACAGTTAATGTAATGTTTTTTCATATTTCAGTGCATGTATTTTCCTCATTTGTTTTGTTTAATTATAGCATCAGCACTGAAAGATGTTGATCTTGTAGCTGGCTGGTTTCTTGACTTTCTGGATAGATGTCATTAGTTGTTGGTGCTATTTTCAGTTTAAAGACGTTGGCTAGAAATTGTTATGAGTATATTTATATCATCAAGACATTCATCATGTCAGTATGTTGATAAATGTTGTTTATTGTCCAGCCCCAGCGTCAGATATTGAGAGGCAAAGTTTAAAGTTGTTTGCAGTTCTTTCAATAAGCACTGAAGACAAATGCTTTTCTTTTGAGGCTGTGCACAAAAACACTAAATCAGAAACACAGCATGTGGCAGACCTGTGCCACATTCTCACTCTGAACTCCTACCTTTTTGAATTCTCCCTGAAGCAAACCTCTCACCCTTCTTCCAAACATATTAGAGAACTGTTATGTAACAGAGTAATGGTAGCAGAGGATGGTAACATGAAGTTGCCTTTTATCCCATTCTGGAAATCAAATCTTTTCTTGTCTGTTTCCTCTGTTGTTCCTCAAAGCTAATGGAAGTGAGGTGCACATCAGCAATGTGCACTTTGAGGACACTGGTGCCTATACCTGCATTGCCAAAAATGAGGCCGGCGTGGACGAAGACATCTCTTCCCTATTTGTGGAGGACTCTGCGCGCAAAACTTGTATGTATGAGTCACGCTGTTGGCCTCTGTTTTTATTCAGGGGATAATGGAGCCATGCAAATGGAGCTCTTAATAATTTATCCTGTCAGTTCTTAATAGTTTATACCGTGTGATGCAATGATGGAGCCTCTGCAAGGGAGGTAATGGTGATACTGCCTTTACTCTCTGTCATCTCCTGGTTTTGAAGCAGGAACAATTGTTCTTGTTCCTTTCTATCCACTCTGAAGCCATTTTGTCCTCTCATTTCATCTTTTCTATGCTTGGATACACTAGAGCTGCAGCTAAGAATGATTTTTATTAATGTTAAAAAGGATTAAGTTGATCCTTAAGTTGTCAGAAATACCAAACATTCACAGTTTCTTGCCTCTCAAATGAGAAGATCTGCTGATTTTCTGTTTTTTTTAATCATTGCAAATGGAAGTCTTTTTTGTTTTGGCCTGTAACTCAGACAAAAACAGCATTTGAAGATGTCACCTTGGTTTCTGGCAAATATTCTTGCCATTCTTCATCATAAAAAATCCAAAATATTCTCTTAACCTAAAGTAATCTGGTTGGATTATGTGCTTTTGTCTTATAGACATTCCAAAGCCCACAAATATTCAGTGATAAAATGAATTTGGCAGCACTACCTTCACCAATATTTCCTCACTACGTCATGCTCCACATCAGTTACATTTGTGGCACAAATCCATCATTGATTGAGGTGGTATTCGATATTATCTGTCAGTAGTCAATATGTAACTTCTTAACATTAGGGTTGTGAGACAAGTAACCTTCTTATTCAAATTTGGAGGCATTTTTCGACACAAACAATCCCCTCTTGTTCCCTCCCCTTGAATAGAGTCTCACACGGTAATTAACTTTGACCTTCTCAGAAATGTCAGAATCTGTCTTTGGGGTTCAAGACCAGTTGTTAGTGTGTTGTATTTTCCTGTGGGTAATTAGGGATCCCAAAGAGCTCACACAGCAACTCTGCAGTTGAGTCACACCTCTCACGTGTACTCTGTCCAACACCGCTACCAGACCTGATGCCGTCTGATGTTGTCCCCGCAGCATGACACTTCCTCCACCCAGCCTGTCATGCATTAGAGGATCGTGCTCGGCGAGGTCAGAAGTCACTTGTGTGCTTTGAAGCTTTTGATGCTCTACCATGGGCCAAAATGGTGCTAGGAGTTGGATATTGCAGATGGTATTTGGAGTGAGCAACCCCACAGGATAGCAGTTCAAAGGGATATGTGCAGACAGCCAGACGTGGCTGCACTACTACATTACAAAAGGGAAAAAAGAGAAGAAACAGACTTTACTACACTGTCATAGTCTGGCCTGAATATCTTACTGACTGTATATTTGACCCACTCTAGTTTTCCTATGAGAATATCACCTTTATTCAGAAAATAGTTGAGAGAGTAAATGGAAACTGACTATCCATTTTCCATGGATTGGCTGCCTCTGTGAGCCTGAGGCTGATGTGGGTTGTTAGCTCACAGTGCCTGCAGCTCTCCAAAACTGAAAACTTACCTCTACTCCTAAAAAATTTACATCCTGACAAGTCATTAAGTTTACAAACTTCATGCAGTTTTTCAAAGCCAAATCCCTTAAAAACCTCAAAGATTGTCAACAAATCCCATGTAAATGTTTCCTGCCAATTATTCTCGCAGTTTATTAATTACTTATATTAAGACTTAAAATGTCAGAACATTTGTGGAAAATAGCCAGAATAATTGTTTTGTGCAGAACCCAAAGATATTACCTTTACAAAGATAGAAAATAATTGTACTGGAGAAGGTGGAACCAAAAGATGTTTGACATTTTTTGCATGATCAATGTCTTGATGACATCTTAAATTTGATAAATTATGAAAATAGTTACTGAATAATTTCCTGTTGATCATTTTAGCTCCGTCTAGTCCATCTGTCAGTACTTTCCAACTTTGCCAGTCTAAGTTTGGAGCTTCGAATGAAGCCCATTTGTTCCTACTGAAAACTTTTAAACAGGTCATGAAAATATGCTTTCATTTTTTTCTTTAAAATGTTAATAATTGCCTAAAATAGCTGGACACTATTGTTTGCAGCAAACATTATTCAGACTGCAGTAAACAGTGCATTTGTTAGAGACTACAGGGAGATGGTGTATATCGGATAAACTCAAAATAAACCACAGTGTGTGTTCATGGTAATGAAGGAACATGGCACCCACTACAGTGTTGTGGCTCAGTTTTAAACTTTTAATAGTTAGACAACAATGGAGCTTTAGGGCACAGACATAAACTATATCAAGCTGGGCAGAATCAAATCATTGCTGGTTTTCATCCTCAAAGGGTTTGTTGTCAGTAACAAAAGAAATACACAGTAATGCCACCTGTGAAATGAAACTGAAATGCATACATCAGAGGGTGACTTTTTGTTATTAAGTCCTCCCCGTTTAGCATATACACAGTTTATAAACAAGCAATGAAAGGGTATAGAAAACACTGTAATTCACAATGTATTTGCTGTTAATTAATGTATTTGTCAGCAACTATAACTCACTCATATGTGGAAGCTGTACAAACAGATAATGGAAGACAATATAAAGCACAGTTCTAAATAATAAAGAATATGTCTTCATAGAAGTGGTAATTGCTGATAAATACTAAATACAGGTACTTTGCATCAAAAATGGGCTCATATGTGGTTGATCACCAGTGAAACCGTATTGTCAAACTTGATATGTTATCAGCCCATCTTATTCCTGTTGGTTAGATTCAACAGCTGCTGTTCCTTTAGGTCACTGCAGTTTGCTGTGTGGAGTACATGTTGCTTTGATTTTCCAGACTGATTCCCTTGACATATTAAATAAACTTTTAGTGTTTTTGGACTGATGCACCTGCAGGTTTGATCACAGGTGATTTAGTCTCTTTTGAAAGCTGTTAGTTGTCTCATGTCGCTTTGAAATCTTACATATCAAAGAGCTGATTTTTCTAGCCTCTTTTACGGCTGAAAAATATTGCTAATTGGCATCAAATTTAATATGTTTCAGCTCTGCAGCCATGTTTCTAACTGTGATTAAATTATTTCAGAATTATTTCCTCCATGTTTTTTTTAGTCTTCCTTCTGTAATTATGTTAGATACAGAACATGAGAATTATAAAAATAACAAAGAATGAACTCTGTAACTCTAGACAGGTCAGGACAATCAAAACAGACATGTTTCATACATACATTGACAGCACTCCATTGTCCTCTCAACAGAAAGTACAAGAGGCCTGGGATTAAAGACAGATAGAGAGAGCACTATCAAATTGTTCAGCTTCACAAGTGTAATTAGTTTAATAGTCACAAAAGGTCAAGTCAAGTCAAATTCATTTCTAACGTACTACTGTAGTCTGAAGTGCTTTTAACACAGGTCCATCGCAAAGTACTTTAGCTAAGTGTGTGCCTGTGTGCGGGTGTGCGTGAGGTAACGGAGAGAGGCGTGACAAAAGATTGTAAACTACTGAACAAATAGTTTCCACTCAGAGTCTCAGCTCCTAGATGTTCTCAAACGTTTAAATGTTTTATCACTTTTGAATGTGTGAATTATCTATACATTTATTAATCAATAATCGTGAGGGAAAGATTTGATCAAATGACCTTCAGACGTGCCAACGATTAGCTTTAATGTTTCCACATGCAAGACAACATATTGTTTATGTCTGAGTGTAGAGGAGTGAAACTGAATAATACAAGCCCGGCCTTGTTTATGGCTGTGCAACTGCTTGTATAAGAAGGTGAAACAAACAAACACAAAACTCATTAAATCCGTGAGAAGGCTGTGGTTTGAGTTTTGACCCTCTCTTGTCATTTGCATTGTCTTGGCATTTGATTAGCCACTGCAGATGGACAGATATTCTTATTGGGCTCCAATAAGGGGGCAGCTGGGTGATATTTTCTAGGAAAGCTGCCAGCTGTTGTCAATACGTCAGTGCTTAAGGCCAGAAAAAGAGCGACTGGGAGTCTGAGCCGCTCATGTGTATTCTGATGTTCAGCGTTAACAAAGCAAACTTAATCAGGCACAACAAGTGTTGGTGTACACTGCAGCTGTTTTTACGTGAATGATTCTTTTCCTGTTAGTGGATATTAATATGTTAAACAAGCAGCTGTTATTACAAAGATATTAATATCAGAAAAACAAAACACCAGTGGATTTGCACTTGGTACATTATGCCAGGTGCAAACAGATGTTCTTGCAATGAATGTTTAGAGCATGCCAGGCTGTTAGTTTAGTTGAAGTTGTTCAGGTGTTTTTGCTTTAACGGCACAATCTGCACCGTCTGCTAGTTTACACTCACCGTGCAGCTCCACGCTCACATGCTCAGTTGAGATGCTGGCACTCTCAGTCACTGTTTTCACCCAAAACAATCAGATATTCTGTGAATATCACACTAAAATTATCTGTGCATATTTTCTCGAAGCTTTTTTTGCTTTGTTTTTTTTAAAATTATTTTTATTTTATGAATTCTGCTTGATAAAAACTTTTATGTAAATTCACACATTCATGAATTAATGTAAATTTATTTCAAACACTCAAGAAAAGTGACGATTTACAAGTCCTTAAAAAACTGATATATAAAACTGATATATAACTGATTTTTTCTAAGTGCTTCAAATCCTTTAGGTTCAAATTTATCACTGGCCACATAAAAACGCCTTTCTCTGTTTTTTGTTTTTTTTTGTTAGTTTTGTTTTGTTTTGTTTTTAATCAAGGGTTTTTTAGCATACAGCAAGCAAACAAAATAACATACTGTGCAAAACTTTTCCACCCACAACAAGAACAGTCTAGCCAAACAAAGAGAAAAGGCAATATATAATAAATTAAACAATAAGTAGGGCAGAATAAGGAATTATTATAAAGACAAAAAATACAATACAGTTCCAGTTTATTGGTTTCCATATTTTTTTAAAAAGTAACAAATGTGGCCTGCTCCATCATCTTGAGTCATTTTGACCCAGAAACACATTTAGATTTTTCAATATATCTGTAAGGATTAACGTCCCAGCTTTCTGGTGATACCAACGTTATCTTTCTACGTCAATATCTATGAATATGTTCCAAATTGACTGTTATCAAAATCATTTTTGAGAAAATAACACGTTCTGCCATTTTCCACTTGTATTAAATCTGATTTATTAAGTCTCATATGTATATATAACCTACACATACACTCACACATACGTGTACACGCCCACGTGCACGAGCACATGTACAGTAGATAGGCCTAGAAGCCCATATAGACAAGAGTACAAAAACATGGAATACACCTGATAAAAGATGAACAACTACACTTTAACTGGCATCAGGATCATGATCAGCGCTAATGCTAGTCACACAGTCCGAGTCAAACTGCTGTCAGTCTTCACTATCACCTGCCGGCGCGAAATTCTGAAATTAAATCAGTTCGGTTGAATTTAGAAGTCAAACGATGTCTTCCTTCTGTGGATTTATTTTATTTCCTCTGCTAACTTCCTCTGACAACCACAATCTCACATCTGTCAATAAACTTTATTCAGTCTTGTCAATCAGTAGCTTGGGGAAAATCTTTCTGACCTGATTTTCAAAACTATAGTTATCATTTGAATTTAACATTTATATTTAGACTGTATTAAATCTGCAGACTTTACTTAGAAACACATAAAAACCCAAAACAGCCAAAATTTTGATGGAACGTGTCACAAATGGTTGCCAGATTGCACAGAATTAAATTGCTTATCTTTTCATAGAATACCAAGTACATGTTCCCTTAGTGTACATCATTCTTGATCAGGCTAACCTGACCTGACTGCCCCAGCAAATAGATTGAAGAAGGCAAATTTTGTTCTAGGTCGCCCATGAATTAATCTCTGCCTCTGTACTAAGAGTACTGTCCAATGTAGGAGTCATGATCTGCAACATAGCAATGTAAAATCATTCAGTTTAGGTCTACAAAGTCTTTTTATTCCCATTTTCTCGTAATTTGGCCAATTTCCTGCCACAACTCTTGTCCTTTGCCTCCATTAACTTACCTTCCTGGAAATGACATATAACCACAATGACGCAGAGGGAGCCTGCATTTAATCTGTGAACATTCTCTAAAGAAGCAGATCCCAAATGCAGCCAATGCACTTGAAATCACATTAGAACTAACATATGCATTGATAATGTCGATTCTCTGACTGAGCGAACAACATCAGCAACCTGTAGCCAACCCTTAGGCCGTGCTTCCTCATCTGGATACCATTTTATTCTGTCACAATGACCGGTGGCCTCTCACTAACCTTGACCACTCATCTTTATCACTCAACTCTCAGCCAATCTTTACCAGTACATCAAACCCAGCATTACCTTTCATCTAAGAGCTTCCCACCTGCATCAACTACAGTACAGGGCCCATGTGACTCCATCTCCTCGCAATCACTGTCAGACTGGGTTGTGTGAGTCACATGATAGCAGAAGTCACACACAACACTCTCAGTTCATCCACGTGCTTGGGCAGGTCCAAATGAGGAGTGCTATCACAAGAAGTGCGATTGCAAAATGATGGTGAAAGCTAGTATCAGCAGCAGTTTGTGATACCAGTGCCAATGCAGCACTCAAGTGCAGTACCAATACTTTTTTCAGTACATTAGTTTAAAGAAAATAAACAAATAATTCTACAAAAGCCTTCCTTCATTTCACACAATATGTCAAACTTCTCAATGCATCAGTATTTAATGTCTTAACATCAGTTGCTGCAAATTGTAGACTATTTTATTTGGACAGAGTCTTGCTTTTAGATCGGAAATAAGTTAACAATATAACAAAGACTCATGATATACTTGCTTTTTGTGTCAGCATACTTGAAAGTGAATATAATGGCAACGCATAAGGAGGTTATACTGTTAAGTTAAAGGCAAGGTAATGGCAAAAAAAAGCTAGAGTAGTGACAGCTCTTTTATTTATTTTTTTTTAACAACTTTCAGCTGTTTTTGTTGACATTTGTTCAGAGTCTGCTGCTGACCTTACATTACATCCTGACATACTGCCTCTAATGTTTATGCGCTTAACTGAATTTTTGAGGTCACACAGCTGTGATTTCTATGGACATGCACAACAGATGCTCTGAGGTAACCTCAACTTTGAGGCACATATTTGACTAGTAGTTTACCATAAGAATTCTCTTGGAAAGAAAGACTGTTAATACAGTATCCCACTCTCAAATCTTCTTGTGCTAAAAACCTACTGGGCACCTACACTAGCTGTGGGTACTGAAGACATATGTGAAATCCATTAGGAGGTAAACATATGCATAGTTACCTGTATGCCATTTCTCATTGCTTAAGTGCAAGCTGTAACCAAACAAGACTGCAAAATTTAATCAAAACGTCATATATTTAGAACATCTGCACACCCCTCTTCTGTCACATAAATCACAATCATGTCAGAATCCTCATTCAAAACCACAGGCTTGAGCACATCCAGAGTGTGAATTGAGATTAGCCCCATATGGCATCATGTTTTGGTCAGAGAGGCTCTCTAAAGTCATTGGCTCAGTTATTGCACTGAGCCAATAGTGCAACATCTGGTTTGACATTCTGATGTCCCGGGGAGAAACGGAACAAATATGATGGAAATCATGCAATTGATGAAGATCTGACCTTAATCATACCAATTCCAGTTCTAAACTAATCTAACCCCTGTACAAAATATTTCACAAGTTTAGCTACTTCAATGTTATTTTCTCAAATTATACATCTAAAATAATATCTAAACATATGTATTTCTTAGAATTTTTGATTTCCAAGGTCAAGAATGAACTCATCTTTTAAAACAGCTTGGATCAGAAGTCTTAATTTGAACCTGAATGTCTACAGTTCAACAACTATATTAGCTGAGTGTGATGACTGTGTGAGACAATCAAAAGCTCCAGAACAGCTGCTACATTGACCTCATACTGAGATTAGTTTGTCAACTTACACAATTAATTGACCATTCAGGACTTGAACCGTCAGTCATAAACATATCACAGAACAAACTGATGTCCTTACAACTTAAAAGGAGCTTTTATTCCTATACATATTCAAACATTAGTCCTTCTGGTTTTCCAGCTGTCACAGGTACTGACTTAGTCTCTAGGCTTAGGGAGGAGATAGCCACATTATTAAAATGGATAGCTTTTCCCTGTAAGTAGCAGAATTAAGGATGCTTTCAACCAAAAAAGTTGAGATGCTGGTAGGCATGTTGTGGCACCAGACTACAGACACAGATTCAAATGACACATTGTGATTATACATGAGAATGTTTTAGAGATCTGACTTTGTGGAAAGTAATGATCTCATTTCTGTGAAATCATAATGTTTATGACCTGCCTTGGGCCTCTCGTTCAAACACTCGAATCAGGGGGAGAGAGAGCTGAATAACTAAGTAAGCCAGTTGTCAAAGGACTGAATAAGATATTAAGCAGGAGATTAACTAAAAAAAAATTGTGATGAGCGAGGCCTGAATGAACTTCTTCAGATGAATTCATCACAAAGGAGCTTGAAGGTCAAAACCTTTTCTTCACAGGCGCAACACAAAAGTGAATTGTTTTTCTCTCAAATTTACCCATGCGCTTCGTTGTTTGGGAAATCCTGAGCAGTCACTATTCTGAGGTCTCTTTAACAGTCTGTCACCAGCAGGCAGAGCGCCATCCATCTCTGACAGTCTGCAGCTAAACTGGCATAAATATCTGCCCTTCACAATGTGCCAATTATTTCTGCAGTGTCAGAGGATCTGTGAGGCTCAGAATGAGCGTTTGTTGCTTTAGTCTCTCCACTTTGTTATGTCTCTTACGATATTCTGCACTTCATGCCTCATATCAGGACTTGCAGAGCACTGTACAGTGGATATAGTGGCTCAAGCTGCTGCTACTTTGCCCTTTTTAGTTGAAGTGCCCTTCTGGACCACATAAAGAACTTTTAATTGTAGAATTATTCACTGAATTGCTACTGTGAAAGAAGGTCTGCTGGGCTGTAGTTCAGAGGGTGATTTCACCATCTATTGTGTCACTAAGGAAAAATTGTCCATTTATACCTTTCTTTCTTTGTGCATTATTTCACTATATAGCTGTTTCATCCTTTGTTTCTCCTTAGCACAGCTAACTAGCACAGATGACACAACATGGTGGTTGCAGTGGTTTGTGGTCAATGAGCTGTAAGAGTTACCTTTGAACTCTTGAAGGCTTTATTAAGTTCTGTGGAAGTTTTTAACGTTAATCACTGATAGCATCACCTTGCATTAGATATCTCTGCCCTCATAGTTGCTGATTATTTTAATGAATTAACAGTTGCTTTAAAAATAAAGTTTATTATTGGATGCACATTGTATACAGTGATGGTTTTCTCTGAAAAGATGAAACAAAGGCAGAGAGACAAAAAAAGCTGGGGGATGCAGCTTAAGGAAGAGCTTGTTTTGCAAACCTGGTTTCGAAGAGGCAGCCAGCCAACAGATGAATCCTCATGGATGAAATATTCAGACACTATTTCACATGCGCTGTATCTCCAATAAGTACTTTTGTCTCCATATTGTGACGGCACATGAAGTACTTGTCCAAGGGATTTGATTTGATTAAACAGTCTCTCCAGCATCTGTCCTCTGTAAAGCTCATAGATCAGTCTTGACCATGACAATATATTAAATTTAAGTGTGTTTTATGGACGGTAAAACTAACATGCAAGTTAAGCTACCCTACATCATCACTTGTTTTGTAAGTTAGGTGCTACTCTGGTCTCTACTCACAACTCTTTACTCTACTCCATGTTCTTTTTTCTTCATACTTTACTCTCCATGCTTCATGACTCACTTTAAGTAACCTTGAAACTCCAGTGGGCATGGAGGAGAGTTTACACAGTTATACTGCAAAATATCTCCACTCAGTCGTGAGTCAGTTGGTGAATCTTAAAGTCCTACTTTTTTATGACACATTTGCAGATATGGTGAGGATATTTCACCTGTTTCCAATACATATACTTTTCTTTTACCAAATTTAAATGTTATTTTCCTGACCCTAAATGTAGGTCTGATTGTTCTGTCTTGTGTCAAGATACTAAGACTAATTTTGAGACATTTCTGAAATGTCTTCTCCAAAAAATATCTATATGACACCACATGTTTGTTAAGACATAGTTATACTTGTTAAGATATATTTTGTGTGTAACCCTCCTACCTCCCTCAATGACAAACTGTGGGCATCTCATCCTAATAAATCCCCTTTATTGCCCCTTTAAGGAACCTTTTATTGTCTATTTTATAGACTGTGCTGTTTTTGCTCCATACACTATTCTCTCCTCTATACTTTACTCAGTGCTATCTTCTACGTACTCTACTGTCTTTATTCCATATTCTGTTACATTGTTTCTCCACGATTTTCTGACATCTAGAAGTTCACAATCTTTTATTCCAATCAAACACGGCACTGGCTGATTTCACAGATGCAGGCAGAGAGGAAGATCTAATCAGTGAAGTCTGCTGGTGAAGTGATTGGTTGGAACAAAGCCCTCCAATCTCCCGGGCCTCGATCGCACATGGATGAGAACCACTACTTCACACCAAAGTCCTCACAAAGCTGTTTTATTCTACACTGTCCGCCATGCTGTCTGCTCCACATCCTCTGAATAGAGAAGATCAGCTCGTGCCAAAATAGCGTCCATGTTTCCATCAGCGTTGTCCCTCCCATCACAGCGGGCTTTCACACAGTGTTGGACACGCTGTCAGCAACAAGGAGCTCTAACCAGGCAGTGACGCTATCCGCAGTGTCAGCAGCCTACTGCCTGTCGACTGAGTTTCATGCTGAAGGCTTTGTGAAATGAATATTGTAAATCCTTGGAAAGTTTTAATGCCTTTAAGCTGTGGTTACAACATGACAGCTTATGAATATTTCTGATGATGCATTCTACAAAAGACGTGATGCAATAGTAATATTAATGGTAAGAATAGTGATCTGTTTAATCATGTAATCAATATAAAGCATAAAGAGGAAAGTGGACAAAGAAAGAACACAAAAACTACCTTAAAAAATGATTGTTAAACCTTATAGTGATTTCTCTTACATTAGACTAATCCAAGTTTATAAACTGAACTGTGTGAAAGGTTATAAATGACTATGCAAAAGTCTAGCAAAAGTTTTTTTAATGACAGAACTGGAAAGAAATGCTGTTTATCAGCACTATAAGTTCACACTCATTGCACAGATAGACATTTATCTCTCCTTGTCTCCAGTAGCAATCTTTATTTAGGGATGACGCTCAAACAGTTTTACTTTTCAAGCTTCGATGTTTCAAGCTCTATCCAGTAACTTGTACTTTTTTGCAACTCTCAGGGATTTTTCTCCAAGGATTAAGTCTTTTGAATACTTTTCCTCTTAAAGAGATGATACAGCCTTCAGTCCCCCACAGGCTTCTAGCTCTAATTCTAGTGCGGTCCTGTTATTTTGAAAGCATTCTTACTCTACTGACTGTAAATGTTAGTGTTGAGGTTAGCCCTCAATCTTCGAGCATCCTCAAATATCTGCAGCGCAAAAGTAACACACACACACACAAAAAAAAACTGTTAAAAAATCTCATGAATTTGCTGGCTGGAGATTGGATGGTTAAAATATAAAAGCTGAAAGACTTGATCACAAGGTGAGTTGTGACTTTGTAGTGCTGAAAGAAGGAGCTAAGTGAGAAACACAAAACTCTGAGACTGATATTTTTTCATCAGTATTCACTTCATCACCAGAAAGACCAAGACACAATCAGTTGCTGGCCCCTTAGAGTTAGACATGAAGTATCTTAGCGAGCCTTCCTGGCCTTCCCCCAACTGTATAAACTGTAATTTTTAAACCTTGCTAATTGCACAAGAACAAATATAAAATTTAGTTCTGCTTACCTTGTGAGAGTTACAACTGCATAACCTTCTCTTTTACCCCCTAAACCTCACCATGCCTTGAGGTAAAAATAGGTATCACAATGGCCTTAACTTCTGAATTTCTATTCTTCTTATTATCGACTAAAGACCTGATACTGTGACCTGCATAGGACTTGATTGCTGTCCAGAAATTCTTAAACATCAACGAGTCACACTTTTGGAATGGGTGATATCTCTTCATAACAATGAAATTTGCACTACATATTTTTTTCTCAGTTGGTTTTATATACACCATCTCAGAGCTGTTAAAATTCACCAAATATGTGACCAAAGATAGTCCCCAACTAATACACTTTTTTTGTCCTATTTGAGTAACATTTGCTAAAAAGCGACTCAGTGTTTTATAAAATTACTGAGCCTGCAAGAAAATGAAACCATGTATTTGAGACCTGTTTTTAAATATTCATGTTTTCAGTTGAAATGATTTGGCTTGGGGCTGAAAGGAACAGACAGGGCAGGAAAATGGGAAAGTATTTAGAGACTAATGGATTATTGGTTATGGTCTTTCTATGGGATTTGTTGACAGTAGTAAAATATAGTTTTAGTTGCCTTATCCTTCAAAGCCTCCAGTTGGTTTCAAACCCTAACTATCTCGAAAACATTAAATATTTAGAGCTAAATGACCAAGTAAAGGAAAATAAACATATTTATTATGTATTTAAACTTTAACACTTGAAAATAAAACAGCTAACTGCAACAATACGGAAATCTATGGAAAAATTATATGTATATACTCGTATCACAAATCAGAGATTTGCTAAGGATGTATAATCTGTACTGCATATGCATATAGAAATCAGGATAACAGAGCGAGACATTTGTTCATAGTATGAGATTATTAAGGAAATAGTTTCAGCTTAAGAAAATATGTATACTGATTTGATTAAAAAAAAAAAAACATCTGTAAGAGAAAAATAAATACAAAATTTGAGATAGTAGAACTTAAAGTAATAACAGAGAAAAGGGAAAAGTATAAAAAACATTTGAGAGAGCAGAATTGAAGTTAGTATTAGAAACACCACCGATGAAGACAAATTTATGCCGATCTTCACGTCTACAGGCTCTGGCTAAGAGCCAAAACAGGGGGTCCAGAGGTATCTTAATCCAGGCCTGGATGTACTGTAAGTGGGTGGTGGCAGGTGCATCTAAAATCCTACTGGCACAGCTACAGTAATGGATATGTGGTGTACCTGCCCCGCATGTTATCAATCACTGCAGTGAAAGTATATTTGTTTTGTATCAATGCAGATGAAGAAGGAGGAAAGATTTTTATCCATTTCATTACCATTCCTGTTCTGCTTCCTCATAACCAGCTACAGCAGTGAGTGGTGCACTCAGCTTCTTCCAACACTTGCAGTTTATCAATGATAAAGTATTTGTACAGTGCTTATAATTAAAACATAATTTAAACACATTGCAGGGGTCAATATTTCCAAGAAACTTCTGGGATAATCTCTGGAAAAAGTGGGAAAAACGTTCATGCCCAAGGCAGTCGTCTTGAGTTACATTTTGCATTTGCATCTACTGTGACCAAATTAGTCTACCTATATTATGCATTCGCTGTCCTCTGCCATGCCACTGTGGTGAACACCACAGGCTGTTTGGCCCACTGTCGCAGCAGCGTGCTCTTGTAAACAAATTGAATTTATGTAACCTTGCTGACGGGTAGGAACTGCAGAGTCCAGGCTGGTAAGAGCGGCGTTCCCGATGTTTGGAGCCCAGTGGAAACACAGTTATTACGGCCAGAAAGAGTGAACTCACCGCCTACAGTGGCAGCCAGCTTGTTTTGTTATATGGATGATGAAGTTGATGTATGGGCCCCTTGTATGCGCAGAACAGCCACGGTCCTTCTGCCAAATGATGAATAGCATCAATACTGTGGGCTATTGGAAAAGACCGGGGCACACAAGATCTCATCTCAACTCCTCTTTTCCATTTTCTCCATTTTCCATTTTTGGCACATCTCAAATAAATTGTATTGTTTTTCTTTTTGTTTTGTCCTTGCCCCCCCGTCCCCCCCCCCAATCTTTAGAGCCCACTCCCTTTGTGTAACTTTTAATGAACTAAAAGGTATGCAAGAGTGCACAGGAAACACTTGACAAAGCACTTTTGAAAGATTAAGGCTGACTAACGGCACAGTGGTGTCTAGTTGGCTTTGTCTCCTCCCTTTTCTTTCTCTGCATCTGTCCACCCGAGCAAGAGGCTGCGGGAATGAGCATTGCAATAGAGGTGAGATTAGAATCGGATGTGAATTGGCCTGGAGATTGGTTTGTAGACTGAAAATGCCTGAAAATGGAAGATGGGATGGAAGCAGAGGGAAAGACTGGGGGACAGATGAACAATGAAAGAGAAGGTCACAGTTAAAAAGCCAGTGTGAGAGGATAGTAGTGCTGCTGGTGGGTTGGAGGATAACACTGATTTTGCAGCAGAATTTGCCCTGATATTTGCATGAAAAGTAGCTATACAGTACAGTTGTTTGCAAAGGTTTGGGCACCTTTGGGCAAATTAAGTATTTGTTGATTTTTGAAGTGAAAATAAGTAAATACAGCCCCTGCAACAAACAGACATCAAATGTTGACACTGTTACAACACTGTTTAGGTATCCTACCAAGTCAGGACTTAATAACCCCTCCTCTGGCAGATATCACAGCTTGAAAACACTTTCTGTAGCAGCTAAGAATCTATCTATTCTTGATTTAGGAGTTTTTGCACACTCTTCCTGCAGATCACCACGAGTTCTGCAATATTTTTAGGCTGTCTTGCATGCACAGCAGTTTTAAGATCTACCTACAGATTTTCAAAGATGTTGAGGTCAGGGGGCTGTGAGAGCTGTTCCAAAAGCTTCAGCTTGTGTTTCTTGAAGTAGATCACGGTGGACTTTCAGGTCTGCTTTGGATCATTGTCCTGTAGAGGCCAACCTCTTTTCACTATAACTTTCCTGACTGACTGCAGGACATTTGCATCCAGAATTTGCTGATGACTAGCAATGCTAATTTGCTAGTGGAATCCATTCTCCCCTCTATCTGTGAGGTGTTTCCTGTGCCACTGGCTTTCACACACTCCCAAAGCAGAATATTTTCACCCTCATGTTTAACAGTTGGTAAGGTGTTCTTTTTATGCAAATGCTACTCCATTTTTTCTCCAAACATATCTTTGGTGATTGTGGCCAAAGAGCTCAGTTTTAACCTCATCTGTCTACAGCACTTGTTTCCAAAATGACACGTACTCGCAATACTTCAAACATTGACTTTTGTAATGAGGTTGCTTGTTGTTGAGGTTGGATTCCTTCTGAATACTCTTCCATGTTTATGCATCAATGCTGCACAGTAAAATGGTGCACCGCTACTAAACCTTCCTGCAGGCCCTTTGCAGTCATATTGGGGTTTTGCTTTCTGCCCAGAAGACATGCTGTTTTATCTGCAAGTTTTCCTGGTCTTCCAGATCTTGTCTTGACTTCCACAACTGCCAATTCCTCATGGCATCTCAGACAGATGAATTTCAAGATGGAAGTGCTTTGATATATTTTTACAACCTTTACTGCTTTACAAGTAGTTGATGAGTGTTACCACAGAGTCAGAGAATTTATCAGATGTGGAATTGTCATGATCTGACAACAGTGACAGTTTTCCAAACAAGTCAATCAAGGCCTAACCAGCTGATGAGGTTCTGAGTTTTTTATACAGGTAACAGGGTGCCCATACTTTTGAATATGCCACAATTAGTTTTCTTTTTTTTCTTCTCTTTTTTAACTTCAAGAAATATGAAAGAGGCTCATTTTCTTCTTGCCACATCACTTATTTAGTGATATAATGGCGTGTTTTCTGAGTGCTCAGTGGCTGCTTTGAAAGCCAGCTGGTCTGTGTTTTAGGTTGCCCATTAAAGCACTCAGGGTGCTATGTGGCTTTCATTCCACATTTCATGTCATTAGCCACCTCTAAGTGAATTTAACGAGAAATTACCTCTTATAGGAGCCAAAACTGGTTTTGCTACTGAAGGAGCAGCACGCTAATCCCTCCTAATGACTTATGATAATCATCTGAGCCTGAAACCTGTGGACTACTCGTGGGTGTCTAAGGCGGCTTATCCATAAAAGTCATATTGATGAATGATGATGTGATGTCTAAGATTTTATTTTCTAGACCTATTTCACATTTCTTCACATCAGCGTACTTGGGTTGCATCATCCAAAAATCATAAACTGTTTTACAGTACTTGTAGTTTGTTGACTGCACTCCATTTTCCAGTGTTTGGTATCAAATTATTTCCAAGCAGAGGGCTCCATCGATTGTCTGTTGCACTAGGTGTCAGAGAGACAGTTTCCATAAAACTTTCATGCAGTCTGCTTTCCTCTTTGCCTCAATAGGAGTTAGTGTTTGGGTGTTAGCTCTCACAAAGGAACCCTATTGATTCTTGCATTTATTTTCAGCTGTGCTTTCCTCTTTTTCTCCCTCACAGTGGCAAACATTTTGTGGCGAGAAGAAGGTACGTCTAGACAGCCTCTGCTCCACTATAGCATTCATTAAACTGAGTTAATTGAATTTTTGTAATAGGGTTACTGAACTGTGATGAGAAGGATTAAATGATTTGATGCTTTGGAACTAGATAACAATGTTGTAGGCTTATTTCCACAACGTTCACAGTGTGCGGAGTCAAGCTATTTTCAGGTGTGTAACAGAGCTGTTTTTACTCTCCTGCAGGTCTTGGCATTGGCAACATGTTCTACGTGTTCTATGAAGATGGTATTAAAGTCATTCAGCCAGTGGCATGTGAGATACAGCGACACATTAAGCCCAGTGAGAAGCTGCTGGCTCTGCAGGTGAGTTCTCTGGGAAAAGAAACATTCTGCTTTTTTAACAGTGACTCACTGGACTTTTACTGGATGTTCCACACAGGCATCTGTGTGAGGAGAGGCATTTGAGCTTTACTGTTGGCATAGATCATCATTTACTGTGTACTATAGAGCTGAATGTGTGAAACTGTTAGTGTCAACTGTAAATTTCCATTTGACTGTTTCCTTTTAGTAATATCCTCAATCCTCTGCAGTCTCCTGGGTATTTTAACAATACTCAGTTTTATGTTTTGGTCACCAGTCTTATTTCAGCTTGCTTTGAGTGTTGTTTGGTTTATTGCAATGCCCGTATATGTTCGGCAAAGAGATCCAGTCGCAGGATCAGAATCAGTGCAATAGCAAATTCAAAACTTGTGGATTCATGTAACAATGACTTAAAATATGCACGTTAACTGAAACAGGCTTTACAGTATCTTCTGCTTAATTTTAGTGGTGCAGGCATCGGACTTAAGCTCTGTGATGTTTTTACAGAAATACTGCTTGGGAGTCATAGCTGACTTCTCTTTTTATGAACAATCAAATGTGTTGTGAAATGTGTCATATATAATGACAAACCTTCAAATAATCATCATCAGACTCAGTTCCCCTCAGCTCAATGAAATTTTTATCTTTCAGCATTTTTTTGGGGTATTTATCAACCTTGTTTCCAGCTGCAAAAAAGAGAAGTCCTCTGTATGCAACCTGCCCAGCACCAAACAGGAGACCAAAGAAAATGTACATTTACCCAGTAAAGAAAGCCCAACTTTGAGCAGAGAGCCAAATATTTTCTCTCAGAAGTTGGTTTTTATCTCTTGTTGGATGGCCAGAAACACAGCTTCAAATGAATGCTAATGTTGCTCCATATCTTCTGGATGTATAAGTAAACAACTGTTTGCAAACATGTTTGCCATAACAATTTTATAAGGTGAAAATGCATCAGTGTTGTGTTTATATCTTTTATATTGATGATTCAACGAGGGGACTTTTGATCTCTGTCAAGCTAAAGAACTCTAAGCTTTTTCTTTTCTTTTCTCCAAAATATTCAGTAAAGATTTTATTGGGGCCAATGTGGCTTCATGAATGACTTCTGAGATTAACTCTGACAGCAACCAATACAAAGTTTTACTCAGAGGTTAAGAAGACGTTGTTTTACAGTTAACAACAAGCAATGTCCAACACATAGATACAGTAGTCTACTTGTGCTCTATCCATTCTTGATGTGATGCTGTACAAAATAGAAGCATTCTTGAGTCAGTCATTTGAAGAAGCAAAAGAATTTTCAGCTGCTCACCCAGTTCTCATGGTATTTTCTTTTAATATTGTAAGAGATTACAGAGTAGTTAGTGTTTGGCATCTAGGTTCTGACCTTATCATTTGTTGCATCAGTCACCTGAACAGAAAGAGACTGAGGAGATGATGAACAACTCAACTTCAGAGCCTACAGGTGACTGCTGCAGAGGAGGTGGAGCTGATTAAAGTAGTAGCAGCAGTGCTAATGCAGTGAGCAGCATAATAGATGATCCTGACTTAAAACATGCCGCCCTGTTGCACAAG
The DNA here is from genome assembly GCF_001640805.2 of Lates calcarifer. Lineage (NCBI taxonomy): Eukaryota > Metazoa > Chordata > Actinopteri > Centropomidae > Lates > Lates calcarifer. The sequence continues at coordinate 21,210,978 of NC_066840.1, read as the reverse complement.
GTGCCTTGGATATGTGTTGCAGAGTACAGTATAAGACAGCTCTACTCAAGTTGCCTACCAGGACTGGTTCACTAGATGAGGTGTAATACTTCAAGGCATTATTTTAATTATTCTGAAGTAATGTAAACTTCAACTTCAACTCCAAAAAACTGTGATGATTTACATCTGTCAAGGACTCACTACACTGTAGAAATCGCTTTAAAATGGTTAGTCTCTGTCATTAGAACATTTTGTCAAAAAAACAGATGTGTAGAAAAAAACCTTGGTGGGCATGAATGAAAATATGTTTATTCACGATGGGGTAAGACATACTAAAGCATTTATGATGAAGATGTTTTACAGTGAACTCCTGTTGGTGAATAGAAAAGGGTTTGCCTGTGTTTTTGAATGGTAGAATGCGGTAGTGTGTGGCTGATGATGATGTGATTTATTATTCGCTGGCCTTGACAACACTTGAGGTGTCCTGTTTTCTGACCTAGTAACACCTACTGAAATCAATCATTAGCAGTCGATGTAGTTTATACTGGGATTGAGCTGAGATTCTTATTCAGATGCAGCTGAGCAGGCGAAGCTTCAGTGTCCTGCTCAAGAAAAGGCTTTGCTATTATACTTGTAAATTTAGAGGACACTGCTTTAAACCACCATGCCATCATCTTAGATATAAGTACATGCAGATATAATTTGCATCCAGATTTATAGTGTATGTGCTCAAGCACATGCATGACAAATACTGATGTTATTGTCTCATTCTGTCAGTGACAAGTCGAAAAGGAAATGTAGTGCTGAGAAGGACAAATAACATCTCTGTCCATTGAAAACAAGCTATTTTACCTGTTAGTGAAATTTTGCTTCATAGGTGATGAAACAAACAGTGATGTTTTTTCCAATTTCATCAAAAGTTAGCTTTCTGAAAAAATGGTTTTCATTGAACAGCAATGATAGAGAACATGAGGAAAAATAATAATAATAATAATAAGGGCAACATAAAACAAAGCAGCACAGTATAACATTTAATTGTAAAAATAGTGTTTAGTCAATTAAATCTGCATTAATGGAAGTTTTCAGCCACCTGGGCACAACACACCTAAGCTGTAAACACAAGATAGACATATTGTCACCTTATAAAGTTGTTGTGGCAAACGTGTTAGAAAATAGTGTCATTAGCATTTGTTTGGAATTATGTTTCTACAGGTTCTGTATTCACTCTCCCTTCAGCTCTGTTTTAGTTTTCCCCAAGTCCTGAAGTAAATATCTGACTATTTAGTTGCCAAATGATGTACTATGTTCACCAGCTAGCTGCTAACTATGCCTGTCTGCTTGTTGGTGCTGGGCAGGTAGAGTGCAATAGGTAAAAACTGTGAGGTTGTGGGCTGTAAAACCGAGACAGTGAGCCAAAAGAAGTTAAAATGCTCCATAAAGCTGAGGGAAGTCTGTTGGTTTCATACTATGAACAACACCATATTACCCAGTAATTTTTTATGGAGAAGAACTGACAAAGCATTGATTGGTACAGCTCTAAAGGGGTTATTGATAGTCACATATGTTCTTCTGGTCAGTACTGTGCCACAGAACGATGCCCAGTGAACACAGGGGCCATCTTACAGCCAGTCTGTTTAATTCATTGACAGACCCCATGCAGTCAGTGGGGTTTCACCTCTCAGCGGAGTCTTTACACCCATCCTCCCTCACCAAATCACCATTTATCACTGAAGCTTTCAAGCAGCAAAATATTCAAAGCGGCCCGCTGATAGATACCCGTTAGATTTACATGTGTTCTCGAATGGACGCTTTTCCTCTGAGCTGCTTTTCATCCAGCAGCCCTGTGCTGATTGGATGGCTGTTATACATAAAGCGATGCCATGAATGCACAACAATCAGCCAAGCGTTCCTCTGAGAGGTGTGTTTGTATTAGGATATCAATCACTGCGAGCGCTGTGATACCAGTTCCAGCTCTGTCTTGGGGGACTGCTGTGTGAACACATGAGGCCGCTCCCAGCATGCCACTCAAGTTTTCTCCAACACAAAGGATGATTTGTTTGATTTGTTTATGGTAATCGCACGGCCAATCCATTATCCCTAACTACCATATAGAGTGTTTTACTGTGATACACATAGTTATCGGGGGAAACACTGTGATGTCCCATTGTAGGAAGTATCTTTATTGTGCTTACCTCTGCAGCAGAGTGGAATCTGAAAATCTTGTTGTGTGTACCCAACGGGACATAATCAACAGCTCATTTGCACTTTCTCTCAATTTTTCACTTCATGTCCTATCACTGGGAACTCTTAGTTTTTCTGTGAAGATCTTGTTTGCTTCAGACTGTGTTGATCAACAAGTTGGCACATCAGGAAATACAACTTTTGGATGTGTGGGGAAAATCAAGGTGAAAGTCTGTAAATAATGAGCCTCATGTGTATGGGATGTACTTTGTTTTTGTGTGGTGAATGTGTCTCAGAGTGTGAGAATATTATGTGCAAAAGCTTTAATTCCTGTTGACTTATTTGAAAAACTGCACAAAATGTTGAAATATCCTGGAACAGGCATCACATCATACTGTGAGTTTATAGCAGTTTGGATTGAGACCTTGGAGAAACACCTTGAGAGAATAGAATTGTGTGTGCTGCTACTTTCTCCTGGAAAGTTCCTCTTTCTTGACACTTTTGGATGTTGCTGCCGCACTGTTTTCTGAAGTTTCCTCCCCACAGACGGCTGATGTTGTCACAAATATATTAACACTACATATCTTGCAGTGGCTTAACTGGGGAATATCAGAATACTCATATTTCTCAACAGGCTTGTTTAAATGTCATCATCCACATTCAAAACTGTAAAGAGTTGCAATCCTTTTTAAAAAATATTTCACAGTGGTATTTTTTACAATCTGTTTAAGAGATAGTATTGTATTCTAATTGGCACATTTCCAGTGCTGCATTATGCTGTATGCAGTAAGGATTTTAGTGAATCCATGAAAAATACATACTGCTCTGTATCAGGAGAGTGTAGGCATTTCCATAATAAAGGGAAAAAAACATATCTGCACTCTTTAGAAGCTGTCAGTTACTATATAGATTTGCATACATGCTATACACCCACACACATACCGACATATGCAACACACATAAACACAGGGAGGATTACAGCCGCCTCCATTCACACTCTCAGCTGGGCATCAGATGTTCGATTTCTCACCTCCTAAAAAGTGCAATAAGTAAGATTTTACAGCCATGTAACACAAAATGACCACAGTGTGGGCCTGCAGGGGTTTCATAGAGTTCAATACCAATGATTCAACGATTACTTCAGTGAGTGTAGAGGTTTTTGGCTCTTAAAACTGACTTCTCTAACCTGTTCTGGATCAGAAACACTGACAGATGGTGCTACAACTGGACACTGAAAGAGACTGTAGATACAAAGAATTAAAAACCTTGCTATGAAGCCAAAAATGCCAAAGCACTGTCATTGTTTCTGACTACCCAAATTAATCATTTTAACCTGCCTCCAGAGAGAAAATACAGGGGGCAGAATGAGTGGGGGACTAAAGCAGAGATGAGATAAATTCTGTCTTTGTTTCCACCCCCCCACCCCCAAACCTTTACATAGTTCACTGAAGTTCATAGATTACCTAATGTCCTTCTAACTAAGAGACGTTGGCCTGTGGGAAGGCACCTGTCATGGACTGCCGCTGTGGTTGTAAATATGGGAGAAAGAGTTCATCTTGCCATGCCGGAGCCCTTCATTCATCCTTGCTGGCCAGCAGCTCCCTAAATCATCCCACAGAGTCTGGAACAGATGACTGGGCACAGCCTGGAGGCTTGGAGGGCCGGGAAGGGGGCGAAAGGGAGGGAAGCTCCAGAGACAGAAGGCCGGCTAAGGTTTCCCGTTGGCCAGGAAGGCGAGCGCTGCCAGCACTGGAAACTGAACAGCCGCAGATCGTCTGCAGGCTTTGTTGTGTGGATTATGCATGGACAAATGGGAGCGATTACAGAGATTTTGCAGGACCTCGCTAAGCTCATTTATCTAAGTTGCCAAGATAACACGACTCACATCAGCATAGGTGATAAGACTGCAAGTAGTAAACAACACAGAATAACGACTGGGTGAAGATAATAGTTTTTTAATGAGCAGTATTTCCTTGTGATATGAAAACCAATTAGTTGACCGTGTATGTGTGTGTGCCTTTGTGTTTTCCAGGAGGAGGTGTGTCCCACTTCACCAGGGGAGGTGGTCCAGAGGTGTGTGTGGTCATCAGCGGTCAACATCAAGGACAAGTTTATTTATGTGACACAGCCGACCTTGGATCGAGTGCTCATAGTTGACATCCAGTCTCAGAAGGCTGTCCAGGTAATTTTCAGGCTAAATTGGAAAATCTGGCTCATGTCCATTTTGCCAGCAACATTGCAACGATATATGAGAGAAGGTATATGTGAGAGGAGTTAACAATTTTACACAGAGCACAGGAAAAAAAATATTCTTCTCTGTTTATGCCTTTGTAAAAGTGAAGGTTCTTTCTCACAGAACTAAAAATCTGCCTCCATCTGTGCCAACAAACCACAAGGTTGCAGGAGGCAAGAGTTTCTTTCCTTTCGCTGTCACTTATTTTGTCAGTGTTAAACAGAAAAACCCCCAAATGTTCCCACATTGGTTTGAAGGCACCATATTTCACAAGAACATTCGATAAATCACTACTCCATATGTGTTTTCTGTGATTGATTTTGACAAATGAAGGAAACATTTTTTCATCAAATCCTCCTTTCTGACTCAGAATTCAGTTTGACACAATACATTGTCCAGATATACAGTTTCTTCAAAGCATAAGACTACATGATCCAACTTTTCTTTTACCCAAACTGCATGTGATTATCCAGGCTTTTTGGACACAGCCAGTACTTTCGATATGTCTGGACTTGAAATATTCTGCTTGAGTAATAATTTAGTAGGATACTAATACACAAGAGTGAGTACTGTGGTGTGCTTTTACCAGCCCTGGTGAGCTTCAGATGTAAGCAGGAGGCTGTATAAAGCCAACACCTTTGACAGTTAACTCTGACTGGCACCTCATTATGTCAGTAATGTGAGGAAATGATGTACGCTTACCTGCTATCTTCAGTTGATCAGAGGCTTGGGCAGATATTCAAAGCCAATAATTGACCAATTCAACACAGTGACTCTTCTCCTCAGTACAAACTTGGACAGTAGCTGTAGAGCTGCATTAGTTGTATAATGCTGATGTCATCGTTTCACACAAGAAGTGTATATTGTATACATATTGTCAGGCCTTGGCGCAGGTATGCATTCTACAGGGATTGTTGTTTGCTAAGTAATGAGTAGCAAACTGAGAATTCAGACACTTATTTTTTTCTATTTTTGCATTATCACTGACAGCTGTTAAGTCGCATAACCATAATTTTGTATGTATAAAATGCAGTGCATTACATTTTGTGACTGTTAACAGACAGTAAGAGAGAGAGTGATTATAGCATCTTTCAAATTATCCAGATATAGCCTAAGTTATTTGTTTCTAGAAAAATTAGACAATCCTAATGAAACGTGGAGCAGTCAATGTTACCTTCACTACATTCATCTTGTTTTAAACCATCACTGGGGGCTGCAAAGGCATAAATTTGTTCATTGGTACTTTGTATGTGGTTTTGCAGACTGACAAAACAAGAATAAAAAAGACTTTCAAGGCAATAAAATAATAACCTCATATGAGCTAAAGAATAGTGAACAAACTCAGAACAAGGACAAATCTAATGTCTGATTTAGGGTTTAGTTTAAAAAAGCCAGTTCCATTTGGGGTCTGGGATCGTTTGGCAAAATAACCAGATTCACTAAACTTCAATACTGATTGATTTGATCTTTTTTATTAGTATACAGTCATGCAGAAAATATTAAGGTACCAGGCTTCTCATTTTCAGCCAGCACTGACTGTTGCTTTCACCAGTTAAAATGATTTATTATATCCGCTGTAACTAATTAACATTAACTATGTAACATCTAAAATTAAACATGGCTGTTATCTGCCTAAAGTGATCTCTACAAGAAAATGTCTATACTCAACCAGAGATTGTTAGCAAAGGGAAATAACTGTTACTCATTAACATCGCTCAGTGATTGCAAGTAAACAGTGTGTGTTTATAGTTCAACAAGACTAACAGACTTCTCTGGTGAATTGATCCAGACCTTTTCCCAGTTAAACTTCCACTCACATCAATATTTTCAGCTTATCAACTGGATACATCCAAATCAGGTCCTCCACTGTTTGGAGCAAGAACCCTGTGAAAACAGGCTACACCTGTTATTTTAATATGTCAGGTACATTAAATCTGCATTTCACATCTACTGCTGCTCCTCTCATTTTCAGGTTGTAGTTACAGGTTGTGAACTTTAATCAGGCTGCAATTCAAAACCGTTCCTGGTTTCTCTGTTAACAAAAGCTGATTACAGATTTCAATTCATTTTCAGTTATTTATAATTGTAGTTACTTGCAAATACTGAAAGCTAAACCTCACTAAATTTGATGAAAGGGATTCGAAAGAAGTCAATAAAATGCTACCAAACCCCAGTGTGACAACAGATTGTCGTATCTGGTTCCACATTTTGGATTTTTTTCTACATGACAAAATCTTTTAGATTTCTCACTTGTCTAAAAGCATTGCATCACCCCTGCTCTTTTCCACTTAATCCAACAAGTGCTGTTTTTTCAGCTTGAAGTTCAGCTCCTTCACCTTTATTTTGACTGCTAAACCTCTGACCTGACCCATTTCATACATACTGCAACTGTCAAGACTTACACTTAACCTCCACGTTGATGTGGTGACCGAGTAACCCTGAGACCCACCTTTTCATGGATACTATAACCTGGCAACTTCTCAAAGATATTGTTACATGGCAACCCCTGCACTTTTCCTCACAGGTGGTGTAAGAGGCAATCCCTCAAATTCTCACCTGCAACCTCACAGCACCATTTACTCTCCTGAGGAAATTTTATTGTTGCGAGCAAGGCTCAGGATATGGCACACTTCCTACACAACAACATTCAGCACGTATATCGTGAGCAGCATTCACTTAAATCATCGGTGTCAGTGGGTTTTTGGGTTGTGTCAGATTGATCCAGGGTGGATCGGATCCCTGCAGATGTTTCTGACACCATGATGGCTGTTTACAGCTCACAAGCTTCTCAGGGACCTGCCAGTAAGCAGGTTGTTGTCCCAGAGACTGTCACAAGCTCATTATTCAGTCGCCTGGAGGTTTAGCTTCATTGCATTATATTAGCAGTTGATAATTAACCACCTGAACCCATCTCTCGTCTCGAATAGCAAGAGAGACACAAGTTCTGGTTTCCGTTTCCCTGGTTTACATTTTCTCATTGAAATATGAATATGATTGCCGCTCTTAAAGTAATATTAATGAGCAAATTGAATTTTGAAATGTGTAAACAATTAAATGTGCAGTGAAGACTTTTTAATGAGCCGATTGTATGCAAAGTGCACATGGATAAATGTTTGAAGCCGCTGTAATATGTTTTCCGTGCTTCATCTCTGACAGATCCGCAGTCGTAGCTGAAGTTACAAGAGCATATTGGATGAGGATCTTGATAATCTTCCTCAGCCAGAAAGAAGTTGTTAGTCAAGAGAAAAAGAACAACATGAACACCTGTTTTCTCCGATGACTACATGCTCAGAGATTAGTTAGGATTCACTGGATATTCTCTGCTTTTTTGCAATAACCCTCTCAGGAGCTGTTCACTCTCTCAGAGAAACAATATATATTTTGCCTAGGTAAACAATACTATTAGTGCTCCATAGCAAAACAAATACTATAGCAAGGAAGCTGCAGTCAAAGGGAATTGCGGGAATATAAGGTTGCAATTATTTTCTTGAAAAAAAGATGATTGCTTTCTCTTACTGTTGTTGAGATTGAAGCGACCGCCTGCGGTCCTCTCCCCCATACTTTAGCTATTCCCTTTGAGCCCGCTGTCTATCTGCACTCAGGTGGACATAATGCATGAGGAGAACTTTTCTGTCACATGCAACTCATCTATTGTTCTGACTTGGAATATTGCTGCTGTGTGTCAAGGAACAGATAAAAACTGAAAGCAATTACTTCAGTGTGGTAAAGCAATTGTGTCTGTCACCACTTGATTTGAAATGCAGCTCGACACCAAAAACACCTTATACATAAAAAGCACACCTCCAGTCAACATTGTTAAAAGAAGACTTGCTCCTGTCAACCCTGATGCATTAGTGTGCAGGAAAACTTTTCAAAAGCATTACCACTGCACATCAAAAAAGAAGCTCTTCAAAAGCAAAGTCACCGTTGTTATTCTGTGGCCCTGCTGTCTTAAAAGGCTCATTTTGGTTTGGTTGTGTGTCCCCTCCTCCAGACAGTCAGCACTGACCCTTACCCTGTGAAGCTCCACTATGACAAATCTCACGACCAGGTGTGGCTGCTCAGCTGGGGAGACATGGAGAAGAACTACCCTACTCTGCAGGTAAATCTACAATTCACTGTTTATTTCACTCAAATGTCTTATTCCTCTGCAGAGTTCTTATCCTGGTGAAATGGTAGAATAGGCAAAGTATGACACACAAGCACAAAGATGCTGACTTTCAAAGCACAGTTGGCGTTGATCCAAGGTTAGTAGAGGGGCAGCACATACACTTGTGTTCTTTTCATATTTAATCAAGTTATTGATTATTCTGTGTATTGGTTTCTTGATCTGTATGTATGTATGTCTAAATGTCCCAGAGCCCAAAGTGACTTCTTCAAATGATTTGATTTGTTCAACCAACTGTCCAGAACCCAAAGTTGACACATAGAAAACAGATGTAAACAGATGAAAGCTGAAAAAAAGAGCTGGTATCAACAAATGTTTGGGTATTTTTGTTTGACTCAGATAATTAAAATATAATCATAATAGTGAGAGATCATGACGATGCTCAGGTTAGATCACATTCTGTAATTAAGCGATTGACTGATATGCTGATATATATCATGTGAATATTTTATCTTAAGTTAACCATAGAGCATACATAAAAAAATGCATCCATTTGTTAACAGGTTAAATCCACAAAGTGCGAGATCATGAAGAATGACACTGATAGACTTATTCTACCTACAACAAATTAAGCAAGTTCTGCAGCATTTTGTTGTAGAAGAACTTTTTAATTAGCAACACTCGTTCAGTACATTATAAATAACCTTATTATCACCATCTTAGCAGGGAGTGACGACTAATTAAATGTGAATTCCTCCAACTTGACGTATCCCTGCCCTTTTTCCGATATGATTTGAATGTGGCATTAATCACTATGGCCTCTCCGGGACTTTCAATTGTTGATTTGTTTGTTTTGTCTGATGAGGGTAATTAATAGTCACTTACAGTGCAGTACGCAAGTATTTGGACAGTGACACATTTTCAATTGTTTTGGCTCTGGACTCTAGCACAGCGACTAAAAGGTGCTGACTTTCAGCTTTAATCTGCAGATGGTCACATCTATTGTCCAATCAATACTGGATTTTTGAGGTCAGTGCTAACAGAGATGGAAGAGTTGAACAATCAGCCAATAGTTTACATAATTCTTATAATAAATACATAACAAACATTTTTTATTACGATCAGTAGAATTGTTATTAATAGAATTTGTGACCAGAATACACACTTTACTCTCTGGCGGACAAAATACTGTATGCATTAGCAGCAGTGTTCATCATCTGTCACAAACATATTTTGGTTTACTGCAATTTCATGTTACTAATTGTTTGATGTTACTTTGTTTATTTGTTTAAATATCAGAAGCACAAAATAAAGCTGAAATGATCAGTTGATTAATCAATTAGTCGCTTGGCGGAAAAATAAGCTGCCAATCTGATATTATCATTTCAGTAACTTTTCAGACAAAAAAGGCAATATTTAGTTTCAGCTTTAAATTTGCTATTCTCTCTCTAATGTTATAGTTAATTTATCAGTTTTGGACTGATGTTCAAACAAAATAAGACATTTGAACACACATACTGATACAGATTTATCTGCAACAAGCTAATATCAGCAGAAACATCAACATGGCCAATTTACTGATCTCACTCTCATTACATCCTTGTTCGTGTTAGGTGAATCGTGAAGTAATTGTAGCCTCTTTAATACATATGTAGTCTTTCAGCAGGACAATGAAGGGGTTAGAATTCAAACACTGGTCACTAACATGAATGCAAACACCCTGAAATTAAAGCTGAAAGCCAACATTTAAATGTCAGTCACTTTTTCATTTCAGATCCAGTTTGCTGGAGCATGTTTTGTGTGCTAAATTTTTTTTTGTTTTTTTCCCGTATCCTTGGTTCCACTGAGAGTTATCTTAATTCAGCTCAAGTCTTTGAGTGTTTTTACTTGAAAATCCTGCTTGTCATCGCCTGCACAGAAATTCATAAAGCAGAGTTTGGTCTGTGGCAATTTGCTTTGTGCATTGTGGCACAATCAAAGGAAACCCTTCCTACACAGAGGCACATGTTTGCACGCTTCCATGCATGCACAAATATTATTTAGACACCAATGACAGCAGCACACATCACCTCCCACTGAGAAGCTCCAACATCTCAGCAGTAAGAGAAGCAGCTTTTAGAGTTTTATACCAAGTCAGTGCATAAAAGCAAAGATAAACATGATAGCCACATATTAAGTCATTCAGTTGAGTGGACACTGTTTTTTTGGCATGAAACTCTAACTAAAAATGAAAAATAAAAACATGATTATTGGACAATGAGCAATGAGCATATTTATCTGGCTTATATTAAACACCCACCACCTTCTCTGTTGGTGTTCACCAGGTGATCAATCAGGCCAGTGGAAGAGTCTCCCACCACACCGTTCACACACAGCCGGTCGGTAGGCGATTCGACAGGGTGGATGACTTCTTCATTCCCACCTCCAGCCTCATCATTAACCACATCAGGTATGTTCCGTGTGATCCAAGAGCGATCCTAATGCAAATTGATATGCAAATTAAATTCACCCCATTGCCATTTTATTCACTTTTTTCCTCTAAGATCCACTGCTACAATAATAATTTGGATGGGCATTTTGTGTGAGAGCGAGTGTGTTCTGTGTCTGTTAATTGAGGTTTTGGGAGGAAGGTCCAGTGGTCATTTGTGCTACAGATGAGTACAAGGCCACTCACCTGCAATTGTTGTTTAAAAAAAGAAAAAACATCCCTTCCTGCATTAGCTATGTTGAATTAATAGCTTATATCTGAATGTTATGAAACCTGTTAGCAGAAGTTCAGAAGAATTTTTTAATTACTTAGGGTTTGGTCTTCCGAAACGAACTCTGGCAGGATGGCTGAGCAATATAAATGATAAACACTGAGCGCAATAGAAACTGCAGTATACTTTTACAGTTACATTTATTGTCAGTGTATTAACAGCCAGTGATAACAAACAAAACTATTTTTAACCAGTCATATGGCAGTGTCTTATGAATTACCAGCCCACTTCCCCAAACAGTTAAAGCTAGTCCAGTACAACACGATCACCAACTGTGACCTCAGTGCTAACACATAAATTACCACCTCTATGTCAGTGTAAAAAACTGAAACTCAAAGGCATCATAAAAGTAGACTTCAGGGCAATTCAAACAGTTGTATTGAATTGTGGTAGATGTGCCTAATAGAGTGACCACTAAGTGTATGAATTGTAATATGTAATATGTTCCAATAAAGTCCTTTCCCTTGGTGCCCAGACCTGGTGCAGCTGTGATAAGCAATGCTCAGTGTTTAAACACATTGCTTTTACTAGCTCTGTCACTGAAACAAGGGCAGGCAGTGTAATTATGCTGCTAAGCATCCAGAATGGTAAGTAAATGCTGATGACCACCATTTGGACCAGGCAGCCTTAAATCACCTCGTCCTCATATTACATGCTGTGCAGGTTGTGTGTTCTCTTTTAGAAGAAAACATGGTCAACATGATCTTTAAAAAACATAATCAGCCATAATGTCTATATCTGTTGACATTTTCTTTTTGATAATATCAGAGACATATATCAGACAACACCAGATAAGTCCCCAGACTCTGTGTGTCAAATGGTCAAAGTGTCTGGTTTTTCTAGAATAACACTAATTGTATAAGACACTACTTGGACTAGGATGACTTGTGTGTTTTCACCAAGATAAATTCTGTATAAAGCATTAAAGACAGTAGCCGGAGGACAACAGTTGGCACCTCACCTCCTCTCTTACATTTTAGTTCATCCACTACAAAGCGGAGACATTGTGAATTCAGAGTGTATCGAACACCCTGCTGTGGTTTTCACAAGTCATGAGCAGCTGTCACACTCAGGCTTAACATGGACAGAGAAAAGCCGCTCCCAAACGCTTTGGCTAATGTCATGGAGAGGCCAGAACACACACAGGAGGTCTGGAGGGCTTCAGGCTGTTAACGGTCTCCTGGAGAGTAGGAGTGAGCAGTCCACTGTGTGTGTTGTAGGTGGGTGGGTGGGTAGGGGGCGGTTAGGTAAGCTGGGTTGGGCTGGGGGTTCCTGGCACAGTTGTAATTAGATCCACTGAGACCTACAGGAAAAGTGTGGCTGCATTTTTTGCAGTGTTGTGTATGAAAATTGCCATCTTTACCAGCCACTTGCTCATCATTTTTGATGCTCTTAAAATAACCTTGCTGTTTGTTACTGCTACAGCCAGGTCGTCTTGTTATCAATGTTGTTTTTTTCCTGAACAATTTTGTTCAGATAATATGCATTTTGTTGCACATGGCATGTTAATGATCTGATAGTGTGAGTACTCTAGGTGTTTAACTATACAACCATTAAGATTAAAAAGCTTTCTCAGTGTACAGGCTGCTAAGTAGAACTGACATGAGGACAGAGCAGTGTGGATAAAATCCTCTGTCACAGTGTACTGTGTGTAATTTTTAGGGCTGCAACAACATCAATTTTCATAACAGATAATTTTCTTTCCCTCTGAGAATTGCAACCTTAACACGGTGGAGGGGTTTGTGTGTCCTTGTCATCCTAGGAGCTGTGTTGTTGGGGGCAACAGCCCGTGGTAGGGTCTCCCAAGGCAAAATGGTCCCAGATTAGGGGTCAGACTAAGAGCGATTCATAGAACTCTAATGCAACAGCATAGTCATGGATAAAGAGTTAACTCCATTCTAACATCTTGGGACCATGTTGAAAATAGATGCTCACACTTCAGCATTTTATCCATTTAATTGGTGTTCTGTGGATCCATTAAAAATGTAGCTACATGTAAACTGTATGCTAAAATCTATGATGGTTGAAAAAATATTTTTTTCAAACATTATAATATATCTCTCAACCCTAAATGATATTAACATATGTAATCCAGTTGCAAACTTTACTGTAGTGTTGTATTGGCCTGCAGTATTATACTGCACTGTTCAGTGTTTTTTAGATTTTGTTCCCGAATGTTTTCTCCAAAGAAACACAGACTTAATTCTTGGTTTGATTCACTACATTTAGCTAAAAGCAGATGGAAGTAGCACACTGAGACTCTGTGGGATCTCTATGTTCTCTTGTTACAAGCCCATAATTCAGCCTTGTAATTGTGGTGTGAAGTAGTCTTCTGTATATTTGCCAAAAAAATATCAGTATACAGCCAAAGTACACAAAAAGCTTTGGGTCTATTCATGTTCATGGATGTAGTTTTTTATTTGGACAGCTGTTTTTACTGCAGATATTAGGAAAGCTTAAATTGACTACTGCCTTGTGGCTCTGTGTTTTTTTTTTTTTTTGTTTTTTTTTTATTTAAGTACCCAAACAGCTATTTGTCTGCTGGCAGGAACACAGCATCGATTAGTCGATTTAGCAACATGAGCAGTGTGTGAACAGCCGACATATATTCAGCGACTTCCGGGGATTGTTTAATGACTGGGGATTCCCTCAGCAGCCACTATAAAGCAAGCAGGAACTTCTGGGGGCTGTCATTCATTAAACCCATCGACTTACAGTCAGGCAACTCTGCATGTCAGCAAAAATAAGCTGTTATTCCTTATTTTTACCCACATCTACAGTACCCTGCAGCTCAGACTGCCCACACCTATTTTTCACAAATTTCTAATCATTGCACAGACTGCCTTTTGGCATAACAAGCCGAGCGAGATGTTGATTCAATGTTTTTGTGCTGGAGGATGGGTGAACAAGAATTGCTGTGTTATAGATATCTTTTACTGTGCAGCATTCATTGTTCCTGTGCTCTGTTTTTGAATTGTGGCCTCAAGACCTTTAACTGAACTGCAAAGTAAACATTACTTTGGGGTTAAGTGTTTAGACCCAGTCATTTCTAAACTGCAAATGCTGACATGAAGATAAGATGATAAAATGTGAAGTAGCTTCATTTGAACATAACCCTGTTGTGCAGAACCGGGGAGAATCTTTAATGCATTAATCATTGGTACAAACGACAAACAGCATCTGTCAGTTTGGCTGAGAGCAATCTGGGTCTGCCAGTGAAGCAACCCAGCTGTGTTCATATCAGAGCGAGGCCAAACAATGTTTGATTATTAATTTATCATACATGGAAAAAAATCTCTCTGTTGATGAAAATAATATTTTCATTGCAGGATAAATGCACCATTGACATTTAGCTTCATAGCATGTTACCAATACATCACAGCATGTGCTCACTACTCAGTGATTGAATACAATCCATAGCAAAATAATTTCAGCAGAGTGGTAATATTGTCTCCAAATCACCAACTCTGTCTCCCACTGGATGAGAAAGGCAAATGTTTTGTTCAGGATTAAACTGCACATTTAAAAGAAAAATTCTCTAAATTCTTCTGAGCTTATTTTTTTAGACCATTGAGAAATGGCAGGATCAAGAACCGCCCTGTTTATTGTTAGAGGGCCTTCTTTGAATTTAATCTAATAAGTTTAGCTTTCCAAGTCACATACAGGCTGTTCAGTTGGTTTACCATAAAAGTCAAAGACCTACCATCTCCCAACTTTTAAATTACAAGATGGAAAAAATAAATCTGTCTTCAGATAGTTAGTCATTCATGAGTCATTCATAAGACTCCTTTCTAGAATGAGACAGAATAAATGTACCTATGTCAAGGTAATTTAACTTTCTTCCCTTCAGCGGGGGTATAATAGTTGTATAATAATAATATAATAATAGTTGCAATATTGAAAAAATATCCATATACATATAATGTTGTATGTAATCTTAACTTGAAGTTGTTTGAAAAGATAATTGTCAGTTGCAAGTAAAATAATTGAAATAAGTTTAAATAATAATTTGTGTGCACTATTTAATGCAACTTTAACTTAAGTTAAAATTTTTAGACCATGGATGTCAAAGATGATAATGATGTTCAATTGGCCAAAAAAGGATATCAACATATCTCCACCCAAAATCAAAACAAAACTAAAATAACTAAAATATAAGTGGCTTATTTAAATTAAACTGTCCTTGTCATGACAACTTCAACCATTTATTTGGCGCTGCATTGGCATTAACACTCACATGCCAACTTGTAGCAGTATTAAGTGAAGTTTCAGGTTACTGAGGCTTCATTTAAGGAGGAAGAGCTGTGTTTGGCACTGAGGTGCCTACAGATACTGAATTCACTCCTACATATTAATCTTGTTTTTGTATCACAATCACATTTGTCCTTGTCCTCTTCACAGTCTTATACAGTTCTGCTGCCACAGTTCCTATAAAATATTGAATGATGTTTGTAGCACTGGTTAGCTTTGGCTGCTGTCAGTTAGTGGAACACATACACTGTGTAGCATCATCAATGCAGTGCAAAAATAAACAGTGATAATTGTCAGGTCATGGACAGTCAAATCTAAATGAGCCAGTCTAATTCTTTATACACTTTAATGTAGTTTTGTTTTGTATCAAAATATGTTAAAATCTGAGGTTGATTTACCTCAGATTTTGCCTCCATGTTAAAAAATATTTTTCGTTTGACATACCTGTCACTGGCGGTTTTATTCTGCCTTTATGCATGGCCAACACTACAGTAAACACAAAACCCCCAACAATCTTGTTCTGTCATGTTTTTTTCACAATATATTTTATCAACACAATAAGGCAAACAAGAAGACTACGTCATTAAAAAAGAGAGAGCCAGTGCAACTTTTTGCTTTCAGCTCAAAGTAGAATTACATAAAGAAAGAGACAAATATGGTCCCACAGATGTATAAGGAAATGTGAACAGTATTCTGTTCACTGCAAAATGGTCTGTTTTGCACTTTTTATTTCTATCACAACCCTGTCTCAGTCAACACTACAGATAGCCACAAATGTAAAGTGCAACTTCAATCATGTTCACTCCAGTTTATAATGGATGGAACCATGCAAAGAATCTGATCATATAACTTTTCAAACTGCAAGACAGCTCACCAAATTTTTGTTAGGCTAACTAACAAGCTGCTACAAAGGACAACAAATCTATCAGAAATCCAATTTGGGAAAAAAATAGTTGGGAGGTAGCAATTCAGGGTTAAATTCTGGCTTAGTACAGTGTCTGTCCAGCTTTACACATTAAAGATAGTTCAGCATTACGTTCTGTTAATTTGTATGCACAAATTGTCCATGACACCTGCTGGGCTGCTTTCTAAAACAAAAAAATGTTTAGATCTCATCTTTTATGACCCAGTTCAACCTCCTGTCTGGACCCAATGGACAGAATGATCTCTGGATCAATGATTCCCTCCACAGGGATGATAATGTGCTTTGTGGCTTTCAAACAGCCATTTTCTGTTCACAGGTACAGATAGCTTGGTGTTCAAATGGCATAAAAGATGATGAATAACGGCAAGACTGAAGTGCCTGTCAGCATCAATCAGCTGGTATTCACATTTAATTGAGGCCTGTCAGCTCCTTGCATATTCCCCCTCTACCCTGTTCAGCTGTTAAAATGTAATGTGCCATTAACAGATTCCTTTGGTTTTTATAATGAGTAGCATTTTCACTGATCCATGCCCACATATGAAACTGCTGTAATTCTATTAGAGGGGAAAGTATAGATGATGCTAGACTGCCAATATGAAGATTGTCAGGGACCAGAATTTGCCCGTTGAGTGGCTGAATGGACCTCTTAGCAACATTTAATTGTATTTTTCCTGAACATGTCTTTAAAATCATGCCAGTCTAAGAATCTTCATAATTACTCAGTACAAATCCATTTCTATTTATTTCAGGTTGACGTCATTTTGATATGTGGATTTTGCTGCTCTATTTTAAGATGTTACCACTTGCTGCTTGAAAGTTCATAAACCATGGAAACAAAAGGAACCACTACATTTTACTGGCATATTCCATACTTAAAATATGAAAAATGGATTTTCAGACAGAATGCATGATTAAATTTCCTTTTTAATATTAGTTTTACTTAGTGTTTCATGTTGTCTTAATCATTCAAAGGCTGCACACTCAAAGTTCATAATCAATGCTGCTTCTTTATAATTTTAACTGTCATGTTCAGCCTACTCTACTGTTTCAGTAATTTTTAGTTGCTCTGTACATCACAAATTCCTAAAATATATCAATATTAAAAGTCTATCACCATGTTAATGTCTCCATCAAGGTTTCCAACATGCTTACATTAAGCAGGAACAATGTTTACCATGTTTTCAAACGTAGTTTTGTATATTAGCTTGTTAATATTTGATATGGAACAGCGGCGACTGATGGGAAGGTATTTGGTCATAAACCAAAGTATTGTACAGTTTGAAAATGCAACCTGATAATGGCACTAGATGCAAAGATAGGGTTAGGACAGAAAGACAATTACATCAAAATCATTTGGATATATCATTTGGGATCCATGAATGTACAACATTTTGTGCCAGTTCACTTAGCAGATGTTGAGATATTTGATAGGAATAAGGTGCTTAAAGAAAAGTCAAGTGTTGTACAAGGCGGTTGACTAACTGATTGACATCACCATCCTTATAGCCATGCCATTAACATGACTAAAAATACGTCATGACTTGGGGTTTACAAGACAATGGCATGTTATTGATTGAATCTTTGTTTTTCTCTTTAACTTCACCATAGATTTGGCCTCATCCTTCATCGAAATGAGCCTGTCCTCCACAAGATCGACCTGGAGACAACATCATACGTGAAAAACATCAGTTTACGGGAGTATAACTGCATCCCCAAGTCTATAGCTTACACCCATCTTGGCGGCTACTACTTTGTCAACTGCAGACCTGACTCCACCGGCGCCACACAGCCCCAACTCATCTTGGACAGTGTGACAGATAGTGCGATTGGACTAAACCGAGATGTCACTGGCACTCCCTATGTGTCTCCAGATGGTCATTACTTGGTCACTGTTGATGATGGCGATGGCTTGATGAGAATCCAGACAATCTCAGAGCGTGGAGAGATCCAGGAACCCTTTGACATCCACACCAACCTTCACCTGTCCGATCTGGCCTTCCAGCGCTCCTTCACGGAGGTCCACCAGTACAACGTGTTCGGCAGCTCCGGCCGTCAGACTGACGCTCTATTTGTGGAACTGAGCACTGGCAAAGTCAAGATGATCAAGAGCTTGAAAGAGGCCACCAAGTCATTTGAGTGGCCGTGGAGCAGTAGAAACAGGGTAATGGTGGGCAGTGGACTGTTCGGACAGTATCTCATGACCCCGTCTAGAGAGTCCCTCTTCATCCTGGACGGACGGCTCAACAAGCTCAACTGTGAGATCACCGATGTCCTCAAAGGCAACGTGGTGGTGTGGGTTGGCGAGTCTTAGGTCGTAAAGTCAAGACCCAAGGAGCTTTTTTTCCCTCAAAGGTACTGTTGCACTGAATTCTGTTGCAGATTCTTTAGTTTTGTGGGAGCACAATAGTGAAAACCACAGTTTCAGAAACCAAATTGACCATTTGTAAGTCCATTGGATGAAGAAATGTCATCCAAAAAAAAAAGGAAAATAGAAAAATACAAGTGAGGAAGTAATCGATTGATATTGTCTTAAAGCCAAGTTAAAATATTTTTTTTCCACTGGGTGGTTTGTCTTTAAATTGACATAAAGTTGCTTGCTGGTAACATTTTTCAGGAAAATTGGTATGAATCCGTAAATATGTGCAACTTTGCATTATTATTCACAATCAGTTGTATTCAGTGTGTGGGAATGCTGTAGATAATCTCTGAACAAAACTAATATTTAAGTGAATTGGCAGAAATAAATATATATATAAATATATATACTGTATATGTCCAGATTAAATCTTGTAATTTAAGTTTACCCATCCCCAACTTTTTCCTGTGCCTTCAAGGAAAATTGCCCTCCATCAGAGGAATTAGCGTAATTATTCCCAGTATGACTGCAGACTACACCTATTCCTTTGACCCCGTCCATTCGTGGTGAGCGTGGTTACCCACAATTCTACCGCTCTCGTCTATCTGTCCATCCAACGCCGCCGACTCAGTCTAATTAAAACGAGCCCTTGCTGTGATCCCATCCTGTTTGAAGTGGAGACTGAGAGACTGAGTGGTTCATTATGGTTGTGCGTTCTGTAACCTTTGATCCGAAATTATAACCAGCGTTGGAAGGTTCTGAATGATATTTTATTTTCCTTTTTTAGTCCAGAGCAGAAAAATGAAAGTCAGAGGCGACGTTAGTTAAATTGTACCAGCTTTATACACTACACATTGTGAAATTTAAGTATTTCAAAATGTTCCTTAGTGATGAGTCAATAGAGCACTTGTGTGTGAAGAAAATCCTATCATAACTTCAATATCCCTGGATCCAAAAAAGAAGAAAAAAAGCTTAGTAGAGTATAATAGAATGAACTGTGGAAAACATGCATTGTCTGCTCAGTTTGACAGCGTGTTTCAAGTGGATGTTTTAATGTGAAATAACGATGAGCTAGCACACTGGGGAGTGGGGTAGTTGTGATTGTATTGTGTAGAGGGTCTTATAAGGATAAGCTTTGAATATGAATAACAACTTTTTTCTGAATGCTCCTGCGGTAGATTCATAGCTGGCAGGTCAATGAAACCGTTTCCTAGCTGGACACATTTCTATGCATTTTCACCCTAGCAGTCTATGACTCTGTGAATCACAATGGGCAACTGTATCTCAAATTTAGTATGGACTTTTAATGTGTACAGATTATTATAAAGTTATTCTGTCTTTCCTGCTAAATCTATTCGTATATATTTTGGTTTTAATTTAATTTGAGCCCTTTTCCTCCCCTGTCATACATTGTTTTCCAACCTTTAAACTCGACTGCTGATGACGACCTCTGACCTTTCTCTCTATTTATGTTCTGTACATAGCAGCTGACTGTGAGTCCATTAGTTTCCCACGAATGTACAGATTCACGCAGGTTCTGGTCATTTTCCAGACAAATAATCAGCACACTCCTTTTTAAGAAACAAAAAACACAGCTGTCATTATCAACATCCTGTAATCAAGTACATTGTGATCACAAACACCGCTCTCACCTCCATATAGCCACGTCTTGTAAGTCTATTCATGTGATTGTTATTTATATAGAGAAAACACGCTTGTCATTTTACCCAAAAATAAAACTATACCATGAAAAACAAGTGAGATGTCAGTTCTTTTCTTCATTAAAACATCCTCCTATAGCTGGTGATACACAGACAATCACACATTAACAAGTTTCCTTTAGGAGCTAAACAGCCTGTTGCCAATTAATATTCTACAAGAGATGCCACAAGAACAAGGTCAAGACTCTGTTGCCCCTTCGGGCATTTTTATTTTGCAGCAAAGAATCTTGTATAACATACAATTATAATTAGCAAGGAAAGAAAAAGAGACTGAATTACCAAGAAAGCAGGGTAGTGTGGGTTTGAGTAACTTATCATGTGGTCATTTTCTGGCAAATAATTTCAATTTCCTTTGCCTAGGAAAGTCTGTGATATTCTGTACCTCTTGGAAAATGTGACTGACATGGACACGATTCAACCTATAATTGCCTGAAGGCTTCTAATGAAAAAATATCCACTACTACTAAAATACACTTCCCATGTAATTATATTTTGATATTTTAAAACTCAACTGTGAACTAGGAGGGAATTTGGAAGATTTCAGGCCAAACCCGTCTCTAGAAATAATATATATACTAGTTTGCAAGAGACAATACATTTTGAAGTAAAATGTAATGCATAATCCCAAAAATGCTGAGTATCACAGGCAACATATTTCATTGTTCTTTCATTTGTTTTCCAGCAAAATATCGACCTTTCAGTACAATATCCACATTGTAGTGACTACAGCATTATTAAACTTGGTATGGTTATGTTTAGACTCCCAACACTTTGTTAAGGTCAGGGAAAGATCGTGGTCTGGTTTTATATAGAGTCCATAAGTCCACAGTGATTCCAGACACATATTTTTATTAAAGTGTAATCAAAGCCATGGTCTTTCCCTAATTTAACCATAAGAGCCTTTGTAGCCTAAACCTGACCATGAGACTCTGGATGCAAACTCCAAACAACAAAAAAATGCTGACTAACCCTATGACAAATCTTTCTAAATTCCTTAGTCTCAGATGTGATGTGATGTTTTAAATTCTGTTCATCTGTAGAGAAATCCCAGATCTACCAATTTGATGAAGTGAATTTTCATCAAAGTCACAATCTTGAAATTCAGTGGATCATCAATGAAATGTCATTTCTTCCCACTGATCTGTGTTCAGACAGATATCACTGCCTTAAAACTACATTAGACATGTTTGTATTTCACCACAGGTAACACTCCCAGGCAGTGTGTTCCATTTATACCTTCAGGGCTTATTCATCTTTTAAATGTATATGGCTGCAGGTTTTATCAGGTGTTTTGGATAAAAGGATCCTGCAAATTGCGCAAGGCTGCACACTTGTCTTTGAAATCCATGTGGAGAGGTACTTCCATCTGAAAAACCCCTATATCAAATAAGCCTTTTCCACCAGTAACGAGAACCTACAGCATTTCAACCACATGTATGACAAAAGAGAACACTCTCACGTTCTCAGCTTGTATCCTGTTATCCTGTTTTATTTATGGTATATACAACATGGGGTGGGCTTGCTGCTGAGTCTATCATTACTCTCTTGGTAGTAATCAGGGCTGCAGCTACAGTTATTGTTTAATCTGTGTGACTGACAGTAAGCAGCAAGACACTGCAGTTCAGAAATGTCAAGATATGTTAATTAAGAAATGTAATTTACAGTCATCTCAATTGTGTCCACCTGGAGGGGGACTGACAAGTTTATTTTTCAACTGTTAAATGTCTAGCTCTGTATGCACTAAATAAGTAAATTAAGGATTACTATTAAAAATGTGTTAAAATAAATTGGCCAAGATATCATCACCTGATTTTTAAAATCTCTACTTCAGTATCTGCCTCCAAATTCCTATCAGTCCTGCTCTTGTGGTAATTTGTAAATATTCAACTTTTTTGTTTGATAAATTGCTCAAAAGACTCTTAATTAACTGCTACTAGTGCTGCAATGATAAATCCAATAATTCTATTATCTGCTGTGTCTTAATAATAGAATCACTTTAAGTTAGGGCCCGTGCACTAAGTGGTGCAAAGGCCATATTGGAATTGCTCTGATTATTATTTTTTTCATTATTATTCTTGTAGCAAATAAATTGCTATTTTAAGGGCCTAAATATTCTCAAAAACTCACAAAACTTTGGACATGCATCTGTGTTCGCCAGAAATTTTCAAACCCCCCATGCCATTGCGCTTAGTTTGTCCTAGGTAAACAAAATATGTGAGTGATGGGCACAGTAAGGGACTTTTGACTCATGCGTTCTGTGTCTGGTGGTCATGCAGCTGCGGAACCGCATTGTACGACCTGCGGCGACCCTGTGGCTGCAGGTCCCCAGACAGGCACATGGTGCAAGGGTCCAGTCAACGCTGCTTGTAGCTTTAATTATCATTCTTCTCACAAGTTCAGAGACTTACTGACATTTTCTTTCAGAGGTTGTGCTCATTTATAACACAGCAATGTAATATACAGTCTGTAAGTCACTGAGTCTTAAAAATATTAACCTTTCACTGATCTTAACATTACACTGTCAATAGGTTTAAGAGCTGCAAAAATTATTATTTTAATAGTCAGTAAAAGTGTTGGTTACTTTTTCAGCTGAATTAGTGAATCCTTTCCAAGAGCCAAATGATCCTTTAATGTCTGACCATCAGTTGAAAGATTAAAATTACAGAAAATGGAGAAATGCAGAAATGAGTAGAAATTAGAAAATGTTTCTCAGCTTTGCTTGAAAAGTGATTCCCTCTGTTGTAAAATGTTGGTGATCAATTTGACTAAAAGGACTAATCATTTCAGCTCTACCAGTCATTAACTGTAACAATTACAGCTGCAATGATTAATCAAATAACTGATGGATAATTGATGAATAGTCAATTGTTTACAATTGTTTATAATACAATAAAATAGATCTGCTTCTTCACAGCAGTTTGGGATGCTACACTGCTACAAGTGGCGAGGCAGGCAGGCTAGGCCAGAGCTAGCTGGTTAGCATGATAACCTCAGTAGAAGAAAAGAATTGTGGTACAATGGTGATGGAACTAGAAGCAAAACCTGGCGTGGCTTTCCACCACTGGAGACAGCTGTTGATGTGTAAAGGAATGAAGGTTGATGCTGAATTTGCCTCGTTTCTACTGGACTGGTAAGTAAACAGGTGTTAATGCTAATGTTAGCTATGCAGTGATAGCAAAAACTTACATACAGCTCCTATATTAAATATATATTACATTAGTGGATAATTTTTATTATCGATGAATTAACGTGTTGTCATCGTCTGCTAATTTTAAATTTTACAAGATGGTTTTAGGTTTCGCTGATGACTTAATGTTTTGTCTTGAATCTGCAAAATAACTGGTAACTGTGTCTGTCAGAAATATGTAAAAAGTACAATATTTCCCTCCAGGGCTGGTTCTAGGCAAACATATGAGGGGGCAGTCAGAAATGTGAAGGGAGCATCATGGGTACACATCATGCTACAGCAGCAATTTTCTGGGGGAGTATTTTACACACATTTTTGCCCATGACAGTGTTTTTTCTCCATGGAATTGGGTTAATAGCTATTTACCCAACCCCCAACCTGGAGAAGTGGATTGCACTTTGTCAGGCCTCTACCCTACAACCTGTCTAGCTTGGGTGCCCCACCTGAAGACTAATCTTCTGCTGGAATAGCTCATAGAGTCACCGAGGCACATAAACCCCCTGACCACGTTTTCAACATAATGTTTGTGGCACTGCAATGAAAAATCCCCTGCGGCCCAAAAAGCATTTTCCCCATAGGCCACCATGCTAAAAGAGACGACTGTAAAACTATTGACAGGACACCTCCAGCTATAAACAAAGTCTATTATTACTCTTTGTATTGTATATTTTTAAGCCATGGAGTTTTAATCTTCGTAAAACTTCTCAAAAGCCCAGAAAAAACTAACGCTGTGTGATGTGTAAAAATAAACGTAAAACTGAATAAATGACTCAAAGCCCAGCCTTCAATTTCACGGTATGATACTTTTTGTGGTTTGGCGTTGCATTTAACAGTCACTCGCCAACTTTTGTTCTCGAATGGATTTAAAAAAATATATTAGCCTCGTAAGGATTTACTGATATGACACTGGGTGATTTTTCATAACTCCCACCAGTTTTCTTCAGGGTATTTTAAATTCGTAAGTAATTTATGTTATATGTGATAGTTTATGTGATCTGTGCAGTGTTGTGCACTGACACTGCTTCTGGCGCATGGCTGTATCATAGACTGTACATGGGCTGTACCCTGGATCTAATAATAATCTAATAATACATCCTAGGCTTCTCTCCATCTTTTCGGTGCATGTATTTTCAGACCAATCAGAGGCGGTTGCTAGGCGGACCTGAATCGATCGGCCAATCAGCTTATTCTGCCAGTGTTGGGTGACGTATGTCGTCATTGCTGCGACGTGTCTTGTCAGGAGGAACTCAGAGAGGCGGAGAAATGAAGTCAGAAAACAGCTTCAAGCCAAGTTTGATGTTTCTTCTGTTTGTTTTAGCACCCAGACCTCCTCGATAATCTCATACTACTAGCAAACTGTGGAGCTGCTTTTTTGTCGAACACCAGTGAGACTGGATGCTGTGCACACTTGCGGCGTGAAGGTAAGGGAACGGTTAGCGGCTAGCGTTAGCATTAACGTTATGGCAGAGCGTTAGCATTAGCATTACCTTGTAATGATATCCATTTTCAGGCGTTTATATCGCGTGGGTAAGAGTGTGTTTGTGTTTCTGTGACTGAGGCGTCCCTGACGTGAGTTTTGGTCCTAATGTGGATGGCGCTCTTGGTCATCTGTGTAAATACCTGCTGTATTTGTTTTCACTTTTTCGCCATTTTGCGTCTCATTGTCATCTTGTGTTCCATCCTGGTCATTTTAACCTTGTATATGGTTTATCATGTCGTTGTCATCGGTTTGTGGCTGTTTTGTGGTTGTGTCGTTGTAGTTTCGTGTCTATTCCTGGGTATTAACATTAGTGGCGAACCTTAGCATCGTTTTTATTTGCGTGGGTTAATGTGTGTTTGTGTTTCTGTGAATAAAGCGTCCGTGACATGAGATGTGGAGGGTGGTAAGTGTTTGCATCTCTTCACAGTTACTTTGCAGACGGTTAACTGCTTCTTTGTAATTTTGTGCTCCATCTTGGTCATTTTAAGTCAATTTATGGTACAATTTATGTCGATATTATATCTATTTGTGGTGGCGTTGCATCGTTTTGCGTCTCTAGCTGGCTGGTCACCTGCTTATCGTCAGCTTATTTGTGGTTGTGTCATTGTAGTTCTGTGTCTATTCCTAGCCATTTAACGTTTCTTTGTGGCCATTTTGTGTTTCGATGTGGCAGTTAAGCATCTCGTGATAATTTTGCGACTCAGTTTTTTGCCTCTTTGTCGTTTTGTGCGTCTTTGTAGCTTTGTGGTAGTAATCTGTCCATAGCTATCCATTGATCTCCTATTGTGTATATTATTGTTTAGCAGTTTGTTAGTGGTGACACAGTTTTGTGGTAAACATAAGCTTGAAAACTATATTTTAACTCTGTGCTTCTCTACAAGTTTTAAGCCTCAAGAGTAGGTCACAATGTATGATCTGAGATAACTGCTTTTCTCTCAGAGATCAATAAAGTCATATTATAGTAACATAATTAATGTATTCACTTCAAAACTTAATGTGTGATTGTCAAGGTTCTAGTGTTTAGTTTTCAGTGTTGTATTCTTCTGCGTAGTTCAGGTTTTGGAGGTGAACTATTCTTTATTAATGAGGTTATTTGTTTTTCAAGTATTGTACTTGTGTTTTCCAGGCTTACTTATTCATTTGCTGCAGCCTGGACAGAAACACCAGCTCTCACCTTACAAACCAAACAGGTATGTGTCCTAAAGACGTGCCCAGTCTGAAAAAAATGTCTTGATGAGCTGAATTAATAATATTAGTAACAGTGTTTTTGTCTTAATCTTTGGTATATTAATGAGTTTAGTATTGAATATAATAATAACTGATTAATCGTATCTACAACTTGTCCAAAAAGAGTATTACAGGTAGATTATAGATAGAATAGATACAGTAATTTTTTCACTCAAAATAGGCGTCAGTTAATTTTCTGCCTGTGAACTGAAGTAAAATTAAAAAATACCACATTAAAAGAAATTACTTAAGTGAAAGGTTTTTATTATGCAGACAGTTAATATAGAAATTTAAGATTTAAGATAGGCGTTTTAGTTGATTTTTTCCAAATATTTATTTTTACTGATTCTTAAAGATGCTTTTTCTTGTCATATGTGATAGTAAACAGCCCATTTTCTAAGACACTCTTCTAATGTTTGTCAGATGTTCTGGCTCAGCTGTAAAATGTTAAATATTTATCTGTGTTTTCATGGTTAAACTGTTGATGAGGAATAGGTAGAGGTGTATTGATAATTTTTCTTTCTATGTTTCTCTTTAATTTCTTCAAGGTGTCCTCACTTCGTCTTTGACATCGTCCATGACATTGTCCACAATCGCAGAGACGTCGTCTATGATCACAGAGAGTCTTTGTACAATGAAGAAGTTCTTTGAGAACAGGACTGAGGCCTCCAGGTAATTTACAAATAGCTTTACATCAACTGTCCAACACAGAGCACTGACATTAAATTATATATTTTCGATAACTGACTGATTGATGATAGTCTAAATAGTTTGATTTGTCACAAAAAGACTTCACTCATTATTGAAGTTTATTTACATAGTTCATGAATGTACAGTTCAAAGAAAATGAAGACTTTAAACATCAGCTTTCACCAAACAATATCAAAGACATCAGAACCAACAAATGCTAAATTGTCCGTCTTGGATTGTTATTGTTAAGGATCAGGCAAAATGGGATTGAAAAATAACTTAAGTTTGATTGCACATGATCAGAAATTCTTAATTATGTGGTAGACACACATAGACAAGTTAATTTTAACTGTTGGTCAGAGAGTGATTTAAAAATATTGTTAGTTTATTGTGACCAGTTCTACACTTAATTTACTTGTTTTAAATATGTGTTAATGAGAAGATGGTTGAAATAATGATTCTAAACGTTGTGGTTCAGCTGTAATGTTGAATATTTATCTGTTTTCATGGTTAAAGTGTTGATGAGGATTAGGCAGTAGTGTATTGATTATTTTCCTTTTTATTTCCTTTGATTTCCTCCAGGTGACACCACTTCGACCACATCATCCACAACCGCCAAGACATTGTTGAGGATGAGGGAGACATTGTCCATGATCGCAGAGACATGCAAAAGTCGGTAGTGACAAGAGTTCCCCCATTTTACAACATTGTCCACGTTCAGAGAGACATTGTCCACTGATTGCAGAGTCTTCGTACGATGACGTTCTTTGAGCTCAGGATTGAGGCCTCCAGATAATTCTCAAACAGCTTAGCATCAACTGTCCAACACAGAATACTAACATTAAATTGTTTATGTTCAGTATTCAGTATCAGAAAAGTGTAACTCAGAAGTAATCAGCAATATAAAATTAATGTGTAAGCAATATCAGAAGTAAGATGTAATAGTCAAAGTAACCTGTTCCTAGAAGTAGTTTCCAACAGTAAAAGTTTCTGTGAATTAAGAAGTAATATGTAGCATAAAAGTGATCTAATCTAATATTAGGGGTAACAGTAAAAGTAATCTTAATTAATGCAGAAGTTATAGTAATTCAAATAGAAGTAAAAATCATGTCATGTTATAGTGAGGCATCAAAATGTCATAGTAATATTAAGGCATAAATATGTAATGGCATGTATGGCATATAAAATGTTATAGTCTAGTAGGACATAAAAATGTGAAAAATTGTCATACTACAGTAAGGTGTCAAAACATGCCATACTGTGTGGTCAGTGTCAGAAAATGTCATACTGTCTCTCAAATGTTAAGCAAATTTGTAATGTTACAAGCATGTTCTGTCTCTGCAGGAGGAAGAGAAGACCACATCACCTGAAGAGAACAAAAGTAGTTAAATGTTCTTAAAGATGTTTAGAGATATATAAGACTTTAATGAGCACCTTACATGTGCTCATTATTACATTAAAGATGGGGTGAAAGAATAAAACCAAGCGTCTCCAAGTGGTCAAACATCTGTAAGTATCTTAACTTTTGAGTTGATTTTCTCTATTTTTGAATCAATATCACAAAATGTTTTATGTAATGGAGAAATGCCAACTATTCTCTTCTTGCAGCTTCCAATCAAAGTGTATAATTGAGGCTAAAAACTCTCTGGCTAAAAGATAGTTCCTTTGTCTTCAGCCGGTTTAAAAGGATCAAATTGCAATAGTATAATCAGCAAAAAAGTGAAAAAACAACACTGTATAATAACGCGTTAAAAAAAAAATGTCATAATA